>NC_048298.1:248537770-248875332 GCF_013100865.1 Trachemys scripta elegans | reverse complement strand
TGGGGGGGGGGGGGGGGGGGGGGGGGTGAAGGCTTTTGTTTGTGCTCTTTGTTTTGGGAAGTTGTTTGCTCTTGGGACTGAGAGGGACCAGACATCAATCCAGGCTCTCCAAATCTTTCTGAACAAGTCTCTCATATTTCAAACTTGTAAGTAAACAGCCAGGCAAGGCGTGTTAGTTTTTATCTTTGTTTTCTCAACTTGTAAATGTACCTTTTTGCTAGAGTGTTTATCTCTGTTTGCTGTAACTTTGAACCTAAGGCTAGAGGGGATTCCTCTGGGCTCTTTAAGTTTGATTACCCTGTAAAGTTATTTTCCCTCCTGATTTTACAGAGATGATTTTTACCTTTTTCTTTAATTAAAAGCCTTCTTTTTGAGAACCTGATTGATTTTTCCTTGTTTTTAGATCCAAGGGGGTTGGATCTTGATCCACCAGGAGTTGGTGGGAGGTAGGAGGGGGGATGGTTAATTTCTCCTTGTTTTAAGATCCAAGGGGTTTGGATCTGTATTCGCCAGGGAATTGGTGAAGAGTCTCTCAAGGCTACCCAGGGAAGTGAATTAGCACATTTGGGAGTGGTGGCAGTGGACCAGATCTAAGCTAGTAGTTAAGCTTAGAAGTTTTCATGCAGGCCCCCACATTTGTACCCTAAAGTTCAGAGTGGGAAAGCAGCCTTGACAAGCCTAATGTAACATTGCATGCCAAATGAATGGGTGGGGGAGGGTGAGGAGTTATCTGGTAACTTAAGTGGACCAGGTCTGATACTGTTGCAGATTTTATCCACAGAAAAGAAACTGAATTCTCCAGACTTAGTGCAAGCCCTTGTTAAATGGTTTGAGGGCCAGTCATCAGGTTCAGTTGGTCAGAGTCGAGCTAAGACCAAGGAGGAGGAGGAAAGAAGTTCACCTGAGCTATCAGAGAACCTGTATAGATTGATGTAGCTGACAGCATAACCACATACCAGTGCATCTACCTGGGACAGACTAGCAATGGGCCGATATATTGGTGCCCAACTAGAGCAGGACTACAAATTAAAAATGACAAATGGAGGCAGAGGAACTTTGTGAGACTGTGCAGCTTACTACAGAGCTAGAATTATACAGCAGGACAGAGGTAAAAACAGCCACTTCTGAGGAAAGTGGAAGGAATATCTCCTGAATCTTATTAGTATAATTCTGAATCTAATACTCCTGATGAGAAAAGGGATTCTAATTAGATGCAGGAAATATCTGAGAGGTTTGGAAAAAATGTCACATGCAGTTTGCAAAATAAAATAAAATATCAATTCTGCAATAAAGGGCAATCCTGTCAAATGCTGGTACAGTAGGACTGTTTGCCATAGAAGGAAAGACTGCTAGCGCATTTAAGGAAAATCAGGACAGATCTTCACAGGTGTCTATTGGCAACCCTTCACCAAGTTCAAGGAACAAGTTAATATCAAGTCAAAGGGGTGGACTTTTAGTTAGCTGGTATAATATATGGAGATATCCTATTTCCTAGAACTGGAAGGGACCCTGAAAGGTTATTGAGTCCAGCCCCCTGCCTTTCACTAGCAGAACCAAGTACTGATTTTTGCCCTAGATCCCTAAGTGGCCCCCTCAAGGATTGAACTCATAACCCTGAGTTTAGCAGGCCAATGCTCAAACCACTGAGCTATCCCTCCCCCCATTATAGTATGGTTAGTCCTATAATTTTTGTTTAAATCCAAGTGGTTAAACAACAGTAAAGGGAGTTTGAAACTGAAAATATGAATTATGCCAGACTTGTGAACACTGGCTTAAATTTAAGAACTGGTCTACACACAGTTTTTGTACCTGTTTTACTTAAATTGGTTTAGAAACCAATATAATTAAATTGGAGCAACTCTATTGTGTGTAAAAAGTTCTTATATAAAGGTGCTCATATAAATTTACAAGGATAAGCTATACTGCTATAAGCAACTCCTAACGGTATAACTGTAGCCGCACTAGGGGATTGTACTGATTTAACTATTCTGGCTTCTAAGCCAATATATTTACATACATACAAAACTTGTATATAGTTCGAGTCCTAAGATTTATTAGCACAGATTTGCTACAAATGTTAGAATCCAAAATTGATTGGTGAAATTAGTCTCTTATTGACACTGATTTGGGAAGAAGCACCAGCCCATAAATGGAGGAAAATATAGCTTAAAAGCTGAACCTGTGGAATTTGTGTCTGAGGGACTGATACAATAAATTAAATTCATATTAGGTTGGGATTTCAATGTATCTAACACTGTAATAAATGCCAGTAAAAGATTCTGCAAATTCAGTCTTGGGAAATTCCCATGAAAGGAGTGATACAGATGATACAAAAATTGTATAAGTAACTAATCAGCAGTTTAGCTAGTTGTCCTACTCTAGGGGTCAAAATCATCTTCAAAGCACTGTAAATGCTTAAGTAACTTTCCAGCAAAGGAAAAATGGTAGCTGGGGAGGCCTGTTTTGAAACACAGACTCTAGCTGGAATTTGAGCTGTAAAGTCCTGATAGATTTGAAACAAGCAAGAATTCTAATAATGGTAACAACTGTTGGAGAATATGACTCTAATGGGTTCACTCTAGTGAAGCAAGAAGCTGGGTTTTCTTAGTAGCAAGATCATACTGTTGGAATTCACTCTGGTTGGTGATATACATTTAACTCTGAACCTGGCTGCTTTTACAAACATATCCAAGACACACATTTTTACATTAAATCTGAAATCTCAGGTATTTAACTGACTGGCCAGGAATCTCGTTCTACTGTATCTTACAACTGTGAGATGTAGATTGAGAACAATAGTTTATCTACTTCATTTACTAGGACAGGTACATAAACCTATCTTTAAGCCAGGTAAAGTATGTCCAGATGCTACAGTAATTAATACCCTGTAAAACAATGTAATGATTTAAAATAATAGATTCCATCAAAAGGAAATTTACAGTTAAGGTAATTCCTAAGGGAAAAAGGGATGAAGTAAAGCTCGAAGAATTTACTGGATTTATTCCAGTGCAGAGAGGAATATTTAAATGAGGACTAGCAGAAAGTTTGGAAAAACTCTCAGCTAAACAATCAAGATTTGTTACGTCCTAGTCCATAAGATGTATGTAATTCTGCACTGCTAATGTACAACACAAAATTGGCACTGGGGAGAGTTGTCCTATCAAGCAGCCACCTCATCAGCTGCCTGTCTCTTATAGGAGAAGGCTTTCAATTGGTCCATAGGCTTTGCTCCTAGTTCGAGGCAGGGAAAGGGATTGCATCATCAGATTTTGTTTGGCATATAGAAAACCAAATGAAATTGTAATGAGCGATTCTTACCCTTTGCCATGAATGGTGAATGATAGGATTAGTCTTGTTTTATACACTGGAGGCTCACCGCTTGTTTAGGGAGATGCAGTTTGCTGCACCCCAGAGACATTCAGGCCAGTGAAGGGTGGATGGCACTGGCACTGTGTCCCTCCATTCAGAGGTTCTGTGTGGGGAGAGCAACTTTAAGTTTTCAGTGGAAGTCTGTAGGAACTGTGCCAGCAGAGGCTGCCCAGAGGCTGTGCTAAACCTAATGTTTCAGATGCACTGGCTCACAGCAAATGGGACTTGTAGATTCCTTGCATCACCATAACCCCCCTCCAAGTGGACTTTCCACAATATGGGGCCCTGCACCCTGAATTACTGAGGCAGAATCCCGCTCACTCTGAATCTGGCCCTGAATCTTCATTAAAGTAACTGTTAACAGAGAAGTAGATCCATAAGGCAGAGAGACGTCTTCTTTTGAAGCAAGAGAAAGGCTATAGCAGTTTAAATTTATGCTCTCTAGATCAGTTTCCCATGCTATGGTCGGTGGAGAGCTGGCTGGTCACATGGTGCTGGCTTCTGCTTATTTCAAGATTCTAAACTGAATTAAGACAACTAAAATTATGTTAAATACTTTCCTAATATTACTCTTCCAAGTAAGCAATTACTGTAGTTGCCACAAGGATGTTATGGGACTGTGAAAGGACATTCAGGTGAATCATCTGATCACAAAAGGGTGAGCGAGTGGTCCATGAGAAAATTTCTGTACTAAAATGAAAATGTTTAGGAACCCCTGTTCTAGATTGTACAATATTCCTTCTGCTTTTGAACAGCTCTTGCAGGGAGTACTGCATGGTAAGCCTCTGTCAGCCTATTATATCTGAAAGACCTGTTGGTGTTTGCTAAATCCTTTGAACAAGAATCACACATTTACAAATTGACAGTGATAAACTTACAAATGTGAATGTGAAATTGAACCAAGGAAATAGGAACAGTTTGAAATCAGGAAGAAAAGTATATCCACTGATTAAAAATAATATAGAGGCAATTCAGAGCTGACTGACTCCCAAAACACTCAGATGTAAGGATTTTATAGTGCTCTGCTCCTGTTAATAACTGTCATTACACAGTTTACCAATATAGAAAAACCACTGCATAAATTAACAGAGGAAGGAAAACTATTTGGTTGTTCACAGAAGTGTGAATCAGCATTTGTAGAGTTCAGAAAAGCACACGTGACTGGTCCAAGTGTTGGATTCACTTTGTTTCAAAACACGTTCCTTGATAGAGACAGATTTAAGTACTTATAGATTAGAGGTAGTTTTGTTTCAAGAAAGAGAAGGAATGGGGAAAGTGGTGGGTTGATACAGCCAGGCTTAATACAGCTGCAGAGAGAAATGTTTGTGCCACCTGGAATAGATTTTTGGCAACTATTAAAGCTATTGATCATTTTCATGTATGAGAGGAAATTTGTAATCAGAGAACATGTATCTATACAATGGTTTCTTTACATTCAAGAATTTTAAAGATAGTAAACTAAACGGCTGTGGAAATTACATAAGGATGGTGGCCAAATCAAACACAGACATAAGCATGCTGATGTTTTGTCGAAAGCTAAGTGTTGTGTGGAATATTTCAGCTATTGCTTTTGGCAAGAAAACATTATACTGTATTGGACCAGGGCTGAGACCAGGTTTTACCAGATATTATGTCCACCGTGTGTGACACACAGATTAAGAGCAAAACAATAGCTCACAGGCAAGATACTAGGTATCCACAAACTCTCCTGAAATACCCCAAACTAAACTGTCAGCTAGAGAGTAGGGAACCTACAAGAGGTAGATTTCCCCCACCCTAAGGCAATTAATGGAAATAAGAGAGTGCACCTTCCCACCAAGCAAACATCTCTGAAATCGTCCCTTGCAGGGTATGATCTGTTCTTGGGATTTCAAGAGGATAGCATCCCATCCTGATTCTCTCTCATCCTTGCACAAGGGGATACTGTGGCCCTAGAGCAGTAGTAATCTCTGCACCAGCAAAGGGGGGGAGAGAGAGAGAGCGAGCAGATCTGGGATGAATGATGGACTGTTTGGGCATTCAGGATGCTCATCAACTTGGGTTTCCCCACCACTGAACAGCTCCATGGCTCCAGCCTGCAGAATGGGTGCAGGTTCCTTCCTCCAGCTGCTTCTGCGGTAGGCTGACTCTTCCTCAGAATCGGTTAGCCTGGTCGACAGAGGGTTCTGTGGCGCTTGTTGGTGCCTATGAGCTGGCTATTGCTGAATAAACAGGGATAAGGAATTTGACCCTCTGTGTTTTCTACTTCAAGAGCTGTCTTACAGTTTGAGGAGAACCACAGAAGCATCTACTTTTTTTGTAACAGATGCGTCATATAATTCTAGTTTCCCAGTTGCTGTATTTCCCCTTCATCTAGTCTTTTATTGGCCTTTCATTATTTCCTTCACATTGTGTTTTCCTCATTTGCCTATATTTATTATTTCTTTTTGGTTTTGAACATTGTATTAAAATAATGGAAGAGATGACTAAATGGCTGTTTAGAACATAAACCTTCCCTGGTCTTTGAGACAGTTGATCTGTCCCTCACTTAAAACAATTGTATCAACAATCAGCTACCGAACATGGAGCAAGTGACTTTTCTCTTGTTAACATTTAATTTAGCTAGAATACCACGTACTCTGATATATTTATTAACAGTGTCAACAACAAAAAATGCATTTTTAATTCACAGTAACTGTTTTTAAAAAGCCTAGTTGTAAACATTTTAATTTTTAACTCGTTACGTATTATACCAAGGCAAACATTTTTAAATAAAAATAATTCATGAGGACATATGGTTGAGTTCCTGTGTCACTGTAAATAAATGTTGCCGGGTTTCATTATTGATTACATCAGACAGAATTTTTTGTTGCATCATTCCATCATGCAGCAGCTCATTCATACTGTCCGGGAAGACTAATTAACACTAATGCTTCTAAAGAAATTTCGTTTGTGATGCTAATCTGTCACATAGTGAAAAGCATCCTCAGAAAACTGGGGGGGAAATTAAAGGGAGTATGTCTTGCAGCCACCTGAAATTAGTGTTAGTTTGATTTGTTTTAATTGAAAGGTTGTTTACATCTCTTTCATAAGTGTTTATAAAAGTTGGCAGATAGAAGAATAGCCTCCTCTGTTCGTGGACGAGATTCTATCCTATTGGACCTATCGTACATAGATGCTTATTACAAAACTTGTCAATACTGTTGGTACACACAGTCTAAATGGATAAACCAAAATATATACAATGTGCACACACATGAGAGCTAAGTATTGTTATCATTACACATAAAGAGAGATTTAGGCTACGACTTAAGACTACTGGCATGTTTGTATACACCTCATCATAGTGATCTCTAGTTAAAAGGCCACATTGCTTTGATTATATGAAATATTTAAAAGTATGAAAAACTATTTTATACACAATTTGTAAAAATATTTAAATCACTTGCAGTAGTTCTCTCATCAGCAGTTATCCTGGCTCTGTAGAGTTTCAGCAAACTTACATAGTCCAGCATCCACGAAGCCTAATCAGGATTCATAAGCTCTGGGTTCTGGGCAGCTGGCCTTGCGGAATTTAGATTCTAATTTTCTGGTTCCCTCACTTTTGTGGAGGCTCAAGCCAAGCCACCTCCTGACGGTCATATATGGAAGTTGTCCAACTCTGATGATGTCAGGTGGATTCCACTGAGTATCTTCAGGGAGTCCACTCATGTCCACACTGGGGGGGAAGGCTCAGTGAGGCTAAATGGCAGCAAGCAGCTGCCAATCAGCCATAGAGAGCTTTGAAATATATTGTCCTTTTAAAAAAAGAAAAAAGTATGTCAAATGTTGTTCAAGGGTGTATTGATGGATCATTGGAAAGAAAAACCATTTAACAAAATGCTGTGTGCGTAAGGGCTTTAAATTTTCTAGCAAAGCATAGTTATCTTTACAAGTTAGTCCATAATGCTGGTTATTTCAATAATTTGCTTCAGTTTTCAAGTTGATAGACCACGGAGAGCATGTGAAGACACTTAGCAGAGCAGAGCAGAGAGAAAGAGAGGCAGATGCTATAGCTGCATACAGTGAGAAGAATCACTGTGTTCTGAAGAATGTCGCCGTCAGAAAAGTGACAGGGACAGTGTAAAAGAGGAAGGGCTTGAAAAAACAAACATTAGAAAAAAGGCTTTTAAGGCTTCAGGAAAGAGGCTCTAAGAGACAAAGCAGAGTATTGTAACTATCAGTAATTACCTAAATATTTATTTGCCTAAATTGCAGAGGAAGAAATGAAGTGCATAGATTCATAGATTCCAAGGCCGGAAGGGACCATTGTGATAATCTAATCTGACCTCCTGTGTAAAACATACAGTTCTCCTCTGAACCCCCTTTTTTTGCTTACATTTTGTTTTCAGTGCATTCTCTTATAAATTGCCTATTTTATTTTATTAAAAGAAAATGTGCATTAAAAGGAATGAGACTACTTCATGTGTCTTAAAAAAAATCCTGCAAATAATTAATTGAATTAAAAGGCAGATAAAAGAAGGGATTTTAGTAAAGACATATAGAGCCTTTAACTGTTTATGTTGGTATTTTTAGATAGTTTTTCAGTCTGGAAGTCTGACAAGCCTGGCAATGAAAATTTATTCTTTCAGAGGTTTGTTCAAATCTTGGACTGGTGCAAAATAGAAAATAGGTATTATGAACTATGTCTACTGTTTTCAGAAACATTCAGCAGATAAACAAATTGTTCTGCATTGATGTTTTTCTTTGCTTCCTTGAAAATGAATATGATTTTCCGTTCCACTTCCATTCTCTGCTGTAAACCTGAAACCAACAGGCCTAATGTTTCATTTTATACAACTATCACCTCTGTCAAGGAGTCATGGCTTGTAAAGAAATTCAAGTTTTCCCTTTACATAAACTAATTTTGCCAGAATAACATTCATTATTATGAATATTCAGCGGCACTTTGGAGAGTCAGATCTGGAGAAAGACAAAATCCAGATTTGTGCAGCAATAAAAGTAACAAAAGATTCAGCAATGTCAAGTTGGATAAACAAACCACTAAGGGAAGTAACATTAAATCATAATTGCATGTTTTTAACCATGTCAATAGTATCACAAAACCTAACTCTCCTGTGACTATAGTATTTAAATTTTCTGTTGCCATGTGAAACATACAAAGTTATTATGACTCTTGTGAGGATGATACATTCTAGTCTGCCATTGTAGCAGATCAGATTTTTGTATTTCAGTATGAAGAATTACTGCAAAGAGATAGTAAAAAAAAAAATGTCTCAGACATCAGTTTTAACATATTTTCATGACTTACTTTGACTTTAACCTCTTCATTTTATTTTATATTTATATACATATTCTATCTTTACATTAAGGGCTGGAGGTCTTGAGAAAAAATGATGAGGGTGTCCAGGAAAATGAAGTGAAATAAAGATACAACTCACAAAGAACAAGACATGTTTTTATGGATACATGTCTTTCCCCTCACCCCCCAAGATAATGCAACTCTAACAATTACAATGATGGAAAATTTGTTTGCAGAATACATTATCAAATTCAAAAGAATATAGAAAATATAACTCTTCACCTTGTTGTCCTAATACCATAAATTCCATAAATCCAAATATCTTTGTTTCATTATTTCTTTATTAATGTTGGGTCCAGAGTTTGGGTGGGGGTGTAGTTCCATGGCATTTATCCCATTTTAAAGTTGAAATTTCTATACGTTGACATATAACTTAAAATAAATAAAATAAAAAAGGGTACTAATTCAGATGTTCTGAAACTGTGATAATGCTATTATATAGGTCGTTTTATTTAGGTGTGTTTATACTTTGTAGTTTCATAAATAAGCCCAAGGGGCTCCTTCTTAGTTGTCACATTCTTCCTTGAATCTCGTATTCTGTCTGTCTTATCCTATCCGACAGTAGAATTGATGCCACACTAATCCCTGGAAGTTTGGAACTAATGAACTAACTGCTGAGCTGCCGCCACGGAGCTTGGTCCCAAACTATACTGTACTTCACACTCGATTTATTCTCCAGATGGCGAGACTGTGCAGCCCTGCCGCGAGGGACCACCTCTTCCACTGGAGTGTAAAAGTGGACGGATGTTGTTTTCTTTGCAGATTTGATAATTCAGAGCTAGAAACTTGTGAAGATGATTAGTTATTAGCTTTAATGGGTGCCAATTGAACCAACTGCACGCATATTCCCTTCTTTAATTTCAGTGTCTCTGTGTCTTGGTGATGGTTGATTTATCTGCAGTACTACATCACTGAAACCTTTATCTTCCCAATTTGGTAGCAATACACGGCAACAAAAATCAAACTGTGCCCTATGGAGAGTCAAATATTAGAACGAATATAATAATATGCTTATTAGCCACTGTTTTTACATTTAAATATGCACAGAATGGATTATCAAGTGAAAGTCGTAACTCTGATATACTATAGTAATATCACTGTTTACAAGAAGGAGTGTTAGTCATCTTTCTGTCTCTCTCTGGTTTATAAAACACCCAATCAGTGTGGGATCCAGATACTAATTGGGCTACAATAATCCCAGACTACCTTGGGAGGGAATAATCCATTAAATGATCAGTTTTTCTCCTTTTTTATGCATTCATTCATTGAAGAGAATTATCTTATGGTATAGCACTGACATAAAGAACAGAGCAAATGTATTTAACTAGTCTGACCATTTGTAGTAGGGGTTTGATGAAGTCTTTGGAAGCAGATTTATTCTTGCATCAAGGGCCTATGTATAACCTGAATGTATATTATTGCATCAAGTACAAAAGTTTTTCTCTATTATTAAAAATTGAGAGTAGTTTAATGGAAAGTTTGAGCTCTGCATATATTATGTAATAATAATAGAGACTATTTTATTGCATAATGATGCAGAAAAAACTCTTCCCTTTTTCATCCATATGTTTTGTGCTCTTTCCCCCCCCCCCCCCCATTTAACCATGAAACATTTTGTGGTAATCCTGGTCTATGGGCCTGATCCTGCACTACTGAAGTCAATGGGAACTTTTCCATTGATTTAAGTAGGGATAGGTTATCCTATTCGGGACTGGCTGTAGTACTTGGAATCTTCTGGGTAGCTGGTACCTATCAGTCTGGTCCATAATTAAAATGTACATAACTGAATGATTTGGAGACCATGAGGGCCAGATGTATTTCATCAAGGGAGAGAATCTTCTTCACTGCTGGGGAATCTCTGTCTCTGAAGCGGACAGTACTGAAATGTAATGGTTCTAAGAAAGTGAATCTGTTCTCAACCCAACAGATGGCACGCCTGTGTTAGCAAAACTGTAACATATTTCTCTATTAAAATATGAAAAAAATAACATCCTTGTTGGTTGGTATAAATTCAGTGATGTTATTGGTTATTTTGGGATATGTACCAAAGGGCTGCACACTTAGTTTATGTAAATTACTAAAAGCAACAGCCTGTTAATAAGTGTTTTGTGTGGAAATATACCTAGAAAGACATGATCTGTCTTTTTATGGGATGGGGGTTTACAGCCTGAGGGGAAAAACAACTAACAAGAATGCCTACTGCTCATTATTGTAATGTAGAACAAAATAATAATCAGATTGTATAGTTTTCCTGTAATATACCTCATTTAGAATTGGATGCTTCTTTAGTGGACAGTTTTGGAAGATCTTTATTTTGCAAAGTGAATCATTATGTACTGAAACTGTGATAATCTTATCTGACATTAGTTAAGAGCATAAATTGGTTTGGAGAATGTGTTTTAAACTATCACTCTGCACCAAATCCCAAAACTTTCAGACCAACTAAGAAACCAACTATTGCTGCTCTGACAATGAGAATTTAGTGGGATTTGTATTAGCCAGTGATGACATCACATAGTGCAATTTGAAGAAATCAGAAGACAAACAATTGTAGATATCTTTGGAGCCCTCTTCCAGCCAAATATGTTTTAATAAACTGTGTGTACCTGTGTGTTAATTTCATAATGGCAGCAGCTAGAATTCATTCACAATAGCAATAACATTTCTGATTGTATTTATATTTTAATGAAATGACCTCTGAATGTAGCCTTGAATCATAGCATAGGGGTGTCTCTGTCTGTGTATGTTGTCCTTTTCTATCCTGCTGATGGGCATATGTTAAAATCTTTGGAGAAACATGGAAGATAGTACCAAGCTGAAGGCTGTTTGATTCAAGTTGCATTAACCTTCAGCTTCATTATTCTTTCACTTTAACTGGTGAGAGTAATCACTTGCTTCTGTCTAAACTTATCCTAATTATTGGCAGTCCAAGCCTTGTAAATCAGTGCACTGCAGCGCTGTCTTAAACTGGTCTTGGAGACCTATTCTGATCTGACCTGACAACTGGAAGCTACTGTTTCCTCACACTCTAACTCGGACCACATTTTGAAACCTCTTCTGCCTCTACTCACAGGCAGAGATTGGTATCCGTCTGGTTTAAATCTACTGTCATGTGTTGTCTCGCTGATTGGTATTAGTCTCGTTATTAACTTTGATGATTTTTTTCTGAGTTTGCCTGTTTTCTAGATAAGTATTTCTGTTCAAATGGCTGTATTTTGTTAAAACTGTTTTTTTTAAACAATCATGAGTCAGAAGCTTTAAAGTTTTATTAGTACCATAAAAACTCTTCACAAATGAAACTACTTTTGATAAGTGTTCATTTTGACAATGAGAATTTGTTAAGGGCTGTTGGCAAGTTGAAAGAATTTGTTTTTGAAACTGAAATTGGCAGGAAGTAGTGAGCTCAAGTGCTTTCTTTTTTTTCTCCTTCCCTTTTTTCTTGACGCCAATAGAAGTGTTTCATTTCAGCAAAGGATTTAAGCATTCTGAATGCAAATCAAGTATTCAAGTATTTATAAACTTTCCTTCCTTCACCATTTTTGTGAGGAGTGTGTCAGTTAGAAAATGTGTGTTTGGAATTTTTATTTTTGCTGATAACATAGAGTATCTTTTTATTATCAGTCACAGTTTCCAGAAAAATCTGCATATTATTTTGGGTTACATGGTATTATTTTCATGTGTGAGCTGTCTACTCAACTGCAAGCATTAATACAGTTTAATGGATAAAAAGGGTGATTATACAGCAAGACAAAAGAAATATACATATAAATCCTTATATACTGATAACCATAATTTTATTATGGTCCATAAGAAGAATACGGGTATTAATTGGAAGTATTATTATTTTATGCAATTCTCTTATTCCATTTTTGGCTATGTGAAAAGTATTGGTGTAAAAAGATGCTAGTCTAAAGATGTGTGTTTGTTAGACACCTTGTAATACCTTTAAACATGAAAGTGATGTTTTCTTCAAGTACTGTAGTAGTCCTATTATTAATCAGATCTGAAAATTGAATATTTACTGTTAGTTGTAAAGAAAGTGCTAAAACTAAAATTCTGAGGTACTGGCTATGAAAGGTTTAACAAAAGCAAACAGTAATGGATATTGTGGAAAAAAATAGATTTTTATATTGTTGGCTTTATTTTTTTCATCGGTTTGACATGTTTTCTGCTCAGTGGGTTTTTCTGTCAATAGAAAATAAGCTTAATTTTTTAAAACATTTATATTCTAGGCAGAAGCAAGGCTGACAGTTGTGAAAACACTCAAAGAGGTTGAGTTTGGCCAGACTGAAAAGTGTGTTAGGATCAATTCAGTGTCCAGTGGTCTTGCAGAACAAGATCTCGAGGTCCTTTTGAGGTCCAGTGTTCTTCCTTCAAGCCTGATGCTGCCAAAAGTTGAAAATGCTGAAGAAATAAGATGGGTGAGTAGTTACCAAATTGTCATAATCTTAGCTTTTGATTGAAGACCTTGGGCCAATTTAGAATGAATCATTGGGACCAATGAGCTAGAGTTATGAAGAATGTTGCTGTTATCATGGGACAATGTTGGTGCCTGGCTCAGAAAAGGGTGTAACATTTCCATTAAAATGTACACAGGCTGGAGTTGCACACCGAACATACGTAGCAACTTTAGTTTTAAAGGAAAACTAGTTTTCTTAGTACTGCAGTCAATAAAAGAATCTATATCAATGTTACAGTATATTATCAAAACAGAGAAGAGAATGTATAATAATATAACTTTGTCCATTGTACCAAATTCTGAACCTTCACTGACACCTTAAAAGGTGGTCTATGTCAATATGTTTTATGTACATGCCTGAGAAGTTATAGATGGAGAAAACATGTTAGCAACATATGAAAAAATGGAGTGGGGGAGGAAAAGGTCACTTCTTTGGGGCAACTAGAGGAACAAACAGGAAGCTTTTAACTAGTGTTTTTAATTACCACAGATATTATTTCCTGAACAGTTCTCTATTTCTTCCTTTTTAATTGCTGACAGGTGTGTTTGCATTTCATGAATGACTTTTCAGCCAATAAAAACCTGAAATGTAAATGGTTGGCATGTCAAATTACTTAAGAAAACTTTGAAATAGGCCTAATTATGCTATAATTGTTTTAATTGTTAAGAAGAGGTGCATTTTATTTAGAGATACCATTATTTCTGCAAAACATCACTAAAGGAATAACGTTTCATTATGCAGTTCCATACTTTTGAAAACCACACGTATAGGGAATATCTAAAATGTATGTGAGCTGTAATGAAAGATATATTAGTATCTAGTTTAATCTCAGCATCTACCCTTGATCAAGTCTTTAAGATATTATATGTGAATACAACTGAACAAATATGTTAGCTATATTACAGTACTTGTCCATTTGTAATAGTGTACCTTCAGTCTCCCCTGTTTTCAATGGAGGTTATGTCCCCTTACACCACCATTTAATTAAAGTAACTAGAGAATACCTCTCAGGATTTACAACCATGTAAGTGTTAGACATAACTTGTCATTTATGAATATTCATGCTTCCAAAATGGCAGGGCCCTCACTAGCACCTAATACGTTTTACATGGTACGAAATCTGAAGATTTTGTCCCTCCCATCCCCCAACTTTTCAAATGGCTAATTTTCATACCTAATATCATCCCGTTAGAAAATAAAATAGCACTAGCTTACATCTTATTGTCTGTACTTTTGTTCTGTTGCATTTTGATAAATCTTTGAACACAGAGGATTTGTTGGATTTAATAACAGTTAAAAAAATGTTTAATTTTTTTAAATAACAGAAGCCTTTTGCTGTTTATTTTTCTGCTCATTTTTTTTATGTGAAACATAAAACCTGGAGGCTGATGCACAACTAAAAGATGGGCTTACTTGTTTTCTTTTGTGTGAGAATCTCTTGCTTTCCTTTTGTCCCTAGTATGGGTACTTGTTTGACTGGCATGGCTTATTGGACTATAACAAGCGTAACTCTCCCTCCTTTGTCATGGGACAATTCTCCCACAAATCCTGAACAGTGTGCATTCTTCCCAACACACTATTGGGTGTGCACTGGAATTGAAAGAATTGCTGAGGCCTGCTACTTCATCCCCTCCCCAATCTTTGTTTTTTCCCCCACTCTCCTTTTTTCCCCTCCCTCCCTCACTGAAATGAACACTTTACCAGGCCGGAAACATTTAATCGTCTCCTTTTGAAAAAATTAATTGAAACTTCTCCACTAGTTACCTTTTGTATTGGTGCTTATAACAAATTATAAAAAGAAAGAGGAAGGGGACAGTATTTAATTAAAAATTCTTTTTTTTTTATCTTCAAAAAAATATATATTAAAATGGAGCAGTTTTTTTTTTTTTAAGAAGCCTAACAAGGTGACTATTTAAATGTTTTAAATCTAAAAACAGTTCTTCCATTTAAATCTTCATCTAAGTTATAAAACCCTAGCATCCATTAATATTTTTTATTTGCAAAAATCAAAATCATATAGAGATCTTCAGAACTAAAGCTGAAATTATTTTAGTACACTGCTTCCAGTGTTCATGCTCTGACCTGTATGAAGTTTACTATTTTCTGTTGCTCTACCTAAGACACTGTACACGTATGCATTTGAATTGCAGTGATTTTCTTAATTCTATATATTTTAGCTGACTTCTTTTCTCTAGGGAAAAGTTACAGAAAAGATGATGATGATGATGCACAGAAAAATGTGGGGATGGCAGAATTCTTCATCGTGAAAAGCTGTGATTTATTTTGGCCTAATTGTAAAGTTACTGCAAATTGCTCGAAAGCTTTTTAAAGATCTCAGTGATTAGATTTTCCTTTCTTTTGGGGAGGGGGGAGGGGGGGGAAGCTAAAAGGGGAAATAACACCTCTAATCCAGCTTCTGGTAAATAGGCTGCCAGCTTTTAAAATGAGTTTCCTTTCTATTAGTCAGAATATTATGCTAAGCCTTAAGCATTAGTTTTTTATGTTGCCATAGCAGCCTTATTCCTGCAGGGTTGTGACCTGTGATGATTACAGTACAAAGCTTATAGGGTCTTGAAACCCCCTTTGAAGATGAAAAGTCTTTGATGGTTTATATTTATGCAAATCTCTTAGATATGATTTACCCAACTGAGACTGAATGGAGAGATGATTAAAATTCCCTTTTCCTTTGATATCCATTAATGGTTGCATATTCCTTAAATTTAAAATGGATGCATGTGTTATTTTTGTCTTTATTTACTAAAATATCTTCCACCATACCTGTGATATGTTTATCTCCTCACAAATTACTAGATCTAGAGAGACATAATAGATTTACAATATAGGGTTTTTTTCTTTTGAAAGGAGAAAAATCTGTGCAAGAGCTTTTGTATGTTTCCAGATGATAGATTTTGGAATTTGGGCTACCCCACTGGCAGCTCAGAGCTAGCTGTGAACTGGTCTCATGGAAAAAATTGGAAAGCTTTGGTCTTCAAAGAATTAAACTTCCTTTTTAAGGCCTTCCTAGGTAAGCTAAAAATTATGAAGAAAAGCCTACTGAACAAAGGGTAACAGTGCCGTAATGAATAATACGGATGCCACTTAGAAAGCTGCGGAACAGTTACAGTGATGTTAGTATTAGACATGAAACAAAACAGGACGTCAGGTATATCAATACTTCATTGTTTTTAAGAGCCTGCTGATTTGCATTTAACTACATTAGGGTGATAGGTGTTAAGCAAATATTTTTACAATTAAACCTTTAAACTTCAAAATATACGGTAATGTTGCAATTCAGAATTGTAGGCCTCAAAACCTCAGACCTGGTTAAAAGCTTGAGGGTTTTTTATTACAGTTCTGGTTTTGTTTGGTTTGTCATTGCAGCCAGGTGAAAGCTCTGAAAAGGTGCATGTACATTTGGATATTTGTAAATGAATTTTTCTCTGGTCCCGTATAATATTGTTCTGGTTTTAGTTTTCAGACAAATTTTTACATCACTTAAAAGGCCGAACACTTGTAGAACCAATGAATTTAATCCCTTTTGTGGAAACTGCAATGGGGTTGCTCAATTTTAAGGTAAGGAACCTTGATGTGGTGAAGAGTTCATATTTTATCCTATCAGCAACCTAGGTATATGTTAAATAGTTTATGTCCTTTAAATAAGAAATTCATCTAAATAGGAGAGGTGAAAATAAATAAAGGAATTAGAGTCCGCTAAAAAGTTTGTATTTTTATTTCTTATGTTATTATGTAAAGGCCTTGACAAAATCCCAAAATATGTCCGTGAAATGCCAATTCCAGATAATACATACAGACCATATAATAAAACCCTATCTAGTAGTTTTTGTTTTATTTTTACATTTAATGTGTTTTAAAATATGGAGATATGCTTCGAAATGATCTGAAGAGCTCAAATTGTTGTAGTAAAAATTGACTTTTTAGTAACTAGTATAGTTGACGTTGTATAACCCTGTTTTTATAAATAATCTTTTCATCATTTCAGTAATAGTACTATGGTGTTTTTATAATGGCTCCTCTTTATAAAATACTTCCAAATTTCATATTATAGCTCTGAGAACAAATAATAGTTTTTCATATTTGTGTTCATTGGTGTGTTCTGTGCTTAGAAGTGTAGCTGAAGTTCTAAACTACCCAACATCTGAACAACATGAATTTTGTTCTCAGGTTCACTTAAGTTCAAATTATATATTTTTTTCTGCCTTGTATAAAGAGTGTTTCTAAATCTTCTTAAATATTATTTACCAATTGACTGACCTGATGCTCATGAAATACAAATGGCCCCCAATCTCAGTATCCAGCCTGTGTTTTTACAGGGGACAGATACCAATGATCATGAAATGGAAAATCAAATGCACTCACTGGAAATGCAATATTCTTATCCTAAAGCTTCAGAGAAAAGTTTTAGAGTAATTCAAGACTTGTATATTTGAGGTGTTTCAAGAACTGTTGAGAGGCCTCATTCTCTGTATATGTATGTATAGCAAAAATATTTATCCTTACTGCATACCTTAAATATATCTTGGAACATTCATGTTCATTGTCAGTACCCAGAGAGAGATTTCATTTCAAATTAAAAAAAATTTAGATTTTTTTCACTCTGATATTTTGTAGTAGAATTCGTAATAAATACTGTAGTTCTTAATGTTGGCAGTAGAGTTGCAGCTTAAACTATACTGTATAATAATAATTTACTATCCCACCAGCTCTCCCATATGGATGCCCAGTAGTACAATTTGTAATTACATCTGTCTCTCTAGGCATATCGTATGTTTCAAGACTATTAATATCAAAATCTTCTTATATAAAATAGTAATAATGTTGACATGCATTTCTTTATATATAATACTTTTAAGTGCTGCTTGTTTTTACATTTATATTCCTCTGCACTACTTGTTGCATTTTTGACTTCCTGTATCTATCTTTTAGTTGTATTTGACAGTATTAAAGATTTTAAATTCTCCAGTAAGGAATTCTTCCAGTAAGGAATCCACAACATGTTGAAACCTCCAACTATTACTTATTTAATAAAAGATATTCTGTTCTTTGTTTCTGATGCAAAATCATTACATGCCAAAGCATAAACTATTGAGGTAAAGTGCATGTGCTTATTTTGGACAGTATTTAATAAGTACTTAGTTTACTGTAATTACATGTATTTCTAAAGTGCCAATCCCAGTAGTATCCATGGCATTACAGTAAGTTCATTCATATTTGAAGGGGAAAAAAGAGTAGGAAATCCAGTAGTGCATGTTGTAGCTACAGTGTATATATTCATATACACACATATTGTTTTAGATTTTGCTATGAGTCGTTTTAAGACATTCTGTGCAGTACAATAGTGACAGTACTTTCTTTAGTTGGAGCAATTTTAGCTGAAAGATTTCCAGATTTTGATGATAAGATGAGTTGGTATAACATGTCTCTGTCATCCCTGCATTCCAGTAGAAATTCATGTTGTGTTCTTATTTGAAGGCAGCCTGTGAAGAAACATTAAGCACAGGATCCCAAGTTGGCCTTCATTTGGATGCAGTAGTCTTTGGAGGAGAGGATTTTCGAGCCAGCATAGGTTCTGACCTGTTTGTTTATTATAAATGTTAATGTATGACATTTGTAGTGAGAATAGTGATGGTATTTTATCCACTTGTCCTAACTGCAATAACTAAAGAACTCTAAACATGATTCTGCACTTACTTGTATTGGTACATTTTCCCATCTTTCTGCATAATTTTTATTAATGTAAATTATGTCATTGGCATTTTTAAATTCAGAGCTTGATAAAATGCTGACTTACAAAACACTGGCTTTTTTCCTATTCTTGGCACGCTGTAGCTAAAATAAAATATAAACCTGTTGAATCACTAAGCTTATTTTAAACTGTAATATTCATATGAACAGCTATCTGTATATTCTCTTAAGAACCACCTTTCAAGTCAAATTTTCATGGGTCTGTTTTTAACATTATTTACAATGAACTGTATTTTGATATCATTCACAATACATCCTTGTTAAGTTTTGCTTTAATAAATGCATTATAAACACTTCCCAGGTCAAAACAGCCATATCTCCTTGTAGACTTGTGTTACACTGATAATGCCATTTCTCCAAAGCCAGAAATATTTCAAAATCCCTTTTGTAAATTATTTGCTTAACGGAGACATTATCTGCTAAAAGCCTCTTTTTAATCTGATTCAGCTATAAACTCCTTAAAGGCAACAAGTACAGTTCAGAAGTATCCATTTTGTTAATGAAGTATATACATATTCTAATGTAACAATTGACAACAAATTATTCTATACAAATTGATAATCCATATCTGAACAGTGACCCTAAGGAAAAGAGAACAGATCATTATTTTTTCACACCAGGATTCATGTGAGAATGTTTTTATCTGATAGACTGTGGACTCATGAATTCTTGTGAATGCTTTTGGCCCCTCTCAAAAGTCATCTGCCATAATTTTTCAAATTTTCCAATCCAAATACTAAAGCTTAAACATTTGGCTAAGGACATCGGTTGTGACAAGAATCACAACCAAGGAAAGTGCAATTCTGTTCTCAGTGTGAGTTTTTAACCATTTCCTTGTACACAGTATATCCATCTGTATAATGCTTCTCTTGTTGTAACGCTTTTCAGTGCCACTACAATAAGTAATAGAAGCAAATGATTACTGAAGGTGGATTCCTGCAGCCCTTCCTCAGCCAACACTCCCATTGACTTCAATCTCAGGATCTATTATTTGAACCAAATCATACCCTAAATTTCAGAAGCTAAGGCACAAAGAAAATATTTTTTCTGGATAAGCTTAATATTTGCCCAACTAAACTATTTAAATTATCTCTTTACAGCAATTGGTCAGTTAACCTTTGTATCCCTCAATTATTTTCTTTTTTCTTTTTTTTAATGATGTAAATGAGAGCACAAAGAAATTTTATTTTATGTTAAAGTTTCAAATGAAAAGATTTAAAAAACAAAGTTAACTTCTTTCTATTCATTGTTTTCTTAGGTGCTACAAGTAGTAAAGAAACTCATGATATTCTGTACGCCAGGCAAAAAATTATTGTCACAGCAAAGGCTTTTGGCCTACAAGCTATAGACCTTGTGTACATTGATTTCCAAGATGAAGATGGGCTCCGTAGGCAGTCAAGAGAGGGTGCCCTAATGGGATTCACTGGTATGGTTATGTGACAATGTCTACAAAAATTAAGCATTTTCTTTACAAAATATAGGCACATTTTATATTACTTAGACTGCAAACTAGTTTGTGTTCATAGATCAGTTGTTGATCAGTGAGTGCTGTCAAATGAGTCCCCAATTGCTTATGCTTTTAAAATTTCAGATAAAAAAATTCAGACTGCAAAATCATAGGCTGCTTTTCCAAAATCACATCAAGGATATCACTATTTTTGTAATGGAAGCCTGGGTATAAGATGTACAATATGTGATTCTTCCTGACAGACAGGTCAAGTGAGATGTGATATTGTGCTTTGTGATGAACTGTTTATTTTTTTATTACTTTTTTGTATTTTTAAATGATGGCTAATATTTTTTAATTTGTTTATTTATTTATATGGTGAAAGCGTGGATAATCCCCCCACCCCGATATGCTAATTCATATATGAAAGTTATTGTCATGTTGTTTTCTTTGATTTGATTTTCAATATTCTGGCTCCCCTCCCAGTAAGTGCTTGTGCACCTGGTGACACCTACAGGTACTGGCAGACGGCAAGACCAACAGGCTCCTTGCAACAGAGTTCTGTGACACTGACGGTTATCCAGTAATTGGTATACCACATTACTCTCTCTCACCAGTGAGACATCGTAGCAACCAAAAGATGGTGCTTTTGCAATAGAAATGTACCATTTGCTATACATTATAGAATTCTAGAAATCAGTGCTAACACTTTAAATTATTTCTCTCAAAAATTATTTATTCACGTTAGACTCAAGACAGTTGCATATGTATTAGCTATTCATTATTGAAAGAATATATCCTGAGGTACTGATATAACAAGAGATGACACTTTTCAAAGTAAAAGTAATGGCACATGTTACTTCAAAGTACTTTCATTAGCTGAACAAAAATATCAAATGAAAATTAAAATTAGTCTAAATGTTTCACACTTTGCTGTTAAAAACAACATAGAATGTCTGAAAAAGAGCTCTGTGTAAACTCAAAAGCTTGTCTCTCTCTCTCCAGCAGAAGTTGGTCCAATCAAAGATATTACCTCACCCACCCTGTCTTTCATTGACTTAAAAGTAATTCTGGACTCTCTTAAGCACAGATTCTGCCCTATTCTCTGCTGAACCTTGGTCCAGTACTTGCAAAATCTGAATCTAGATTCAGAGACAAAATTGTTACTGTGCCAGAGCTATGGAATATTATTTATGTCCTTGTGGACTTTCAGGGCCCAATCCTATTCCTGCTCAAGTCAATAGGAATATGACAGGGCTCTTTGATTTCATCAGCTGCTGATGGCTAAGACACACAGGCCAATATTTTCTAATTTAGGCACCTACGTAAAATAACCTGTTTTTTAAAGGTCTTGAGCATCTGCAGCTCCTGTTGAAGTCCATTAAAGTTGCAGGTGCTAAACATCTTTGAAAATTAGGCCATTTTATTTGGTGTATAAATTAGAAAAATTTTGCCATCACTAACCTTGATAGGTTTCAGAGTAGTAGCCGTGTTAGTCTGTATCCGCAAAAAGAACAGGAGTACTTGTGGCACCTTAGAGACTAACAAATTTATTTGAGCATAAGCTTTCGTGGGCTACAGCCTACTTCATCAGATGCATAGAACGGAACACACAGAAAGAAGATATTTATACATACAGAGAACATGAAAAGGTGGGAGTAGCCATACCAACTGTAAGAGGCCAATCAATTGAGTTGGTATGGCTATTCCCACCTTTTCATGTTCTCTGTATGTATAAATATGTTCTTTCTGTGTGTTCCGTTCTATGCATCTGATGAAGTAGGCTGTAGCCCACGAAAGCTTATGCTCAAATAAATTTGTTAGTCTCTAAGGTGCCACAAGTACTAACCTTGATGACATTTGGGTCCAACTGATCATGATAGGAAGTCATCTGACATCAGTGTAATGGGGTTTTGGAGAGGTAACAGTGGAGTTGGCAGTAACTAGCTGCATATCGTTTAAAAATACAAAAATGTGACTGAAGTTGTAAGACTCAGATATGGCATAAATAGAAAGGCTACATCTGACAATTCAGGGTGTCAAGGGAAGTTAATTCCTAACTCAGCCGTGGAGGGTCTTTGGCCTTTCTATATTACATTTAAAGATCTGCAGAAGGGGCTGAGCTCATTAACATGAACTTGCAGCCTTTGCCTTTACCTTTTCCCTGTGTCTTTCCATGGCTAGAATCAGGAAATCTCAAAAAATAGAATGTCCCAGAATATAATCTGATAACTAGTCCAATCAGATGTGAAGTCATAATCCATGATCTTCCACTGGGCAGAAGGCTGTGGATCATTTTTGCTTAAAGACGCCCTTATTTCATACAGCTGTCTAGTAGTGTGGTAATAAAATCTTGATGTTCTGTTAATAGAAGTTCTGAATACTTATTTATCATGTATTTTAAAGTTTTTTGGGTCAAATCCTGCTAGTTTTAATCACAACTAATGCCACTGAAGACAACAGGTGTGACTAAAATGAGCTAAATCTTTTACACAGCTAAAGTAATGATTAATCAATTAATTGGCAAGATACACAGAAAATAGATACAGTACTTATTTGGGACTCATAGGGTCAAATTTGCTGTCTTCCTAAACTGATGCAACTCCAGAATACTTAACAAAGTTGTATATACATAGCCCTGCAGTGAATTGTAACCTTTAATGTAAAGTAATCAAAATATGTTTATTGAAGTTTAAATAGTGTGCACATCTCAGAAATATATAATTACTCAATAAAAATGGTTTTTCTATTTATTGAAATGCTTATCTGACCATCACCACCATAGTATCTACATTTTCTTCTCATTTTCTTTTAAACTAGACATTGTAAGCAGCCTATTGTCTCTGCAATAAATGCATATATGTACTGAATGTCTTCAATCATCATTTAGTCACTGTAGATTATTTTAAAAATAGGTTTACTTTTACAGCAGCATATGTTTTACAGTACCATAAAATATGGACTTTAAATCAATGCGTTGTCTGTATAAATGGTTGTCAGCTTTAGGAATGTTTATATCCAAAAATAAGTAAACCTTGGAATAAAGCTTTAACAGCTGACTTAGTCATTATAGCTACTCTAGTGCTACATGCTGAGAAGCTAGATATAAATATGAAACACTATAGGTTTTCCTCTCTCTTTTTGCAGTCTTTTGTAGAAGACAAAAATGACACCATCATACAGTTACCTAAAGACTTGACAGGTATTGATTTAAAGCACAATATATCAAGTGGTACTGTAAAAAGGATTTCATGGTCATAAATTTTAATGTCTTCCAATTTTGCACCCTCTCAGTAACTCGTCAATAACAACAGTTCAGTTTAAAATATTTGCTTCATTCCTGCATGGCATTAAACTCTATTATACAGTTGTTTGGATACATAAGATGTGACAAAAGGCAACTCGGGCCATAAATCAAATGTTACATTATATCTTCTATAATCTGTTCACCAATGGCACAAATTGAAGTTGTTTACTATAACTGCATTTTAAAAAACTAATTTTAATACAGAAATGCAGTTGCCTTTTAAAAAATAATTGATCTGGAGCTTTTGATTTTTTTTTTATTGTAATTTAAGTCTTTGTTATAATTTTACATACATAATGAAAATAATTTTCCTGAAAATTAAGCTTTGTAGGCATTACTATGAATTATGTACACAATCTTCAATTTCAGAAGTACCAGTTTAACAGTTAAAAATAAAGCAAATTAAAACCAAGAATAATAATAATTTACTCACTTATTGCTATCTTTTGATTTCATTAAAAATTATCTTTAAACACAATTAAAATGAAATACATTAGCAAAAGAAATGTTCTGTTCATTTAATTTCTTTCTAACAAAATAGTCCTTAAAGTATTTAAAGTTTTAAACTATTATTTTAAATTATTTTTTTCTATAGTGGAGTGAAATATCAGAATCTGAATATATGGATGCCCTGAGGATTGTAAATAAAGGATTGTGTAACAAGAAATAAAAGAAAATCGAGCTTCTATGGCAAATTCTTCTTACAAATGTGATAGTTCTGCACAATTCTTTCTTGTTTATAAAATATGTCTTCAGCTAAATTGGTTCACAAATTTATTTTTATGTACCACCAAATTTTATATTATGTTGCTGAGGATTGCAAATATTTTTTCTAATTGTTAAATCGTTTAAAAATGAATGCTTAATTTCCATAGTAATACATATGAATCATTACATGAAATAATGTATTTATATACAATGTATCCAACTTTCAGTTTAAATGGGAATTTTTAAAAACAGCTTTTCTACCTGGAAAAAACACAGTTAGGACCCAATACTACAAGCTTTTACTTACACGTGCCCTGATTCTCCACTGAGATCCACTAGCATGGACCTCTACACTCATTCAGAGTCCCATTGGATCAGTTGGATACCCAGATGGTGCGGGGGTCTGCACTAGCAGATCCTGACACAGGTTTGGAGCCATGAACAGTCTTTATGCACACAGGTAGTCTGACTGAGGAGCCCTTACTCACGTGAGAGAGTCCAATCTTGAGTGGTTTTATGCATGTGAGTAACATGGGACCACTTCTGTGAGGAAGGACTATTCATTTGACTAAGGGTTTGCAGGATCAGTCCCCTAATTTGTAACTATTTTTATTTGATGTAAAGGAAAATTAAACAGGGATATTACAGTACAATTTCTTTAAATTAATTTTAAAATATTCATTATAAATAAAAAACCATGCAAAATCACACCACCATGTGAAAATTCCTTTTGAAAAAATTAAGAATGTAAAATGCTAGTTTAAAAAATGTAAAACAAATAATATAGGCATTGTTTAATTTAAGCATATACAGTATGAATTGAAACTGAATACCTGACTCAGCAAGCAAATGTGAAAATCTATACTAAAATTAACAGGCAACATTTAATTTCTTTTTATTATATATATATATTTATGCAAGAAAGGATAAAAAGATGCCTATCTAAGCCTAGAGAGTACCTTTTAAGTTCATTAATATAACAAATAACAAAAAGAAAAGTATTATGCATCAGCAGTAACTAACTAATCATTAAGGTGGGGGAAGAATTTTGAATATTTTTAGTTGCTAAACAAATTATGGGAATTTAGGGACTAATCCTTTTGTAGAATTAAAAAAGCTATCAATGAAATATAGCGTGTTTTGTTGTTTAAATATCATTTTCAGGTTGTTTAATTTTTCAATAAAACAGTAATTGTCAGTTTCTGATGCTATTATTTATACAGCTAGAATTTAAAGATATATTATACTTAAATTGTTATTAACAAATTTGTCTAACACTTACACCTGTAATGACAAAAGGAAGATGTATGGATTGAAATGGATGGAAAGAACTGTAATTTTTGAATTATAACAAATACAACTTCTGTTTTAGTTATATTTGTTCATATAGTATCTAGCAAAAGATTGTTGTTCAGTTTAATAATACAAGAAATCTAGTCAAATAATTAGTTATTTAACATAAAGTCTATGAGGCATTTAAGAGCCTCAAGTGGTTGGAACATTTTGTTGAACATCTGTTTGTTGAAGCATGATTCTAGTGTTATTAATCTTCTTTGTAGGTAAGCAGGTGATTCACCCTAACCAAATTGCTGTTGTCCAGGAACAGTTCTCTCCAAGCCCTGAAAAAATAAAGTGGGCACAAGAACTGATTTCTGCTTTTGAAGACCATCAGCGATTAGGAAAGGTAAATATTTTGTTAATGCCACATATAGAATACCAGTTAGAATAATATTTAAATTTGAGAAAAATTGGGGAGTGTTTGTTTTTACAATAAAAAATATACAGTAATTTATGGTTTTATTAGCAAAATGTATGCCAGGGTAGAATACAGCTAGAATATTCATGATAAATGTGGAACTTCTCAAATGAATTTATAAATACACTTTCTTTATTCTCCTGCCTCTCTTAACTTTTATCCTTTAAATAAAATTATTTGCTGCTTAGGGAATTAAAAATACTCTTAAATTATTTCATAGAAATCATGATGATATTGTCATATGAAAATAATTTGCAATCAAAGGACAGATAGCATGGAAGAAAAAAACACATCCTGCTTGTTTTGGTATTATTTGTGGGAAGAAATAAATAGATTTGAAATTCTTTATTTTTAAAAAATATCTGATAAAATTTCTTTAGTTATGTGGGTCCGATTCTGCAACTGCTTACACGTGTGAATAAAGTTACTTATATGCATAACTCTTTGCCAAATGTGATTCTTAATAATTAAAAGTGGGAACGTTTTCTACGTATTTGTACCAATTTCTGGACCTGAGATTTGGATTGAGTGGAAAGCAAATTAACACTAGAATATGATTGTTCCTAATTTAGTGCATCATTGAGTCTCACGTTTCCTGCTCTGTGGGTTTCTGCTATGTAAATATTGCGGTGGTGATGCACAATCTGTCTCCACTTTGTGCCAGTAATACTTAAATTAGGGGTCGCCTGAAGGAAGATTTTATGCTAGTTGCAGCATTGTCAGTTAATTATCTTAAAGGTTATTTGCTATAATCCAGTTTGCCTCTTTTTGAAAGAAAAAAGTTGCAGCTAAGTATGTTTATCTTAGTTACAGCCAAACCTGAGACTGTTAAAAAGCCAGGGGAGTTTTGATGTCGACAACATTTAGTTGCACACAAACTGAAATGCCTGAAGTGTGTTTGTACAAAATGGAAGCGCAAAATAATTATAATTATCAGTAAAAAAATCTTCTGTAGTAAAGCTGAGCACACAAGCCTTTGTACAGAGTTGTACTTTTTACTGGTAGAGTATAAATATTCACAATACATTCCTTTACTTTATGATGTGTGGAAATACATTGGAAGTTATATCTTCCCCATTTGCACACATTTCTAATGCAAGAAAGATTGCATATTAGAAATTCTAGAAAGGTCATAGCAGATTTGTAATTCCTTTATGCCTATCCTTCAGAATAAAGCTTTTAGAATAATAATTTATTATTAGAATAAAGTTACTGGTCTGCCCTTCACCGTCTACCGTATCTACAAACATTTCCATCACTGTGATATTTGGGTGCCAGCCTGGATAATTGTTTCAGGTCACCATCATATGTTATCTTTCTGTGTCTCTTTGTTCTGTTCCCCTTACCTCGGTGATTAATGTAAGTAACATAGAGAGAACATGCATGCATGATTTTTCACATTTTTCTGATTCCTACACACTACATATCTTACAAATGCATTTTGCTGAGTATACACAATGCCAGTGGTTGGGGTTTTTCAGGGAAATAATAAACATTCAAATGACAGACTCAGCAGAATATTTGTTTATGTTTACGGCTTGTACCTCGTAGCCCATATAAATTTAATGTCAAAACCCTATCAAAAGAGTACACCTGTAAATTGTATAACTGGCGAGGGAATATACGGTAATTACAATATTAGTAGCATAAAATTACAAAAACCTTACAGATATGGCATTTAAAGATCCTGCATTATGGAATCATTACTTTTCTAATTTGTTTTAAAAGTGTTATTTTAATGACAGTTTGTCCCCAAAATGCTGGTTTCTTGATAAGATCAGCAATTTATGAAAGTTTCATTGTAACAAGTGCTTTTTAATTAGATTAGAAGCTTCTATAACTCTGGCAAATATAGATTTGCTTCTTTACTGACCAGTTTACACGTTTCTATATATTTGGCGTATAAAAATCCATCCAAAAAAAAAAAAACCTTGGTAGGCAAGTTATTTTGTGACCTGGCTCGAATTCTTAACATTTAAATACTACTACATTTTCATAACAAAAAAATTAGTAAATAGATTGCTGTGTGCAATGTTTCCTGCAAACTTCTTAACTGAGTTTGTATTGCTGTATTATAAATGTGTAGCCAAGAAAAGCCTGAACAATCTGATTACTTAATTTTTCCAAAGCAAAGGTGTCTCACAGGAGGGATCTCACGCTGTGTGTCCTAGAGAGATGTTAAAATTACAATAATAACTCTTCCCATCCCATCTTGTAAGAAATATTCCATATATTGCTTTTAGAAATCCTAATGTGCAGATAGTGAAACACCACTCCTGCTTTTCTTTTTATTTTATTAAATTAGAACTTGCATGTCAGTAGGTCCAAAAATATAGTTTTGGTTCATACTGTTCAGTCTTGCATGTTTTTGTTATGTTATTAATCAAAATTGAAAGCCTGGAAAAAATAAATGCAAGGGATTTGAGTGGCTAGGTTGCTCACAGATAAATTATTGGTCTTCAACCTCTAGGATCACAGTTTGTTGTTAATTGGTTTCAAAGTTTGATGCCCTTAGTCAACAATAGTTTGCATTAAAAATACAATAATCAGCTCTCATAATTTATCACAGTTTGACAGATACAATAGTCACAGTAAGCTTTGTTTGAGAAAAGGCTGAAATCAGACTACTAGATCTTGCAGACTAAAATGCTTTAACATAGTGGTCCCTGCATTTGAGAACAGAGGTTAGTAAGAATTAGGATCACAGGTGGACTCTAGCATATTTTAGACACTCCTGTAGTCCCCAGGGAGAAAAAAAGATTCTGCTAGCCCAAATTCTTTGGAATAATATTATGGGCATGGTCCTGTTTGCACTGAAGCCAACAACAAAACTTTCATTAACTTTTTAATAGTAGCAGGATTGGGGCCTACGCGTAGGTAATGAAAAAAGGGAATGACTAACACAATATATACACCACTGATCCAAAAACTGGACCTCCTCCTAGTGTGTCATTTGTGTTTGTACTTTATTGTTTGTGTCTGATTTGGACATTGTTGAACTAAATCACCATTTTTTGTAAAGGGCTTTGAGATCTGCAGATGAAAAGTGCTATATGAAAGCAAAGTATTATTATAATATAGCTTCAGTAATTTTTCAAAGAGAAGTGCATTGTACAATTGCTGTGACGTATGATTCTTGGGACTAAATTCAGGTACAACTCCCCCATGAAAGTCTAAAAGTGGCATAAAACAGATCTTGATCATAGACTGGATTCAAGAAGCAAGATAGTGTATCTTGCACTTACGTGGCATTCAATAGGCCAAATTTTGCTCTCACTCTGGTTTAAATCTGGAGTAGCTCCACTGCAGTAAATGAAGATAATAAAGTGATACAAATCTAAATTAAATGAGGGCAGAAATTGGCCCACCTGGCATACAAAAATGAATAACTTACACTCCAAAAAGGCAGGCTGAAGGTAGCAGGAAAAGCTATTAATAGGGTGTAAAAAAAAAAACAGCTCTCCTTTTAATGTAACTACATTACACTTTACCATGTGCCCTCATTTTCTCGGCCAAAATGCTGCTTACTCCACCATTACATGACTGATAAATTTGACCCAAAAATACTTTAAAAACCATAGAAGCTTTTTGTTGTTTATATATAATAGAAATAGTAAATTAGTTTTAAAATATATTCAGATTGAGTATTCTTGTGCAATTTGAGTTGAAAATATTATATTAGGTACAGTATGATTTCTGTAAGGGTCTTTACTAGTCATCTGAGTTGGGTTTTTTAATCTGATATCAAGCAAAAATGACAAATGGAGTGCAAAAAGATCAAATAAAAGTGTAATTAAGCTTTTACATAAATAAGTTGTAAATATTTTAAAGGAACCTGATTGGTCAACCAGAAAAGAAAGAGCTAAATATTGCCTCAAAAGTCACATGTAAATTAAGTGTAATTTAAAGTTAGGATTAGTAATTCACAATTCAAAACTGTAACTTTGGTTGAGTGCTTTAGGCTCCACAGGGCTAAGCTGAAAGAATGCTATATGTAGTGCCATGTATGGATAATAGTCTTAGGAGGCCTTTGGCATCTGAATGATATGTGAACTCAAGTGATTTGGCAAACTATGCAGTAGCTTTTATGGTCCTTCCTGGAATCCTTTTATTTACACAGTATCTGGTCTGCAAGGGAATTGCTCACAAAGGCCCTGTCATAACAGTCTTTGTTTAGGAAAGTCTGAACCCAAGCTACTGTATCTTGGAAACAATCTGCATGCTAGGACTTGTACTTGGGAGTGCTCCAACTCCCCTTGAGGTCAGTGAGTGTCTTTCCCCTGATTGCAGTGGGAGTGGGATCCAGCCCCCAGTAAGGATTCTGTCTGTCTGTAGCATCTAGCTCCCATTGCCTTCCCAAGGGGCTGTTGTTCTGGGAGAGACTCCTTAGCGCCTGTGCCAATGTGTGTGTGTTTGTGTCTAGTCAGGAGACACTGGCCCCCAAGCTCTTCATTCTGGGCTTGTCTATACTTACAACACTGCAGCAGGGCTGCTGGAGTGCATCAGTGAAGACACTCCCTAAGCCGACGGGAGGGATTCTCGCGCTGGCGTAGGCACTCCACCTCCCCGAGAGGCGGCACTGAGGTCTCCAGTCTTTCTAAACTGGGGGTCAGGTCGGTTTAACTGTGTCGCTCAGGGGTGTAGGTTTTTCACATAAAATATAGACAATATGATTAACAAAAGTCTCTTATGTAGCTGTGTTATTCAGAAGAGAGATCAAAGAAGTGTGCTATAGCACAACAGGTGGATTTCCTCCCATAGAAAAGACTATTTGGGGGAAAATCGTGAACCTCTGTTATGTAGAGGTAAGGGGCACATTAGCTTGTTATTCCTACATATGCTGACTTCCCACTGGTACGACCAGTCCTGCACACAGTCGTGCCAGTTGGGGTAGGTCTGAGGCAGAAAGGCTCTTTGCCTGCTTTGCAGTTCAGACCTGCAGAAGCTCATGAGAGTGCTGGGAGCTCGTACAAATGATTTGCTTGCCCCCCCACCCCTCCAAGCAGGCCCTCTGTGGATCTTGATACTTTTCCCTCCTGTCACTAAAGCCCTGGGGCTAATGAACAGGGAGGCTAATACAAGCTGCAACCCAGGCCCAAAGTCTACACTGCAGTTAAACAGCCCCTTAGCCTGAGTCAGCTGGCATAGGTCTGTCGCGGGTTTTTAATTGTACCGTAGACGTACCCACATCAGTTTAAAGGATACTTTGGATAAGAAAAGGGAGTCTGTCTCTAGAAATATTCTATTTGAGTGCCTCACTGTTTCTAGCATCTGTGTATTCTGAATATCTTGTGCACCCAGGTTAGTTATTTGATAGCTGCCAGTTCCTGCCTTCCCAGAATGGAGTTATGACAAGAAACTACCCAAGAATCCTGGATAAATTTGGATTGGGGGGTTCATCTGTAAATACTCTGCTGGGAAGAGAGGAACAGGAAACTTCATCTTGTTATAAACTGAAAGATATTGACCAGGACCATCTCAGGCTTTCCCAAACATCCTCAGCCAGTCCTTAGTGACTTATTAAGCTGTAGAGATTCATCAGTGAAAAGGGGCAGGGGCTTTGTCCCTGCTCGTTATGGTAGCTTTTCCCTTTGAAAAGGGTTTTTTGGAAGAAAACCTGGATTCAACCCTACCTGACCTGTCAGGCAATAAATTTAAACTTCCAATGTTGACTTCTCTGAAACTAAGCCTAAATCCTTTTCCGCAGGAAAACGTCACCCGTTTGTAGTCAGGAGGTTCCCTGACAAGCATAAGCATAGTTCCAGTTTTTGGGAAAAGGGGTGCCAGTTTCTTTTGTTTCTGTACCTGGAAGTAAACCCAAGCCATTCTCCTGAGCCCCTAAGTAGAAGAGCAAAGGTTTCAGACAGTCAACTTTTTCCCTCCATGGACTTTGCCTAAGGATTTTTGCTTAATCCCAGTGGGCAGTTATCTTTTTGAACTCTGGGTCTTTTTCCATAGTCTCCTGTAGGTGTCCTCTTAATATTCTCCTGCTTCTTCCCCTCCTCAGAACAATGGTCTTCCTTTCCTTTCTCTGTAAACTGTGTAACAGTTTTTGGGGTTGGGAACAGTGTTCCCAGGCCCAGGCAAACATATTTTGATGGATTTATTCCACATTCTTTGTGGCCTCAGAGAAGGAGATATCAGACCTTTTCTTTTTATTTTAGGATTTGGAAGTGGGTGAACAATTTCATAAAACCTCAGAGGATTGAAATGGAATCTTTCAGCTAGCAATGGATCAGGAATATTTCCTAGACTTGACGATGCATGCTTACACATCACCTACTTTCCTTCCCATCAGAAGTACACAAAGTTTGCATTGGCTTGCTGATATTTCCAGTTCAGCACTTCTGCATTTAGTCTGCCTGAGAGTGTTCACAGTCAGCCCTCTATTGAAAGGATCTTACATAATTACTTATTTCGACAACAGGTTTACTCACACACAGTCTCTGGACTGGGTTACCCAAGCAGTATGAGAGCTTTGTTCAATTTACTGGGCCTCACAATGAATAATGGGGGAAGACGATGAACGCTCCAGGTCCTAGACTAACTACATACTGCCTCAGATGTGAGCTTGTCAGGGTGAAGAGCTAACACACAGGCCCAAAGAGAGAGAGAAATTAACCTTCTTAGTGTTCAGAAGGCTAATCCGAGGGAAGCACATCTTCATAAAGTCCATCTGCTCAGCAGTACTTGTGTACCTAGACCATGAAAAACAACGCTGCTAGGGAAGTCTGCTCCTTTTTTTTTTTTTTTTTTTGGTTCATCTGAGTAGAGGTCATGGAAAAAAAGAGGGGGAGGGAATGGAACCACTCGCATGCAATCCTGTCCATCCCTGCCATAGTCAAGTCAACAAAACATTACGGTCAACTCTATCAAAGATTGCTGGCATATTTAAAGGAGTCAGCATGGATACCATCACTAAGAAAGGCCACCAAGTCCATTGTAGTCTCTGTACCATACAGAGATCTGTTGTTTGAGAGAGATCAAGGAAACGTGAAGACTCTGGATTATATGAGAACTGCCCTGCACTACCTTCTCAATAATCTTGTAAAAACAGCAGTTTAGAGGCCAGGAATAATTAACAAGGTCAAAGTCCAAGATAGGATTTCTTGAGCAGAGGTCTAATGAAGACTTGTTTGAGGGAAGGTGGCATTTTACCATCCTCCTTAAGGTAAGCATTGATTACCAGACCCAGTATCTCCCTGACTGATTTTATTTTCCATGGCAGAAATAGGTCCAACTCACAGTTATTTTCCAAAGTTGCTCTAGGATCTCAAGAAGCTAAATTGATTGAAACTGAACCACAGAAACTGTCCCCTCCAGATACAGATTTGCTCTCAACAGAATGGCAACCCACTCTGAGTCCAGTCAAACTAACATGCAAAAAATGATAAGAGTATTTATGACAGTAAACATTTTATGATGTTTCCGTGAGGTGGAAATCTGAATTTACCAAGCTATTTACCAAACTGAAGTATTCCATAGCGTAAAACTTTTTAGATGCTATTATGATAGAGAAGAAAACCCTCACTTCCCCAAGAGCAAAAGACTTAAGTCTTCTATCAGGAAATCTTTTAGTCTTGGAACGCAGTGGACCAATACTGGATCTCTTTATGCTGCTCCATATATTTCATTTGTCACAAGTTAAGGAAACCTTTGAGGATGACATCATATTGGGACAGAATATCCGGAAGCCACTGTACCAGTGTTCAAGAACCACAGACGGTCATAGTGTTCCACTAGACTGCCTGTAGAATGGCCTACCAATTGTACATTATTCTTTTTTTGAAACCACTGATATCAACTCAGGTCTATGTCTCCATGAATGGCATAATGAAATGGGTCCTCTGTCCTGATAAGAACAAACATAAATCCAAAGTGATGTCAAACTGATGTGTTGTAAAGTTTAGTCCTGAATATCTCCGATGGCAACTCCACTGTGTCTTGATGCTTTATTCCATTAGTTTTTCCTAAAATGTCATTTAAATTGTCCCCCTGCTGCAAAAATGTTGTTCCTTTTGGTTTTGACAGCGAGTAGGAGAATAAATTGCTCTGTCCTCTTTATAATATCCCTCTGCCTATTCGTAGTCTGTCTCTTTTGTCTCTGTATTATTTTAGACTCACCATGCTCAATTCTTTTTTTCCCAGGCCTTATTTTCCAAAGCTTGTCATTTTTGTTGGTCTCCTCTGAGAACTTGCTACAATTAGTCTCTCTTTTTAAAAATTCCTTTCCAGCTTTGTTTCCCCTTAGTACCTGCTGAGAGTACCCTGCACTCCATCCTCCAAGTCACTTTGGGCTAATGTTAAATACAAAATAGATCCACTAGGATCCCACTCACCCCTGCACACTTGACACACAAATTACTGTTGCTTTTTAAAACATTTTATCTTTGAGAGAATATAAAATTTCATTATAAATTCATTGAGCCCAAACGCAGGCCCAGTTTACAGAGTGGGATGGGGCACATAAGCTCCAACAAGCCCTACAGCACAGGCTATTCCCATTGCAGTCTAGGAATGCTGGCCTGCGGTATAAGGATGTGAGGAGGGGAATATACCTGATTTGCAGGCATGAGTTGTGGAGCTTCTCAGGAGACAAGGACGCCACCTAAATAATCTCCCTATTCCCACCCACGCAGCCCTGTATGTATCAATAACCTCGTCCATCCCCCCTACAGCTGGAGCTGCAGAGGACTTAATAATTACGTCAACCTCTGTGCAGCTCCAGTAGGCAGGGAGAGAGGGGAGTAGCCAAGTCACCCCCCTTCTCTCTCTGAGTTCTGTTATAGACCTGTCAGCAAGGGAAATATCTTTGAGACATGGAGGGCCATGCAGTCTTTCCCCAGCTGTTAGTCTGTTAGGGACAAACCATCTCCACTCCCCGTGAGTGGGACAACAAGGAAGAGCTGCCTATACTCTGCTCCCTGACATTTCCCAGAGCCTGAATGCCACATATGGCACTCAGGCTGAGCGGAGTCAGAGACTCCACCTTTGGGAAGGGGAACACATGCTACCCCTCCCCCAAGATCTGCTTTCACAGCTGGTCAACCCAGGCAGGATGAGGAGCTCCTGCAGCTTTGATGTGGTAGAAGCTGCTGGGTGCAGACTGGGTCCCATTCTTTATAACAACACACCTTTAGGACATCAAAAATGTTGTTACGCTAATGAGAGGTTCTGGTAATGAAAATGGAATGTATGCTGTATTGTTTGAAATGGACATAGTAAAGGAAAGTCCAAAAAGGTCATATGACCCTACCTAAAATCTGTAGCCAACCACATTTCTCCTACGTCTGGCCACGAGACTTTTGGGTAATCCTGTAAAATACACCCATGTTTAAATACTCTGGAAAGAAATAGCATGTTTGTTTATGATGTGCAGATCATGGTGCTTTCATCATGTCACAGTCATTCATGATCTGACCTAGGCAGAATGAGCATGACCCTCCTTTTCTGTTTTGTCTTCGGGGTTTTTTTGGGGGGTTTTTTTTTTTCCTTTTTGTTATTTTCCTTCCCCCTATTCCAGTGTAAAATTTATGGGAAATATTCTGGGGACTACTTTACTGAAGCTTTAGGCACTCTCTGCTTTTCACAGATGTTATTAAATATCACTTCTGATAAAAGAATCACATCAACTCTCCAAAAGTGAGGTTTGGATAATCAGGAAATCCTGGGTTGACTCCCAGGTTATAGAGCAGGTAGAGCTGAGGAAAAGGAGACGATGGAGTGGGAGTGAGCCAAGGAAGTGAGCCATTTTGCAGAGAGCCCAATCCAAGGAGATGTTAAGTGTCCTCAAATACCACGGAAGTCAATGAGAATTGAGGATGCCCGGCACTTTGCAGCTGGCTCTCAGCACCTTAGAGGGTCAGGCCCTAAATCAGCCTAGCTAAAGTGCCTGAATGGGGAGTTGGTGATGCTCTATGATTGGCAGAAAAGTAGCACAACACCAACCAGTTCTGACCCAGACACTAGTTCTGATGCTGGGAGCAGGAATAGTCTGTGTTGCATTCCCAGCTTGCCAGTTGGAAAATCCCGTGTCAGACCTGCCAGTGTTGTTGCTTCCCTAACTCCACACCCAAAAAGGCTTTGGAGCTGACAAAACTATGTTTCACAGCACTTCTGTACACTGCATACAAACTCTTCCAAGTGGGCCCAGAAGAGTGGTGATGTGAACAAGTCTAGTACATGGTATGGCCAATCGGCAAATGAAAGTGTTGGATAAGGCATGTGTTGGGTATAGTGCCAAAATAGCACCACCTGTGGTGGGACATTTTCTGATAGATAAAATGGAAGTGTAACATCACCAGTTTTGACCTTTGCATCAGTAAGAACATGGCAGTTAATTTCAGAGAGAGAAGGTGAACATTTTAGTGTATTTCCAATGGAAAAATGTATAAGAAAAAGAGGAAATTTATAAACAGGAACTAAGGGAGAACAATAAAAACTATGAAGATTGCACAAGTATGGAAACAGAAAAGCTGTCACGCTTGTGAAAGCAAGCAGAAAATGTCTGTTAGCTGCTTAGAAATAGGAAAAAAAGAGAGGATGATTTACATCCTGAAAGAAAACAATAGACTTTTTCTACCCACTGGAACTGAAATTGTATCACGTGTTTGCCTTACATGCAGTTGGGCTCACTTTTTTAGGCCCTAGTTTCTGTGATCTTGTGGAGAGTCCAAGGTCCCTGTTGTGATGTGTGCAGGAATTCTGAACACATGTAGGGTGAGATTGTGACTGGCCCTTGCCTGGGTGTTCAGTAGGAGGAAGGAGTCAGGAGTCACTTCATCCTTCTCCCTCTTCTCACACAGCCCATGTAAGGGCCACCAACGGTTGCAATCATTGCATTCAGGGCAGTGTTGAAATGTGCAGTCTGGCCCTTGCATTATAATCCTTTCAGGCTAGGGACCTTGACATATCCATCTATAAATCACCATGCTCACCAGGGGTGATATAGCAGTATTATGTAAGCCTGCCCAACATGGCTGTAGTTCTGTCCCTAACAAAGTGCAAGAGATGTACAGATATGCGTTTTATAAGCATGCACCTGAAGGCCTGGTTCTCCTCTCTGATCAGTTTTACCCAGTGTAACTCCATTATCTTCACAGATGTGAGAGGAGAATTAGGCCCTGAATTTTTGAGACTATGTGCACGGAATATGAAACAAACACCTGAAATCTCCAGAGAAAGTCACCATACGACTTGAGTTCCTTGTGCCTAGAACTGGTGTCTCATCTGTATGAATTGTTTAAACAAAACTATATAATAGTTCTTAGGCTCCCAGTGACCCACCCACTTCTCAAAAAGCCTGTGGTTGTAACCCATCACACAACTCTAGCAAGCATAGTGAGAGTAAGGGACTAGGGGATGCTATCGGAGGGATGCAGAGAAAGAGAGGACTCCAAAGGCTATTGAAGGGGAAAAGAAGGAGAAATGCTCACATTCCAAGAGACATCTACACTGAATCTCCAAACCTTAAAGGTTTCCTCAGCACTATCACCAAGTGACCTTTTGGAATCTATTTATGCTAAAAACTATAAACTTATTTCACCCAGATACTGGGGAAAGACTGAATGTCTTATTCTGGCTCTATGGAGGGTATGGAATGTATCGTAGAACACAAGCAATCTGAAGCCCCACTTGTCACCAGTCATTTAAGGATATTTCAGTTCTTGCTAAAATTTTGATTAAGAATTGCATTCTGATAGAGCATTTTAACAACTAGAAAACTAAATACAGGCTAGAAATGTGAGCTTATTATGAATGTTTGCCAGTATGAAGATTCAGCTCTGGGACTAAATGTATCCCTAGTGTAACTTCACTGAAGTCAATGTTTTTTATAAAAAAATCTTGTTGTCTTTATCTTAATATGAAGGAAAATAAAAGGACTTTAAAAAAAAGGCAAATTCCATCCAGTGGAATTAGAAGGCTAATGTAGGGTAATACCATAATTACTGGTATTGCCGGTCTGCAGAAAACTGGAGGTGGAAAGCGCTACAGTGAATAGAATATATTCAAACTAGTTGCTTTTTCTGGATTTTAGCTCACTATTGCAAATTAGCAGGAAGAAATTAAACCTCAGAGTGAATAAACAAAGAAACCAGCTTGCTAAAACAGACATATTCCTCTGGATGTATGTGTAGAATTCTGATTGATATCTATCAAAGTTACCTATGCACATTGAGAGGACAGCACACCGAAAGCTGTCCTCCTGTTTTCATGTGCATCTGTGCTATTTTCTTGTTTTCCCTCTTTAAACCTCTAACCTATTATTTTAGTTATAACAGGGCAAGTGTGCTGTTTACTAAATTGGTCCCTTCTAAAAGAACACATAATATAAATCCAGTTATCACTGTTATGCTACATGTGAATTAACCTTTGGAACACTGACTTTATTCCAAGCTATTATTAAACTGACTCCTTATAGCAAAATAGATACAGTTATAAGATAAGCTTTCAGTTAACAAAAATATGTTTTGCATAAATTAGTACCTCAACCGCTCCATAGCATTATGCTGAACAAGTAGTTAAATAATAAACTATACATCTTAAAATGTTTGCTTCATTTCTAATTCTTGCTTTCAACAGTTGACAAACCTAAGTTATGGTTAACTAAGTATGTTCTTTTTAAAATAGCTAATAATTAATCTGTAAATGACTGCAGTGTTGTTAATAGGAATATTATTTATTATTTACATAAGGCCTACGGAGTTCTAGGCAATTTGTAAAGACATTTTTGAAGCATTTTTCATCTGAATTTCTGCTTGATTTGAATGATGATGTCATCACCATCAGCTCATTATTCACCAAATCCTGCTAAAATTCCAGGATAATGTACAGGATATTAAACTCTGAATAGAATAGACTAGAATAGAATAATTGGACTAATAGTTCAAAAATTGGTTGAGTGTCAACTTATAGAATTATAATAAACTATATAAGTGACTGTGTCCATGGATGAAATTTTGCTGTGTTATGTCCTAATATGATGAGATATTTAATTTAATATTACTTGAATTAGTTAAAGGTACAAGGCTGGGATCCACTGGAACAACGCATTTCCATAATCATTTTTGGAAAGTGCTAGATGTTATCATTTGACTTGCTGGATTTCTCAATTTCATTATCAGTCTGTATCTTGTAACTAGAAAATAATAAGCATTAGTTTGTTTCACTCTCAACTCCCCTGGCCTCCCCCAAACACAACCAAACAGAAATGTCTTTCCTCACTCTATCCCCTCCCTGACGTTGCTCTTATTAGTCAAATCTAAAATGAGTTCATGGTCCTGTATTGATTTCAGTGGGGCTCTAAGTGCACGCAGCAGCAACACGCACACACTCGCCGCCCACTACACAACGCAGGACTAGAGCCTTTATATGTAAGATCTTCGGGGAAGGTGAAATGTCCAGCTCACTTTTGGCCATTGTAAAAGGTAGAAATAATAATCCTGCAAGCTTGTTTTGTTATGTACAAAAAAAAATGTCAGAAGTGCCTTTGACAAATTGGGACTGTCTTGCTGTAAAGCTTTTTAGCTTCAAAATCCTATTTCTTCAACACAAAATGTTAGAATTTACTGATGGGTTTAATACAATGAAAAGGAGATTAAAATATCCAAAGTCGGGGGTGGGGTCAGGTTTGGGGCTCTTTAATACAAGGTTTCTTTTAGTTGAGATGTAACTACAGTTCGTTCATCTCATACTAACACTAAGTGGAACATGAGCTAAGTACTGATAAAAATGAAAAGTTACTCAAAAATCTGCTGTGACTCTGGGATAGTCACTGTTCAGACATTCTTGGTCAATCCTGTGCAGAACATAGTCTGGTAAATTCTCCAGTACAGTAGTGCACAATAGTCAAATACAGCATGTTCTACATTGTTAGATATCCATTCTCTGAACATGAACATAATCTGCTAGCCATATAGGAAGGAAGAAAAGGAGACAGGAGCAATGCCAGCAGCTCTGGAACGGCAGCACAAGGCCCTGAGAACTAACGGTCTTACCTGTGGAGCTCTAACTGGAAAAGATTTCCCCAAAAAAGTCTCGGGGCCAAGACCTCTGTTTCAGTTTCCCAAAAGGGTAATAATGCCTCTCCACACTTGTAACTAGCTCTGTGTTCTACGTATGGAAAAATGTGATACCTGAGCACAGTATTGTTACATTGCATTTTGTGAAATGAAAAGTGAAGGGGGCTAGGTGTTGGTATCACTATTTGTCATAGCCGGGGAAAGAACTACTAGTATGATGCTATTATTAGTTAGAAATCATCTAATCTCGAGCCTTGCTGAACTTAGACTAAGGCCCTTAGCTGTTCCAGCTCACTTTTGGGTGATGAGTGAGGATGGTCTGATCTCTTCTATAAAAAGGGCCCAATTCTGTGAGGTTAGTTTGTCTTCTTGTACCAAGCTTCCACTTCTTTTAGAACTAGTAAGGGCTATTTTCCCATGTCAATACATATTGTCTGTGCTAATCAGCAGCATGCCCTAAAATGCACCTGTCCCACTGTGTGGATCGTTTCTTCTCTCTGCCTGTTTTTCAGATTGGGAGTTAAATACATACGCTCTTTCCCGCACAGTGTGATCAAGTGTGGTTTTTTTCCCTCTTCCTTTTAACATTGAACACTCCGCCTCTCTCTTCCTCTCCCCCCCCCTCTTTAGTTTGGCTCTTTCTGAAGGCTATACAAGAAGAATCAGTTTGATTCATGTGGGATCTAATGTTCCTTGTTTTACAGATGGATGTAAAAAAACAAACAAAAAACAAAATAACCTATCATTTTAAAGGTTCTTTCATGAAGTTTGTATTTTCTGTTTTCCAGGGAGCCTTTACTTTCCATGGGAGTATGATAGACATGCCATTACTGAAGCAGGCACAGAACATTGTTACGCTTGCCACAGCCATCAAGAAAAAATGATCTGTTAAATGAAGCTCTCACCATGTGGGCAGAGAAGCAGTTTTAAAGAAGGACTTTGGGAAAATGTAAATACATCAGAGTTAAGCAGAACTCCATTTACATTTCCGCAGATCTGACATAATTTTTCTTGCCAGACTTGCTAATTACCACGACTATGTATGATTTAAATTAGTGCTCGCTCCAGTGCAGCCCAATGTGCTCGTCCTCCTGGATCCTGGAGTGAAGTCATATTGTTGGGTATATGACATCACAATAACGATTACAAACCCAGCCTTATGACTTCACTGGGGGACAGCAGCAACATCTGGGCTGGAATGAAAACAAGCTCTTCTAAAATAACAAATGAAACAAAAATCAGGTCAAATGATTCTGTTTTGTCTGTGCTTTTCCCCGCCCTCATGATATTTGCGGCAGAGTAGAAGTCCTCTTTCGAAGGGCAAACTCATGCATAATTATTAAATAGGTGACACCTTAAAGATAATTAATTAATTCATTAATTATCTTTAAGGTGCCAGCGGACTCCTTGTTTTTATTAACTAGTTGAAATTGTTGTTATGAAAATCATTTAATCTCTGTGTGAGCTTCCCCCCCCTCTTATAAATGTACAACAGTCATTAAAAAATTAATGTACCATCATGCGAGACTCTTGGTTTCTTTTTTTAAGTGGTTGCTATTCAGACCATTTCCTCCTGGAAACGTAAAGACCGGGATGGGTTGGACGGCAATAAACGTGTAGAGTTTTCGAAGACACAATGCAGCAGAACTTGTGCATATGGTCTCGAGTCAGATTTGCATCACATTAGAGATACTGCTACAGGTCATATGGGCCGTGTGGTTAACGGGCTTAGCAAAGCTGTTTTGAAGAGGTTAACCCAGCTTGTAGTAAGGGTAAATAAACATAACAACCAGCCATTGTTCTCTATTCAGCATGTACTCTTATATCGACGGCTAAAGGGTATTGAAGCTGCAGAGGATCAACTTGTGGTTGCCAGAGGACTCCAATGAAGTTTGAAACACCAACAATCAGAGATTTTGTTTCTGTTCCTCATTAAATCATGAGCTTTTGTGTTCAGACTATGAACGACTGTTCTTTAAGAAATTACCAGAATGGGAAGTTTTAAACTATGCACCACCCTTTTCATGACCTACACAGCAGCAATGCTGCTGCACTTAGACAAACACCGCGGGGAAGGCTGTTCTGTTTATTTAAATTTGTAAATAGAAAACAGTTGTTTTTAGTTTCATTTTTCACCGCCTCCATCGCCCGTTTACTGCTGGAGCGGGCGGGCACCGTTGCTTTTTCCTCCCAGATGCTTGGGTTTTTTTCCTACCCTAGGACTGGGCAGCTTCCCCCCGCTAGAAACATGTTTTTAATGTGTTGTTGGTGTTTAAGCGACTGTCTCGGAGGCGGTGCAAGCGCACGAGGGCAAAGCCCAGCCGGGGAGCGGCTCTGATCGCTTCAGCCCCCAGCCCGTGCCGGGGGCGCCTGACCCGGGCAGGAGCAGCGGACAGAGGCGGAAATGCCGGAACCAGCCCAGTCCGCTGTCCGAGCGCCCCGCCTCCCTGCGATCCGGCCCGAGCGGGGTAGGGGCGCGCCAGGCCCGGGCCGGGGGGATCCGGGGCGCTGCAGCCCGGAAGCGGGAGCAGCCCCAGGGCAGCGCCCTGCTGGGGACACGCTGCTTAGATGAAGGCAGCCAAGCTGCCCCCGCCCCGCTCGTAGCCTCCCCTCCAAACCCTGCCGGGACCAGGGAGCCCAAAGCCCCCCGGAGCCGGCTCAGCCCCAGCCGCTGCGCTGCGATCCTTGGCCAGGCGGGAAATAACCCGGCTCCTCCCGGAGCGCCTCGCCCGCTACCCCGAGCTCTGAGCGCTGCGGGCCCAGCCCGGGAGCTGCTGCGCCGGGGCAGTGCTAGGGCCAGCTCCTAGTCCCCAGCCACGGCTCAGTGCAGCCGCGGGGCTCCACGCTCTGCACCGGGCCTGCCTCGGGCTCCTACTAAAACCCTCCTGGCGGCCGGGCTCGTCCCCGGTTCTCCGGGGTTGGGGTTGGCCTGGGCCACAATGGACTAAACCCCGCCTGGTTAAGCCAGAGGCAGAAGCCCCAGGGCACAAGCCGGGCTGTGCGGAGGGTACCGGGTAGCGGCTCTCCCCCGCTGGGCTGGCTCAGGCCAGGCGGAGACACAAGCAGTGGCTGGAATCGCTGCAGAACAAGTCCCGGGGCGCGCGGAAAGGGGCTGCAGGTGCCGGGGCTGCTGTTCTGCAGGCAGCCGCCCGCAGGGACACACGCAGGGAGCGATCAAGCCCGACCTGCTTAGGGAGGGAGGCGAGAAAACCACAGCGACCTCCCCGCCTCTGCGTGGGGCAGGCTGGAGGGAAAGAGCCTGGCCCTGGGCAGATGAAGGGACCCAGAGACCTGCCAGTGACACAGCCCCTCGTGTCGCAGGGCCCGGGAGCTGCCTGGGGTGACAGAGCCCGTGCAGAGGCTTGGGGAGCTGCGGGTGGCGAGCTGGCTGGGGATGGTAACGACTGTCTCGGGGGTGGCAAAGTGCAGGACCTGGGCGCTGGCTGGGAGGTGATAGAGCCAGGCCAGGGAATGGGCAACTTCAGGCCACGGAGGTGGCTGGGGGTTAGAGCCAGGCCAGGGGAGAGGGAGCTGCAGGCCAGGGCACTGGCTGGGACGATAGAGCCAGGCCAGGGGAAAGGGAGCTTGTGGCTTGTCCCTCTCCTGGCTCTGAGCCCCGGGCTCTGACACTCCCCGCTCCATGCAGACTCGCCCTTTTCCCGCTAACCCCCCTAACCTGGCGCCTCGCCCCACGCCCGGCCGCTCTGCAATGGCCGCAGCCCCGGGGCGCACAGGGCCGGCGGGGGCTGGGCAGAGCCGCAGGGGGCCCGGAGCCCAAGCAGCGAGCTGCAGCCCGCGGGTCAGAGCCCGAGCAAAGCCCCGCCCAGCTGCCCCGGGCTAATCGCGCCCCCTGCGGAGAGGGGCGGCGCTGGGCAGGGAGGGAGGCGCTGGTTTGGGCTGAACAGCAAAGGCCGCTCCCCCGCCTGGCGGGATTTCATCCCCTACTTGGTGCGGGCTGATCTATTACCGCGCCAGGCGCTGGAGGCTAATCTGATTAATTAAAGACTACCTGCTTCGAGTCCGCGGAGCAGCCCCTCTGCCCGGCCCCCTCGGTTATTAATTCTTGGATGACTAAATTATGGGTAATACTATTAAAACATTATCCAAACTAATGAGAAACAATTACTTAGAAAATGAGCTGGGACAAGATTGAGCGGCGGACATTGGCGGTTATCCCCGCAGATTACTTGAATAAATCATCAGGTGCAATGCGAGGCGGGCTGCAAAGCCCTGGCCCAGGAAAATGAAAATGAGAGATTTTTTTTATCGGTTTGCATAATTTTTTCATTAATCTCAATAGGACCCGTGTGGTGCAGATTGTTTTATTCCCTTAACACCTCGCCTGGGGGGAGGGGGAGATCAAACTAATGGCTTCATTGTTTTACTGAAGGCTTAATGACAATCTGTGACAACCTCATTTTGTTGTACGGAGGCGCCTATCGATACACTCGGGCACTAAGCGAGGTGGCCGGGGAGCCCGTGGAAACACCCCACGCCCGCCGCCTCTAAGCCCTGCAAGTACATCGCGCTCACAAGCGCGTCTCCCCCTAACTTCTTCAGCCAACCCAGCGGCGGATGTTTAGCCACCATCCACTTGTACTGCAGCGGCTTGGTTTAGTAACTTCATTTCATGCCACGTTTCCAGAGAACTAAACGATGCAAATTTTTACATTTCTTCCCGCTGGCGGCTGCATCCTGATTGCCGCCGGGGAGCTGCGGACTTTGTTTCCCCCCGACAGGAAAATCCGGCTCCCAGTTCGCTTTTTAGGGGTGTTTCTCCTTCTAGAAAATCCGCTTTGATTTCTCTCGGTTCACTTTAGGAAGCGTTAAGTGTTTTCCGTTTTTCTTCCTTCTTTTTGCCTTGCGCTCGGAAGGCAAGTGATGAAACAAAACTGATTATAAGATTAGCAGCGGGATTTTGTGCATATTAATGAGAGTAAAGGGCACCTAATTGCAGAGCGCTTGGGCTCGGGACTGGGAACCGCAGCCCGGCCTCAGCAAACCCCCCTGCGAGGTTTTCACGTTGGCATTGGGGGGAAGTGAACAAGTAATTACCAGCGCCCCGCGCTGAAATGCGAAAGCGCTTCTCCGGCCCGATCTCCGCGCACTGGTTTAAAGGGGGAAACGGACAAACCGGGAAACAAATTACTTTCCAATAAGTAGGTTAGCTCCTGAACGCTACTGCGCAGTTTGCTTTGTACGGGCTAGCAACGAGCAGGGCGTTTGCGTCTGAAGCACCAGCCAAAGGCTGGGGAAAGGGGAGCCCGGGAGGCGAGGGGGAGCAGCTTGTAAGGGTTTCACAAAGCAGAAACGCTTCTTCTCCCAAGCTGCCGGGTGACATTTGCAGGGGATTTTTTTTGATCCCTTAAAAGGAGCGTTTGGGTTCCTTCCCCAGCACACCCCCAACGGGCCTCTGCGCAAGGGGCTGCCTGGCAGTAGCCCCAGACCCCTTCCACGCGCGGCGTGGGCTCTGGGACCCCAGCGCTTTAACGCGCATTAGCGATGCCGCCCCTTTGCCGGCTGCTCTAACCCAGCGCTCCGCACTGGGCCTGAGCTCACCCCGCGCGTTGGTGTTTGGCCTTTGAACGCCGCTTTTCGCGGGGCTCACTCTGGAAAGTCCCTCGATCGGAGCAACAAACCCAAACGCCTTCGGATCTTCACTTTCTCCCGGGTCCTCGCAATGGGGAATACCTGGGCCGGGCTGAAACGGGGCTTTGGAAACTCTGACAAGCCAATACCAGGGGATAGGTGCTCCTGGGGCGCTCACTGCCTGGGCAGACACTCCTCATTGTGTCCTGGCCCATCTGATCGTGGCACAGCCCGGGGTTTCTCCCGCACCCCGCCGCCGCTGGGATGGGTCAGAGCCTGTCGAAGATTCGCTCGAATATTTTAGGGGCCGGGTAAAAACAGCTGTTCCGAGGCTGAAGAAACAGCTCCGGTTTGGTTCCTTGTTCCCCCGCCCCCCAGGAACACATGGGCCTTGTGCACCCATAAGGTGTGATTGGGACAAACCGGAAAGCAAACGAATCAAGTTGCTAATGACCACGTCTGGCCTGTGGGTCGGTCTAATCGGGCCAGGGACCGGTTCAGGAATTGCCAGCCGGGGAAGCCAGCCTGGACTTTGTGAAGTCAGACACCTGGGGCTGGAGCCCAGGGAAGGGGTAATTCCAGACCCAGGCACTGCGCTGAAAGGGAACAGGGAGAGCAAGCTGCTTTTTAAGGGACAGAAGGAAGCAGTAGCCCCCAGATGTGACTGAGGAGGAGGTTGGTTGGATTGGGAGGAGCCCGGTTTTTAGTAGAGCTTCCTCCCTGGGTAGGCAAAGACCAGAGGCCTTGTTGGTCGAGGCGTGTTGCCTTTGGCTGGGGTAGGTGGGCAGTAGGAGGCTGAATATTTTTTTTGTGACAATCAGAACAAGGGACACCCCCCCGCTCCAAGAATTCAAACACTGGTAGCTACACACCCTGACCCACTGGCCAGCACCTGAGCTTGCCTGTGCACTAAGGACTGGTGCCAACCTGTGAAAAGCAGAAGGCCTTAGGGCAAGAGGGCAGGTTGGGTTGGCACGGCCTTAGCTCCCCTTCTCCTGGGCCAAGACCCTCCCTGGGCAAAGTCTAGCGCAGTGAGTCTCAACCTGTGTACGCTCAGGCCCATTTGTCAAACCCTGATGGCCTGTCACAAACCAGGAAATAGCTTGAGTGAAAAACCATCTGGCTTACTAACCATTTCTCACCCACACTTTCTAATCACCACATGAAGGTGATAAGTACTAAATAAATACACCCTGTGTACCACAGCAGCAGATCCCAGGGCTCCTGTCCCCATTCGAGGTGTTGTAATCTGCAAGGCTGCTGAGGTTTGGCCTGGCCCGGCCATCTGGCACACGAGGCTCACAGCCCCACTCACTCAAATTTGGTGCGCCCAGCCCCCAGCATCATTACAGGGGGCAGTTGGGCCAGACCGGAGCAGCCCTGCGACCCTGTGCACAAGGTCACAAGGCCTGGAGCTGAGCCCAGCCAGCCCCTCAGAAGGTGCCTTTATGGTGAGTGCAGGGCGGGCTCTGAAAGGCCTTCAACCCACCCTCAGGGACTGGACCCAACCTCTCCAGGTCTCCCATGCAACCCTTTGACACATTTTGGGGATCCAATTTTGGGTCATGGGTTGAGAAGCCCCGGGCTCCAGGCTCTGCAACAGAACTGTCCTGCACACAAATTCATCCCCAGTGACGTGAAGATGCCAGCTTTAGAGAGAGGCTGCCTCCACAGGGGAAAGGGCCGAGTAACTGGAGTTTGGGACCGATGGGTCCCTGCTAGCCAGAGTCTCTGGCAAATCTGTTTCAGGAGCCCAGGAGTTAGTGGAAGGGCTCTTTAGGCCACCCTGCTCCCATGCAGGCTTGATACCAACAGCACATTTCTGTGCCTAGCCACTCTAGGGGCAGGATGAGAGCTATGGTGTGGGGCAGCTGTACCGTTTTAAACAGAGATGTTCAGGTTGCTGCTGGCTTTCTAGTGTGCCGGATTGTGTCTGTGTGTCTGTTGGTCTGTCTGACTGTAATGGTGGCAGATCAAAGGCTGCCCCATGTCCCGTGGAGCCCAGGACAATCCCACCCTTTTGTCTGCTGTTGCTAGGAGCCCAGGAAACTAAGAGAAAGTGTAAGGAGCATGTTAATCAGACTCGTTACAGTACAACAATAACGTCTCTCTCTGACAGCCAGCCCAGAACCCCCAAACGCCCCCGTCAGGCACTGGGACCAATGGCACCTGGGCTGGAGGGGCCAACCTGTGCAGAGCACCGTGATTTGCTCAGGGCTGTCACACTCACGCCTCTCCCCTCCCCAACGGTGATCACTCTGTCCCCATTCCCCACAGCAGATGCCAAGCGGCAGCCTGAAAGTGCCAGGCTCTCTTCCACAGGTCAACCTAACCACTCAGCATCGCCTCTGCGTTCAGCTTGTGGGGGCCTTTCCCTGGGTGAAGGGGAAGAGCTGGAAGGTTCCCCCTTAGCCTCAGTGCCTGAAGAGGGTGTAACACTTAGCATTTGAGTGAACTTTCCGGAGGGAGCAGCAATTTCAGAATCTGTGGAGGGGAGAGAACCAGCGCTGAAATGCCCCTTGGGTTTGTCATGTTCCAAAGCCAAAGGAATTCTGCTATGAAAATAATGCAAAGTTTTACTCACACTAGTGTCCTTCGAAATGCAAAATGCTCTGTGATAGTATCATGGGGCCCCATCTGGGTTCGGGGCCTGTAGGCACTCCTGGAATACAGCACTGTTGCTGCCAATAGTAAGATTGTTAGATCAAGCGCTAGTCAGCAGCTCCCAAAGTAAAGCTTGCCTTCAGGTCACACATAGCTACAATACCTGGATAACACCTTACAATGACCTAGGCTACATTTATTAAGTGCAGTAAATTAACACTGCCAACCAGAACAACCTTGATGTTTGGCATGCTTGATTTTTGACTGCTTGTTTTGTGGGCTTTAGTTTGGGAGCATTTTGGCCCAAGGCTTTTATGTTTGTGCAGCACCTAGCAACAAACAACAATAATACCTGTACCTGTGCTTGTGATATTTAAGGCCACAGATCAGATTCATGCAGCAGTGAGGATGCAAATGTCTGCATACATCTTTGGTTCTATTCTAATTACCAAGTTTTGTCAGAAAGACCGCCATGACTTAGAGCTCTGATACATGCAACTTCATATGGAAATAGTCCCTGAGGAAGAGGTAACCCTCTGCTTAATTGAGGAGGAGATGCAGGGTCTGGGGAAAGACATTTTTAAAAAGTTATATGTGGTTGTAAAATCACTTCCCAGCTCAAAGACATTTTTTAGCAGTCTTACGAAATCCCACCCCTTTTATGACATCATTCGAGGGAAGGGCGTGAGAAGAATTCACTCTACCCACCCTGCAGGGCTGAGAGCTGCCAAAGGGACAGTTTGCACAACAGAGATCCAGTCAGTGGTTCTCAGCCGGGGTATGCATTCCCCTGCAGGTACATAGAGGTCTTTGAGGGGGTACATCAACTCATCTACATCAGTATTTCTCAGCTGGGAGGTCGCAAGCCCAAGGGGGGTATGGGATCGGTTTGGGGGGGGTCGCAAGTGCAAGGCGGTGTTAGGGGTGGCTAGCAGAGCAATTGCCTGGGACCCCCATGCCACAGAAGACCCCACAAAGCTAAGTTACATGCTTCAGCCCTGGACGTTGGGACTCGGGCTTCAGACTCCTGAAAGGGGACACTAGCCTGCAGAAATATCACATCCATGGGCCAGCACTTGTGAGCTGCATTAGAACTAGCACCAGTGTGTCCCTAGTGTAATTCAGCTCAGGCATTTGCAACCCCATGTCATTGTTAGCTGTGGGCAAATTCATTTAGTGCTTTACTGTCTTTCTTGGGGAAAAATACCCTACATTCAATGCAAAACCTATTCATGTAATACTAGGGTTTTACAATGCCAATTAAAAGGCAAGAAATCTGAAAGCTAGAGCTGCCACAAGGTGCATTCACTTCATGTTGCATGAAGAGAAGCTAGTTTGCTTGGTTTTTCTTTGTTTTGTATTTAATAGATACCAAATGTGCATAGACACCCAGACCCTCAGAGCAATTGCAGAGGACACAGTAACTTCAGTCATAAACACATACATGTCCCCTACATTATGTACTTAGTAGATGGTTACAGCTTCTGGTCTATTATGGGTTTTAACAATGTGTATAAGTCAGAGTGGGAACACGAGGGATGTAGGTATATAGGGAAGCATATGGGAGGGGCAGGTATGACTGTATTGATGGGGTGCAGGGGGCCGGACCAATTTGCACAGTGAGGGTGCTGAGAGCCATTGACCCAAACCGTAAACCCTCTATATGATGGAAACCACTTCATGACAAGGGGTGCGGCAGCACCCTCGGCAACCCTAGTTCCAGCACCTATGATGGGGTGTGCAGGTTTATGGGGGTATGTAGAGAGAGGAAAGCCTTCTGTGGGAAGCTCCATTTGCTGGAGATGTACAGGCCCGTCTGCTCTGGCCCCCTTCTTACAGGCGTGTGCGTATGCTTGTTTTTGTTAGTTAACATTTCATTTGAGGGGGGAGAGGCACATAAGCTTCTTTTGATTGCCTCCTCGGCTATAAGTTAGCCCACATTGGGCTAGATTTGCCCTTGGAAGAAAGCACAATTGAGAGCAGGGCTGAGGGGACAGGGGAGAGGCGGCCCCAAGGCCCTCGCCCAGTGTATTGAACCTGAGCAGGAGGCCTCCGCTGTGCCCCAAGAGCTGATGAGCACAGACAACAACAACTCCACAATAGGGATTGTTACATTGCACTGACTGTTTTTGCAGCTGCACTTTAGGCATCTCCCCCAACCCCCAACAACTACATTATTTCATGTAAGAATGTTGTTTGAAAAAATACACCAACGCTGGCGCTCCTTGCACAACGAGTCTGCCAGCAGCAGCACTGAAATCATTTCAGGCCCTTTTAACATTAATTTATTCATTTACACTTACAAGTTTGTGGTTTTCAATAACCATATGTGCAGCTGCACAAATTGCATCTCACTCGGAGGACACTGCATGCCCGTGGTTTGTTTCAGTTAGCACAGCTGGGAAGATAGGTCCAAAACACATAGGTGGCATTTCAGCCCAATCCTATTTTCTTTGCATCCCCCAAATTCCCAGTGAAGTTTCAGGAGGAGCCGATAGAGCTAAGTGGGCACCAGTTTCCCACTTGTCCAGCAAACTAGCTAAGCTTTTCTCTTTGGGTGCTTGCAGTTCAGTCCACAGCATGAAAGTGACTTCATAGAACTGGATGATCCCCTCCCATGGGAAGGGGAATTCACTCTGGAACTGTTGGGTGTGACCATCTAGGCTCATCATTGTGTGGAGCAATGGTGCAATCGCTGGGATGGATGAGGCGTGGACCGTGTCCCTGAAAACCAAGAATGCCCCTGCTTCCAGAGCTGATGCCTGTTCGTTTTCCACAAAACATTGTTTTGTCATGATTCTGGTGAACACCGCAGCGTGGTCACCTGACGAAAGCTGGCCTCAGGCTGGCTGAATGCATTGCACAGCCACTCCCTGCCAAACCTGTCAGATGTTGCTGGCCAGCCTTCCCCCATCCATGAAGATTCCCAGCGAGCACCTCTCTGGGACCTGATTTCCCCCCCACACAGAATCAGCTCAGTGAAGAATTAGAGGTTTCAGAGCAGCAGCCGTGTTAGTCTGTATCCGCAAAAAGAAGAACAGGAGTACTTGTGGCACCTTAGAGACTAACAAAGTTATTAGAGCATAAGCTTTCGTGGGCTACAGCCCACTTCTTCAGATGCATCCGAAAGCTTATGCTCTAATAACTGTGTTAGTCTCTAAGGTGCCACAAGTTCTGCTGTTCTTCTTGAAGAATTAGAGAATCTCTGGGCTGTGCTGCAATTAGTGAGTTTCGCAGCCCCTCAGCTGTCCAGCTGGCTGTGGCAAGGCACAGACCATACGACTAAGCGTGAACGTGACAGACAGAGAAAGTGGCAGCGAGTGAGGGGAAGCTACCCTGGAGGGTGAGACAGGATTGAAGGATGGAAAGGGAGAGGCCAAAGGAGCAGAGAAGCAAGTAAAGAAAAGGGAGAAAACAGAAGCCAAACATGTAGAAAATGTAAGGCAGGTAAGCAGCTTTCTCTTCCCCTCTCCCCTCGCTGGTACAATTCTCCTGTGCCTGCCTCTCTAGCCCCCACGGAAATATCCATTGCAGTGTCTTGTTTCTCACTTTGAAAACATGGTCACACTATGAGACGGTCACGGGCCTCCCCCAACCTCAGCATTTTATTAACCAGTCGCTGAGGGTTTGTGCATTTTCATATCTGGTCTCCCCACATCCCTTACATCTTTTCTTACGTGGTCACACCCCTGCCTGGGGGGGGGGGGTAGGGGGCCAGTGTGTGTGGCCTTCTAAAACACGCCCATGTTCCCAATAGCTCCTGTGGCTAGCCTGCCTGCTGCAGGACTCACCACTCCCAGCGCTAAGGAGTTGTGCGGCCAGGGACTCCTCCATTACGGCGCACTACCTGCCCTCCAGAGGAGGAGAAAAGCCAGGCCACAATTAATGCTGAAACGGTGAGCATTCCACGCCATGGGCAATTCTTCAAGGGGACGTCATGGAGAATGACTGGCCTGTGACTGAACCCCTTGTCCTGATGTGCCCACACAAAAATCCAGCCAATCCGGACCAGGTCATGTTGCCACTGAGAGGCAGTCATAGACTAGTGTGAAGAAGTGTGCAAAGCCACCCGTCTGGGCTTACCAAAGGATATGGCTGGTATTTATGCAGACTTCACCCTCTATGACCACAAAGCAGCTGATCTGTAGCATAGAAATTAATAATGGTGCAAGAAATAGATGCCCCCTTGCCCATCATCACAACCCTTTCCACACACAGAACTCCCATGGACGCCAGTGACAGAGGTAACGTTAAAGGCCAACAGAATATAGTCTCACTCTAATAACAACATTCCCCTGCTATAGCAATTTTCATCTGAGCGTCTCAGAGGCCTTCACAAACATTAATAAATCAATCCTCAAGCCTCCCTGTGGAGCAGGACTCATCCTTTCCATTGTACAGATGGGAAAGCACAGAGAGGTTAAGAAACTTGCCAAGATCCCTCAGGAAGTCTGTGGGAGACCTGGGAACAGGGCCCAAAAGCCTGACCTTCAGCCCCTTGCACTAACCACTAGAGTAACCTGTCTCCTCTATTCTCTCACAAAATCTCTTTCAATGATGTAAATGTAGTGATTCCTGCATGGGACCAGATTTCAGAGCTTGCTGGCTTGTGCACAGCCACATAACTGGGTTTATAGATGGAGGCTCTTTCCCTTAGTCATTCCCTTTCTGCTGCTGTGGCTCTGGAACGAGCCTTTTTCCTGACAAAAATACCTAATATGGGACAGTTACCAACACTAGTGGAAATTGTCCTTGTGCAGAAGAATGGTCTTCAACTTCTGTTATTGGTACAGTGTCAAATTACTCTGCAGCTGGCTGTTAGCTTCCATTTACTAGGCAGTCAGCTGTATCTCTTGCGTTACTGACATTAGTCAGTGCAGATTTAGACTTTGCCTTATGTTAAAGTGGCGACCCTATTCCACACTGCTTGAACATCAGTGACTCAGCGATAAATCCAATAGCACCAGCCACAGTGACCTGACCTCTTCCTGTCACTGCAGTTAAGGCGCTGCCAACGTTTATAATATATAAGGCTCTTGTAGATTATATCCCAATAACAAACACACTACAGGCTAAAACTTCTTTTACAAGGAGCAAACATTTCTTTCTGCACTAAGGCACGGGAATACTCTTCCAAAAACATTAAATCATTAACCTTTCGGCCACTTTCTGTTCTGTTTATTTGATGAGGCCAAGTCTAACCATTAATTGTTGGTAGTATCGTAGGTGATTTATGTCATGTTTTTATCTATGGTAATCTATTAAAATGGCATAAAATGTTGAGTCAGTAGAATTACAAAGTGCTTTGGGGGCATTGCTGGATGTGAAAGGCGTTATCCAAATTGAAATGCATTTTGTTCAGAGCAGTGGCCTGGGTGGCCAGGTGGCAAGAAGCACTTTTCACCATTGACAAACTGTGAATTGTATTTGGAATTAAGTTTTTTGATTAAAATCTGCATTGCTGAGACTCCTGCTGGTGGCCACCATTTTTCTGAAAAGTGACATCGTCTCTGGCACTGATACTATGAGAGCTCAATATCACAGACTGTAAATCAATTTCCTAGTGCTGTTTAGAAATCAGAATTTTAGAGTGAGCATTAAGGGCCATCTCCTGCATTCTCTGCATACTCACATGGCAGCCGGAGTGCGGCGTGTTCAAGGAATACAGACTTGGGTCCTTGCATGTTTTAATGAGTAAAGTTATCTTCTTCATATAAGGAAGGAAACAGTTTTTAAAACTGATGTTAAGACTCACTATTGTTGATGTCACAACTTATGTCATTTTCCAGCAAGCTGTTAGGTACCAGCAGGAGACTCTGTGATCCCAATTTGAGTTCACAGCTTGTGGACCGATCACCCAAAACTCCCACTGAAGTCAATTCTGTGCTGAGTGGCTCCAGGTCCTGGCTCTCTGTTTGCAAATTATATAAAAGATTCTCCCTACATGAACTTTCAGACAATGCACTGAGGGGAATGGGTACAGCTTAATATATATACAGCTTGAAGGGCTGATGGTGGCCAGTGGATCTTCTTTATAAACCTTTTTCTATTGCCTCCTAGCCTTTAGAACTGATTATTCTTAATCCAATCCTACGGTCATTTCACACACAGAACTCCCATTGAAGTCAGTGAAGGCCCATTGAAGTTAGAGAGTTTTGCATAAAAAAGGAATGCAAGATGGGCCATTCCCTTCATCTTTTAAAATTAGATATTTTTTTTGTTTCTGTTCATTTAACACAACACCAGCATAAATATACATAAAGAGATTCCTCCATAGCACAGGCTAATCGTTTTTCATCTTTTGAGAAATACAATCACAAAAACGTATAAATAAGTGTTTAATCAGTAAAACAAATCATCTCTTTGGAGGCACTTGCGGTCTGTTTGGTAAACAATATTTTTAAGAACTGCCTCACTGCATATTAACCCATTAGAATGGAACAATACATCATGTTCTTCCTGGGTACAACCAGGAGACAGGACCATCTAGGCTCGGGGATAAATAATATGCATTACATGACCTGAGGTTGTGAGCCACACCAAGAGACGGAATGAAATTCAGAGCGAAAGGTGACAGCCTTATCGTGTGCTTTTCCCCCCACAACGGTGTGAGCCAAAGGTGGAGCATCAAGCCTCTGCTTTGAATTTCCTGACTTTTGTTAGCGTATGTCACTTCATTAAGGGTACAATTGCACAGTGGCAGAGATATGGATTAGATGACAGAACAGGTCTTTTCCATCCCTAAGCTCTCTGATTAATACGATTCAAAGATGACTATTTATTTATTTACGTAGATGGGTGTAGCTTCCTCTGATGGAAATGATACTGCATCAGTGGATTTGTTTCTCCTCTAGAGAAAATCCTTGCTTTAGTTACTACTACAGTCACACACTAGTAGCTGAACAATAAACATTTTCACTTCCAGAAACACGATGGCAGGATTAGAATTACGGGGCCTTCGCCCAGACTACATGAGGGTGACATAACATAGCATTTCCTTCTGGTAAAGTGGCATTGGCACCTTTGAAAACTACTGTGACCTCAGGCATCTGTACATCAAAGGCCATTTCCACAACCTGCGCTTCATTAGCTTTCACAGTTGAAGTTACAGGAACAGTACTTCCTCAGCCTCTAATGGAAAACACGCTGCTCCATTTGCTGTTGAAGTGTTAAAAGTCCCTCTTAACATCAGTTACTGTGCTGGGGCTTCATTGGTATCCTAGTAAAATAAAATGACTTGTGGAGTGGGAGCTGAGTTCAAGCTGATGTAGTCCTTACTCCAGCAAACCTCATTAGCGTTAATGGGCGTTCCATGTGAGTAAGGATGACAACACAGGGCCCTTTGGGTCATTCCTTAAGAATCCATCGCTTGACAGGACCAGGCCCTTAGTCAAGGACTGTGCTTGCAGCTCCTGAGGACTGAGGGGAAGATTTCATGCGTCTATAACAATGGCTTAAGAAAAGGGACTGGGATGTCTGACGGGAGCTCTGGGTCCAGTCTCACTGCAGTAGGAGACATGGAAGTCCACACCGGATCCTGAAGAGAGAGAGGCTGAGCAGAGAGGAGGGATGCTCTTGTGTTTACGGTTCAATTCCTGGCTCTACCACAGCCTTTGTGTGTGATCTTGGGCGAGCCATGTAATGTCTTTGTACCTCATCTCCCCCTCTGTAAAAATGTGATGAACATACTTCCTTTCCCTGCCTTCTCTACGTAGCGCATAAGCTCTTTGGGTCAGGGGCTGTCTTTTACTATGTGTCTGTACTTAGCATAATGAGGTTGCAACCTCTCTTGGGCCTCTAGTCACTAATTTATGAATGGGTTAAATGGGTAATATACGCTATTTGTATGAACATTCATTAATAAGCTATGGTAGGAAAGAAGAACCCAGCTACAGGGTTGTTTCTTGGGAAAGAATAGAGATGTAAGTGGAGTTCCTTCAGAGTAAGGTGTTGATGGATTTCCTTTGATACTGAGAAAGGCCACACTGTTTACTACTGGCCATGAGCCTCCATTTTGGGTCAGGTGCATGGGGCTGATTGGTTAGGGGTGGGGCTAGAGGATTACAAAACTAGTCGCCAACTGAGCTGGTCACTACAGTTTGGGAGTTTGTTCTCATTGGAAATCTCCAGCATGTCTGAGGATCCTCTTCCATGTCCATGCCTTAGTATCAGTCAGGATTATATGTTAGTCTGGGAGTGTACGGTAACTCACAAGTTTCTTCCAGCTTGGACATTTGATACAGCTCAGAAGCTTGCTCTCTTGCTTCCTGGGAATTTAACCTAACTCAGGGGGTTGTTCTAGTTTTAGGAGCTTATTCTGGTCCTGAGAGCCCACTCCTGTTTCAGAAGCTCTAGTTTGGGTTAGGAGCTCAGTGCAGGTTAGAACCTAGAACTGATAGTAGACATCAGATAAGTGTTTCAGTTATGAGCCTTTTTGCCTTACAGAGGGATTTATAAAGGCATATTTATTTCTCAGGAAGCTGCTACTGGAATTTTGTAAATTACATAACATAAGAACATAAGAATGGCCATACTGGGTCAGACCAAAGGTCCATCCAGCCCAGTATCCTGTCTGCCGACAGTGGCCAGTGCCAGGTGCCCCAGAGGGAGTGAACCTAACAGGTAATGATCAAGTGATCTCTCTCTGCCATCCATCTCCACCCTCTGACAAACAGAGGCTAGGGACACCATTCCTTACCCATCCTGGCTAATAGCCATTAATGGACTTAACCTCCATGAATTTGTCTAGTTCTCTTTTAAACCCTGTTATAGTCCTAGCCTTCACAACCTCCTCAGGTAAGGAGTTCCACAGGTTGACTGTGCGCTGTGTGAAGAAGAACTTCCTTTTATTTGTTTTAAACCTGCTGCCCATTAATTTCATTTGGTGGCCCCTAGTTCTTATATTATGGGAACAAGTAAATAGCTTTTTCTTATTCACTTTCTCCACACCACTCATGATTTTATATACCTCTATCCTATCCCCCCTTAGTCTCCTCTTTTCCAAGCTGAAAAGTCCTAGCCTCTTTAATCTCTCCTCATATGGGACCCATTCCAAACCCCTAATCATTTTAGTTGCCCTTTTCTGAACCTTTTCCAATGCCAGTATATCTTTTTTGAGATGAGGAGACCACATCTGTACACAGTATTCAAGATGTGGGCGTACCATGGATTTATATAAGGACAATAAGATAGTCTCCATCTTATTCTCTATCCTTTTTTGAATGATTCCTAACATCCTGTTTGCTTTTTTGACTGCCGCTGCACACTGCGTGGACATCTTCAGAGAACTATCCACGATGACTCCAAGGTCTCTTTCCTGATTAGTTGCAGCTAAATTAGCCCCCATTATATTGTATGTATAGTTGGGGTTGTTTTTTCCAATGTTCATTACTTTACATTTATCCACATTAAATTTCATTTGCCATTTAATTAAGGTAATAGGATTCCAAAGAAATCCTAAATTAAGACCCCCTTATAGTCTATATTTTGAATGGACTCCCGACTCTTTCTGCTCTTTCCCTTCACCACACTCATGAGTCTATGGCACACTGCTCATATGACACAACAGCCGTCTGACATGACAATTTACAAACATATCAGAAATGAATGTTGTTGCTGCAACATTTTCTATTCTTAACCTGAGCACTTTCATTTGCAATCTCTGAAAATACATAACATTGGTCAGTAACAATAGTGCTTCTCACTTACTCGAGTGTGTGTGTGTATGAGAGAGAGAGAGAGAGATGAAGTCAGAGTAACAGGGCACTGGAAAGTGAATCACTAGTGTTTGGTTGTTTTAGTTAATGTGGGAGTATTGTTCTTTAGCGTTAGTACACACAAAAGTGTGTTAAAGAGTATGCCAGGGTGCATTTTGTCACTTGATTTGGACTACAGTCCCAGTGCTCAGCACACTGCAGGATCAAGTCCGCAGGGCTAGCTGCAAAGCCTAGTGAAGTTAAGGCGAATTCTACATTTGCAAGGGAGACAATGTACTTGAAGTCTAAAAAACTTGGAAATACTAAATCGTCTCTCTCAAATAATTAAAAGAAAACGTCGTCTGTGTTGCCAGCCAGGTTTGACTGAAATGAAGGGAAGTGATCCCACGAATACTTATACTTGCCTCATGCTCTGTGCCAAACCTGTCAAACTCCAAGAGCTGCTGGGGTTTACAGACTTCCCTCAGCTACCCCAAGCAAAACCACAATTGCATAAAGAAACCTTTTCAGTAAAACCGTCTGCCAGGAGCCTTAAGCCAACAAATTAGTTATTTTAAACATATTTCCATTATTTATTTAGAGCTGCCCCCATCCCACCATTGCGGTGGTCCCTAGGAGTGATGTATTATCAAAGACGTACTTCTGCAGAGATCTCCCACTGGAATCCTTGACAGCAGGCTAAAACCTTCACTCCTTCCTCAGACCCAACTCCTGCTGAGTCAAGGAGAGCTTGGCCTGCGTAAGGACGGCTGAAGTGGCCCAAAGTTTCCAAGCTGGCTTCGGAATTGGAAAAGGTCAGAAAAGGGCAACAAAAATCATTAGGGGTATGGAAAGGCTTCCGTATGGGGAGAGATTAATAAGACTGGGACTTTTCAGCTTGGAAAAGAGATGACTAAGGCGGGATATGAATGAGGTCTATAAAATCATGACTGGTGTAGAGAAAGTAGATAAGGAAGTGTTATTTACTCCTTCTCATAACACAAGAACTAGGGGTCACCAAATGAAATTAATAGGCAGCTGGTTTAAAACAAACAAAAGGAAGTATTTCTTCACACAACGGACAGTCAGCCTGTGGAACTCCTTGCCAGAGGATGTTGTGAAGGCCAAGACTATAACAGGATTCAAAAAAGAACTAGATAAATTCATGGAGACTAGGTCTATCAATGACTATTAACCAGGATGCGCAGAGACGGTGTCACTAGCCTTTGTTTGCCAGAAGCTGGGAATGGGCGACAGGGGATGGATCACTTGATGATTACCTGTTCTTTTCATTCCCTCTGGGCCATCTGGCATTAGCCACTGTCAGAAGACAGGATACTGGGCTAGATGGACCTTTGGTCTGACCAGTATGGCCGTTCTTATGTTCTTATGGTCCTGTGATTGAAGCCACAATGCAACGAGAGCAGAGCATGGGCCACCCATCTTTGCTTCACAGAATCTTCCCTGTCACTCTGCTGCTCGCAGTTGCTGTCCTGCCATGTGGCCCCCTTCTACACTCAGGTCACCACAGGTTTCAATGCTACCACTCCTGCCATGGCTACATGGTGCCAGATAACGCTACCCCAAAACCAGCTGAATAATTTCTGCTAATACGGTGGCAGAGATTAAGAGGGAGCTGTGGGCCCTATTCAGTAGCTGTAATAAGGGATGGGTTCACAGTTACCCAGGTGATCCCTTCTAGCTGTTACCTTTACCCCTTCATTCTCAGACCTCCAAGAAGGGGCAGTAAGAGTCAGGTTAGGGACAGGCCCAGCAGCAGTGCTGGTCTTACATGAGTAAGAAGTATAAGAATTACTGGGACAGTGGGCTTGCACTTCCTTCAGTCTCCCTCCTTCTCTTCCCACTGGGAGTTTCTTCCTGCTCATCCTGTCCCCATAAGCCTCACACTGCTCTGACCCCTTCCATCCTTCTATTAAAACAGACATTCTTATTTTAGTGCTGCCATTCCCAGCCCTGGCTTTCATGCCTGACCAACCCTACCCATCACCCCTCAGCCCCTGAATTTATCTGCTCCCATCACAGCCCAACATGTGGCTGATGAAAAACAATCCTGCAGCTGATACAAGTCTCCAGTAAGCCACACCATGGACCCCTACACTTCTTGAGGCCAGTGCCTAGCCATCCAGTTAATGACAATAACACCGTTATTATACGTGTACCCAAGGTGGGGGAGGATGCTAGAGGGGTAAGGGTCATTTTTGCCTCCCTTGCTTTCAAGGGCTTCTAGGAATTCCTGCTTTTGAGAGTAATGTAGTTGATTTTACATTATTCAATTGCAGGGCCAAGTTCTGCCTGACTCACAAACTTGGCCATGGACCCTTCAACCACTTTTCAGATTCAGTTTGTGCTTGTCCCCACTGGCGAGTGCCTTTGGCAATCATTGCACTGAATTAACATAGCAGTGGGTAGAACTGCATCATGTTAGAGGATGCGCCACCATAATCCTTTCAGATGAACTCTGGGAAGGCCATAATCAGTTGTTACATGTTCACGGTGATGGGACCCTATAAACACTTAGATAAATAGTTGATTACTTTTTAAAATCTAGAAAACAGGTGGCAACCTCACAGTACAATTTATTCAGTATAGATGAGACATGTGTGGCAATTGGTAAGCACCAGAATTGTCAATAAAGCCAGAAATAAATCAAAATGATTTTCTACTTAAAATATTGGAATGACTAATATAGCTGAAGAAAAATTCTGCTGTGGTTACAGTAAGTAATAATCTTGTCAAGATAAAAGCAGAGCTTTAAAAAAGATCTATAATGAAATACAGATTTTGAAACCTAAAACCTACTTTAAACTGAGATCCTGTTACATTGTATGTCCATTTTAATTCAGATTGCAGAAACATAGCATCAGATTGATAACCCAAAGCATATTTAGGGCCTGATCTTGCAAAGATTTATGCACATGAGCCCATGTAGCTCCTTGCTGGGTCTTCAACGTCCTTGGAAATAGGATAGAATACTGTAGCAGAGGGACTAGTGCTTATTGTACTGGGCGGGCGGGAGAATGACTAGTAAATTACCTTGGTTGGATACTAAATCTGACTTTCTCTCTGCTGGAGTGTGGATTCTAGGAAGCAAAGCTGAGGAGATGGAACAAAAATTGGCTATGCTATTGTGGGATGTAGAACTACTGGCCTCAAAAACAGACCTCTTACCAAAGACAAATGAAAGTATCATAAAGGAAAACAAACAGCTAGAAAGCAAGCAGCTACAAGCAAGGTACAGGACCAGAACTCCATGTGCTAGAATTTCCCAGAAGGGAAAAGGACTGAACGTACAGCATTAAAAAATGGCTCCAAAAGCATTGGGCCATATTTAGAAGTGTCATAAATGGGGGAGTAAATTATAGATCAGAAAAAAGAGTGTGATTCACTTACTTGCTGATAGTGTGTGTATATCAGAGCAGGGATGTAGTAGGGAAAGCAACTAACAGGGGTGTGTAAGATAAACTGAGCAGACCTGGTGTATTTATCTGACACCTTCTTGTTTCTTCTTCTTAGATGCTTTTGCTGCTACACCTCCATCTTTTTCACCCCATCACACAAACGTACACTCACCAAGTGCACACTGTCTTGGAGCCCCTACACCAAAGGGCATTCATCTCACGGGAGCACAAGTATTCTCATTACCTGCCTTCATTCAGGTTTCTGTTCTGCAGAGGCAGCTTCAAAGTTCTCCAGGAACTGCCTAAGAGGTGTGCTAACAGAAAAGCCTGAAAGTATGTTCTGAATCAGCACATTCCCTGGCTAACTTAACTGCAGCCCTTGTGTGGCAAGAATTTGAGTCTTTGAATATTTATTACTGGTGGCGATGGAGAAGCCAAAAAGAACCTAGTTGGACTTTCAGAGTCTAGGTTGAGTCTGCAGGACTAGCAGTTAGAAAAACTCTCCCATGTAACCTGACTGAGCTTGTATTGCGTGGCATCCCTGAGACACAATAAAATGGAACGCCATGCTGACATGTTTCATGAGTCCCATTTAAGAGTAGGGCCTATCTTAAAGGGACATGAGAAAATGGTAGAAGCAACATAAATACATACATAACATTTAAAAATTACATACTTTACGATAATTGGGGAAATGTCCTCAAGACTATACTTACTAGAAAAAATATCCAGTAGTTTAGCTCAATTTAAGAAAAAGCAGCCCCCAGTTTTGTCTGTCACACCAGAAACAATGTGCAAGCCCCCCTGCTTGTGGCTGGCTATGAAGCACTAGTCCCAGAGCTGTGCATTTTGATGCTAACAGCGTTGATTATCATGGTGCACAGATAGTTGGTGTAAACACAAGGCAGCAATTTAGGCTTCTGCTCCACTGGAAAGAGGAAAGAAATGTTTACCAAATGGAAACAGAAAACATTGGCAGGGAGAGAACTTTAATTTCCAAGCTTCAATGAGCACATCACAAACACTGAAGATTAAAAATAATTTTCACATGGACTCTCACCTCATGGCCCTTGATTTAGTGCAGGGATTCCCACACATTGTACTCTTGGAACTAATTTCCATGCAAGAGGCAAAATGCAAACCCAGAGCCAACTTCTTACTCTGTGAATGGAAAAAGGCAGATACATAAATGAGTGCCTGTCATGGGAGGGATTAGAAAAGGATCTGTCAGAGCCTTTCAGGCAGAAGATGATCCACACTCCATCAGGTGTGCCAGTCACCAGAGCCCAGGTCTGAGGCTGGTATGCTGGGTTTAGCACACATATGCACGTGTCAGAATTCAGCCTTTTTGCAGTTTATCCAAAAGAGCAATCCTTACTGAGGAAGAGAAAGACCAAAGGAGAGATCCCATTGGATAGCCTAATTATATGAAAGCCTTTCCCTGAAGTTTATAGTAGAGTCCCCGAGGAAAAGACAGAGATGGAGACAGCCACGGCAGGGTACACACTGCAGAGTTGGTTCCCTCCATTCCCCCTGCAGACTACATCACAGTCTGAAACTGAGACTGGAGCACTTTCCTCTGTTTGAGGTCTCCTCTCAGTCCAGGAGCCAGGAGTGAGGCCAAGAGTGCTGATGATTTACTGCCTTCCACGACATCCCATGGTGGCAGAATGGTATAATGGAAAACTGCAGATGCTAGTTTAGGTGCTTTTTTAAAAATCTTTCCTTCTTTTTTGTTTTCTTTTCTCACCTTTTCATGATTGAATGGTTCGGGGCCGCCTTATTCCCTGCTGACCAGAGAAGGCTACGGAGGCAGGTTGTTTTAACAGCTTAAAACACACACATGCAACGTTGCAGGGGAAAGTGGAGAGGGCTGATTGGATGAAACCCAAGATGATGGAGCTTGTTCATAAAGCTTGTCTCCGGGCATTAGGCAATGTAGTTATGCCAAGACTCAGTTTAGCCCAGACCTCTGTAAGGGCGAGAGCTTCAGGATTCTTCCAAAGGGGATATTGTCCCCTGAACCTGTATCTATTGAGTGAATCCAGTACTTTTCATGGAATTCTAAATAAAAACACACTTTTAAAACTATGAAATCAAATCCTCAGTGGTCGCCATGCTTCCTCCTTGCACCTAACCAAGGATCAGACCATACTATGAGGCCACTAAACCAGGGCACCCAGTACACAACAAGATTCTAGTCTGAGGTGTAGATGGAACATTAACCATGATCCATATAGGAGATAACACTTTGGCCATCTCTTTGGACAAGGTTGATCCACCACTACACATTGTAGCCATGTAGGCTGTATTTATAGTGCAAATGTGCCCTACCAGCCACAGTTCCCATTGCCCATGCTACAGCGGCAGTGTGACTGTTTGATTTGATGTGCTATATTTGAGAAATTTCCCTTCTAGCATCTGGCAAAAAAACATTACCAGATGCTGAAAATGTGGCCTCCCACACATACAGCTGGAGCCCAAGTACCAGAAAAAGTCATTTTTTTGACATCCACCTCTACTCAAGGGCTGGATGACAAGTCTGTAATTACAGGGGATTCCAGATCAGAGGGGGAAGGTTGTCTCCCCCCTTGCAATTAGCCTAATTATTATTGAAGCTACAGGTGGCCCAGTGCCCGTACCAGCAGTGCCCTGCCCCCTGTGAAGCTATAAACTTAAAGCCATCTAGCTTTAAAAACAGTTTGACCACATTGTAGGGAATCAGAAGGGGATAAATAAGCCCTGTGCTACCCACTAGAGCACATGGAGTAGACACAGATCCTCTGGGGAGCCTGCTTGCCACCTCGAGGTGCTGCGCAAGTGTTAATGGAAGAAGTCATGTATAGCCCAGTACATGCTCAGGCTTTAAACAAGGAATGGCCAATTCTTATGGGCCATTTAACTATATCTGTAACACAGAGGTGATATCGGCTTACTGCCCCAATTACACACAGTCAAAACTCCACTACACGGCTACCACTGTCTGTCCTCCATTTGACACAAGTATGGACATAAAGACCCACTATTTATAGATTGCTTCTGAACAGAACCATTTGAAAAGGGAGTCCATATTTGCTACAGCTCACTCTTTTAATGTAAATATTATAATTTATATTACAGTAGGGCCTAGGAGTCCTTACTGAGATTGGGGCACTTTGCAGACAGCGTAAGAGAGAGTCCTGCCCTGAAGAGCTTACCATCTAAATAGACAAGACAGACAAAGAACCGGAGAGGAAACAGACTTGCCCCAGGTCACAGAGTAGGACAGTGGAAGAGCTGGGAATAAAACCCAGTCCACCTGAGTCTCACTCTATTGCCCTGACTCTGGCCTCCACTGCCTCTCTGATAGAACCTTTCTCACATCTTCATGGTCATCAGCTCAGCTACAGCTGTTTTGGGGGTAGTACTCTTCTGTGTGGTGTTTTACAGTGGAGGAGCGGTAAGTCCTGGCAGTTGTGTTTGAGTAATATCGCTGGTTTTCTTAGGCTGGCATTCAGTAATGACACACCACACTGTTTTATTGGAGGTGTTGTTTGGCTGGACAGTTCTCCAGTGACACTGTCACAGCAGCAGCAGAAGCCTGGCAGAGTTATCATCTCACTCAAGTCTGATAGCTAGTACAGACATATAGAGGTGGTAGCCAGATTAGTGCACGTAGCCCACTTTCTCTTTGGATTTAATGTCCTTTATTATGTTTGAATCTCAAGTATTTGTGCTTTGTGTTTCAGACTAAAAATCAAAAGTATTCCTCTCCTGTGGCTCCCTGACAGTTCTTCAATATATTAGAGTTTTAAACAACTCTTCAAGGCCAAAAATGCACTTTCAAGTGCTGTTTAGGAGTTTACCATTTCTCTCTTCTCTTCATTCCTAGGTCTGCCGGATGCTTTATGAAAGACGGAAAAAATCACCTAAAAGTGCTGCTTTTGTATTCAGTTTACATTGCTTCTTATACAGACACCTGCCTGGAAGGAGACAGGTGCACATCCCATGATGTCATGATGCAGCATCCCTAGCATGATTATTACTTTCTATTTCAACAGCTGCCCTAGCTCTGGAACTTTCAAAAGTATCAATTTTCTGTCAGAACTAGACTTTTTATAAAAAACAATTTTGAGGCTAATGGGGAGAAGCCAAAGTGAGCCCACCAGGCAAAAAGCAGTAAGCTCACAAGCATTAAGAAATCTGTTTGCCGGGAGGCCAAGTGGTTTTCTGCAGCTCTTAAAAAAATAACAAAAAGCTATTTTGTGCTTGAAATTAAAGAAAACAAAGGATGCCTCCTACATGTCTATACCTGAGATTCTGGAATATTACATTCTTGTATAAAATGTGTGCCAACCAAACTGCAATAGCAGCAAAATACCTAGGACTACAATGTTGCAAGCTAGCTGCAATAATATGTGCATACATAGATAGCTACGTTTACTCTTCTACCATCTTTAAAAATATTCAATAACCTATGGAGGCCCTGTGAGGGAAAGAGGTAGTTCGTATTATATCCATTTTACAGATGTGGAAAGTGAGGTTGGAGTGCTTTGCAAAATCAGTGTTAGAGCTGGGATTAGAATGTGGGGAGTCCTAGCTCTCAAGTCCATGCACAGCTCATTAGATTCCACCTCTCTGAATACATATTTGATGGAAGATTTTCATTTCCATTATATGGGCAGGAGGGAGGGGGAAATATTCTACCTGCTGATTAAGAGAATTATTTCCTTAGGAAAGGGCTCATTAAACATCCTTCCAATGCTGTGTTCTGTTGAGGGCACTGTTAGGATTAGCTGGGTTTAAAATTCCCACTGTTGACTAAAATCTAATGTTCCAAAGTGGCCTAACATAAGACATGCATTTCCGAGCAGGGAATAACATAGATTGTAAATAATCATCAGCAACATAAAGGATCAGATGAAAATGTGGACACAGAGCCTGATAAATGATAAATGGTCAGATTCTGTTCCGGGGGACCCCCCCCCATAAATCAATGTGCCTGCAGGGATTAAGTTTTAAAACTCCTTACAAATGTTGCTCTTATATTGGACTGGCTCACCTTCCTCTCTTCCAGCCACCCAGCTCCAGCATGGAGCAACCAATCTAGCTCCCATGAAGTCTAAGTCAGAACTCCCTTTGACTTCAGTGGGAGAAAGAATGGGTCCTGGCATCTCAACCCATTGCCACCTGTCCCCGCCCTCCCAAAGACAGAGGCAGTCTCCTTAGGAAGTGGGCACAACATCCAGACTATATAGAATTGGGAGGAGAGGGGAGGTCTTATCTTCCCTCCCCCTTCCATGCTCACAAGCTGTCACTACAAGTTATCTTCCCACTTTTGAGATCAGCCAGCAAGTCTCCTGAGTGGAAAATAAGTGTTATAAGGGGGGGAGATGAAGGTAACAATCCTGTCCACAACTGCCTCTTTCCCCATATCTCGAGAGCTGACTATGCCTCTCCTTCAGCACTCCCTCCAAGGTTGCAGAATGAGAAAGAGTGGCCCCTGGTTGGCACAATGGTACCTTCCAAGCATCATGTCAGCTGGATTGCCCCTTTAAGATGTAATGTCAGATAGTGATTGAAGATGGGTGTAACTATGTGCTGCCTTTTCATCTCAGGTCTGGAAGATTTCTGAGAGCATGACAGAAATATGAGATTGTACTTTGGCAATACAGACCTCTCCTTCAAATGTAGGAAGGCCATTTATAATCTTTGCACTGTAAAACATGTGGATTATGTAATCCTTGTATTCCAGACAACCTGACAGTAGTCGAATTCGTTTCTGCTTCAATAGTGTTCTGTGAATATTGCGGTTTTAGACACAGCCTGGTTAGGTGAGATCTTCTCCTGTCGCCCGGCTTGTTGATTTAACACCGCCTCGGTTACTAACACCTGCTGACGAGACAGCATAGCTTGGCAAAGTAATCCTCAGGAGTCTATGTCTGAATCTATAGAGAGTGCATCCCTAATCATTAATGCAGGGCACACCCTCGCTGGTCATTTAAAACATATTCTTAGCCAAAAGAGAATTAATGTGTAGGTTTAAATTTCGCATATAGAGCTCCAAAGTTTTCAAATCTCTTAAAGAACAAAAGAATGATTATGCAGCACACTACAAAAGTGTGTGTGTGCGTGCGTGTGTGTGGATCAACTTTTTGTAGACATGTATTTAAAACCGACCAGTGAGGGTTATATATATATGTATGTAGGTTTCTCCTCGCTGCATTATATTCTGGAGTTTCTCACTTCCCATATGAATTCTTGCTCTACTGTATCCTACAAGTTGCTTATGAAGAAGTATGCTCCTGTTTTAATCCTATATTCTCATCAAGTATTTCTCTACTTGTCATCTCTTCCCAGCTTTATACAAAAAGAACAGGAGTACTTGTGGCACCTTAGAGACTAACAAATTTATAGAGTTACACTTTTCACTACCTAGACGCCTTGATTTGTATGTTATATCCCTCAACAAAAATATCTTCCCCTGATTTTTGTTTCCTCGCCGTAGTCTGGATTACTCAGGTTTAAAAAGCAAAGGACTGTTTTCTAAATTCCTCTGTGTGCAGACTTCAGACAAATCCACACAAGGAAGGCAAACGTGGAAAGTCAACCCAGCGCGTGCACTGGGTAACGGATAAGTCTCTTGCCCCGTAGCAATCACAGATTTTCAGGCGCTATTTAGCCAAGACTTGGTTTAGCCACGTTTCTAAAACTGCCAACTTGATAAACACCCTGGTTTCCTGGAATAATTGGCACGAGGCACCCACCGCAAATCCACACAAAACCAGGCATCCCAACCAGTAAAGAGTCTGTGCGTTTGGATTGTATTGATCAGCTTTGGGTTCCCGTGTAAGAAACTGACAACAACCTGAAGGGCCCGTGCCTTGGGGCCCGGATGTCCCTCTTTCTTTTGGCGTCCCTGGGCACCAGGGCCGTGGCATACAGCAAACAATGACGCTATTCTTTGCCAGCCGGGTGCGCGCAGTTCCCGGGACTCTGAGCAACGCATCCTCCCGCATCGGGCAGCGCCCGCCGGGTCGCCAGGGAAGATGGCAGCGGGAGTTAGGCGTGGGAGAAGATAATGAAGAACTATTAATGAGTGAATACGCTCCGCCCCTCCTGTCCTGGGCAAAACCTTTGGGTCCAAAGCTGTTGCCCACAGCCAGGCAACGCGTCGTGCCGATGGGAGTAAGGAGGGCAACGTTTGGCCCTTGGTTTTCGGAACCGCTGGGACCAATTTCCCACCAAACAGCCGCGCGATGGGCTCTCTGGTGGCGCTGGGAAGTTTGCCTTGGCGGCCCCCCTGCCTGGGGGCGGTTGTTGAGAAAGGAGCCCCCTTTGCTTGGCGCCTGGGCAGGATGGGGTGGGGGGTGCCTGGGCCTTTCCTAGGGCCAGGGCAAGGAACAGCCCTGCCCATCTGGCTGTGCCTGTGTCGGCTCAGGTGCGGGGCGGGAGGAAGAGAGCAATTGTCTAGTCCCAGCAGCGTTTTCTCTCTGTCTTTCGCTCCCTGGTCTCCGGATTCTGGCCTTTGCTTGGAGCTGACTTTCAAATCCCATTTCTTTTTTATTTTGAACCCAGCTCAAAGCAAGGCACGTGCATTGTAAAACATGTACTTCTTCGGCCCCTGGGAGAGAGAGGTGCCCTGCCCCACGGATGACTTGGTTTATTGAACAGGGGAGTAAAAAAAGCCAACTCTGCAGAACCAGCCAAACCATACCCGTATATATGCCTTTAAATAGCCATCCCCCCTCCCCCCTCAAGGACTCTTTCTGCTGAGGTCTGTTGTGCCCTTCAGGGACCCACCAACCATAGGGGCCGCCGATGGGGATATTGAATGCCAGCCTTTATTCAGTTTGGATGCATCCTGGAGGAAAATCGCCACGATTTTACTTCTCTAATGAACATGATCCTGAAGATATTTGTCTCATGGCCGACGATTCTGCTAATCATAAATGGGGGGGGTTAAGTTGTGATCACACAAATAGATACTTTGGGGGGGAATATTAAATAAAACTGTAGCAAAGGCGGGGGGGAAATCTCTTGTTTCTACGGTGGTTTAAAGGGGGGAAATGAAATACCGTTTAAACAAGTTCCATAGTTAACAAATGCTGCTAAATCCTTAGATCTCCAACTGATTAATGTCTCCAAGTACCTTGGGCATACGTTCCAATATTTAGTTACCCCTCAGGAACTTGACTGGGTCTTCGCTTTCATTTTTTAAAATATCTTCTTAGGGTTGTTGTTGGTTTTTGTTGTTGTTTGTTTTGTGTGTGTGTGTGTGTGTGAGAGAGAGAGAGAGAGAGAGAGAGAGAGAGAGAGAGAGAGACGTTAATAGTTTTCTGCTTAAGATCATAATAATGTTGGGTTCCATCAATGAATTCCTAAAACTTCACCTGTGAGCCTCGTCTGCCAGGCTTGTATCCATGGGAACGTGGTTCATTGTCAAGTACCCGGAATTTAAGTGTCAAATAATACAGGGACACTACTACTAACAATCAATGAAGGTTAGGTTCAGTTGTAGAACCGATAATTGGTTACATTTCTCCAACCGCTGCAGGATATAACAAACGGCAAACGCATCTGGCATGTGAACATTGCCAACTAGAGAACAGACCTGTAAGTGCTGACAAAGTAAATGGAAAAAGCAGGGCTCCGTAATATCCTTGTGCAGCTTGTTCTGTGCTCTGACTGGGGAGATGGAGTCGCATAAAATAGTCGAAGATCCCCCGTGAACGGATGATGGACAGTTTAGAGAGAGACTTTTCCTCTGGCATGGAAGGGGAAACAAAATTCAAGGGCTGTCCCTGGAAATTAGCCTCTGTTGGCAGTGCTGTTTAAAACACCGGCTGGGGCTCTTTCCTGGCTAACCACCAGAAAACTTGAACTCAGAAGAGTTGGTTTAGTTTAATACTCCCTGAATACCGTTAAAAAAAATCCCTCTTGAGAGGCAGGAATTATTTTGTTTTAAAGGCTGTACCCTTGAGCCCATCCATAATTCTCGGGATTTTGCTCATGATTTTAAAGAAGTTTTATGTCACCTCCGAGACTCTGCCTTTTTGGGGAAGTCAAATATTCCTTAATTAGCTGCTGTCTCTTAACAGAAAGCCACGGCGGCTTTTATTTCATTTTACTTTGCCATTTTAATTTACTCCCTTTCGCGTTTAATAACTAGGCAGGGAAATGCTCAACAGCTGCTGTAAAACATTCCATCTCCGCCTTACTGTTGTGTGCGCTCACAACACAACTTTCCAATATGATCTCCCATCTCCGGGAGCGGAACGGAATAGGAGAAGCGCGGTAGGCTAGTCTTAGAGCGAGCCAATGTGTCAGGGAGCTGTTTTAAAACTCTCTTTTTAAAAAATCCGCTTGGCGCGGGATACAACCTTTCTCGTGTCTTACTGAAGATGGAAGAGTAGGCTCTTGGGTGGTGAAATGCCCAGTAAATATATATTAACTCCATGTAAGCGATTTGCTCCCGCTAGTAATAGCGCTAACTCCAGAAACTTCGGAATAGTTTGTTCGCAAGGGAGCAGACTAATGCGTTAATTCAGCTGAGAGGTGGGATAGACGGTCAGAAACCCACCAGAATAAGCAGAAATGACAACCAAAAAAAAGAGGTTCATCTTTAGAATTGCATAACAGCACCTTGGGAGATACCAGGGGGGAAACCCGCTAGCAGGAGCTGCCGCTGATGTACCAGAACCCTGGCACTTTCCCTCCCAGAGATCCCCACCTAGTTTGGAGACAACGTTAAAAACGAATTTGTTAGTAAAGGGTCACTGCGTTGTTTTCAAGCCCGTGATGCTGCCTTGGGAATCCGAAGCGCAGTTTGTTTATACCAGGCACAAAAGCAATATAAAAATAGGGCTCAGCCCGGCGTGCTGGGGAGGGGGTGCGCGCCCGCCCTTCTGGCGGACGCACCTACCATAAAATCTAATATTGACTGTAAAACAAACCAGGGCTTTGAAAGTGCTCGCGCCCGACGCTTTCATAAAACCCTCCCGGCACGTGCATAACCTGCTTTGGATAACGGCATTAGTGTGTGAACGGTTCCGCCAAGACGCGTTAGACATTATTTAGGATTACGGACAGGAATGCGTACACACAGCCCAGGGTGTGTTTGCATGTGGTCAGCGAATTAAGGAAGGGTTAGGTTCTGCGTTGCTTTGGTTTTTGTACTAGTGCTGAGACCGTCTAGCTCGTTTCACATACGAAATTTGATACACTGAATTCCTGACTTGTAGCCAAATTTCTTTTCTGGCGTTGGGTTATATAACATTTTACCTTTATTCTCCATAAAATAAGACCAGCATAAACTCTATTAACGCCACAAAATTCTTTGGAAACACTGACGCTGAACTGATCTATACCGTTGTTCACACATAAAAATAATGCCCGAAGGATCAAGGAAGAGGAATAATTTGAAGTTTTTGCAACTTCCACAATTAGAAAGATATGTGTGAAAACTCGCAGCATTTGGAAAGGTCAACTCCATGGACTTGCCTAGCCCAGCAATGTAATACTTTGCATCAGGACGCCAAAATCTGAAGCAAAAAAGTGTCTGGTAGATCCTAAAGGACAATTCTGTCTGGGCCTCCTTGGTTATTATACCTCACCTTTGTCATTCAGACAAAAATAGCCCTTTCTTGCCAATCTGAAAGGTTTAGTCTCTGCAAATGCCCTTTCATTGAAAGTCGCCTTGCACATTTGAATGAAACTGTTTGGAGAAGCCTTTGCCAAATATTCAGTAACTATTTTATCATCTAAAAGGCTTGGTCTGATTTATGCTTTGGTAATAGGTTTGGCGTTTAAACAGAGCACACTAAAATGCGTTTTAATTGTAAGCTGTCTGTTTTCGTCTTTCAAGAGCTCTCGAGCAAAATGAACTTTATTTCACTGAACATGATGCCCTCCCTGGCTGTAGTAGTGTACGTTCCTTGTTAATACCGCATTATACCATCCTTCCTAGTCCCCTTACAAAAAGAAAGGTTCGGCATTGCAGTCCTTGCGATATTGAAAAAAGGAAATTCGGTTTGTATAGTAATTTTGAGAATTATATTGTTTGGATTTGTAACCAAGTGTTTTCGACAAAAGGGTCAGGTGAGGCTTGTCCCTTCCTTAGACATTTATTAAAATAAAACAAAATGTAATTATTAGTCTCTTCTGAATTTTTAATAGATTAGAACACGTATGCAAAGTGAATAATGCAAGCCATATTTTGGCTACTCGCAAACCACCATGATTTCCCCCCCCCCCCCAAATCTGGCCATTTCCGTCAAAAAGGATGTGAAGCTACTAAGATACTGACATATACACAGCTCCCAAACAGCATTTCCCATTTTTGTATATACAATATTTTCTGTTTTATGTTATAAATAGCCGTATAAGGCTATTCCAAATATTCCAGCATCTCAATGTATGTCTTTTGGTTTGCATTTGGGGGAAATAATGTTAAATATTCCCCCAAATTTGAAATATTTTCTGGATATGTACAGTCATATAACGTTGTATTTGTATTTATTTTTAACATTACTATTGTATTTTTATTTTAAATATTTGCTTTCCTAATAATGAATGTTGTAACCACACTTGATCGAATGCTGCTTTTCTTACTCAGATCCTTTTAACTGCAGCTATAGTTTGAGGAAGGCGAGTAGGAGTTGGTTTTCATATACAGAAGAGCTCAGATTTTGTTACTGTGCATTGAGGTGATCACAAAGTTCCTTAATGTAGGCGGAACTCTGAAACAGTTTGATTAGGACAAGACTCTGGGGCTTGCAAAAAAGAGGTGTTCAGGCTGCATATTCATAAAGCGGTTAGATTCACAGCTGTCATGTATGAAATACAACCAAAGAAATGTTTGGACAGCCAACTCTTAGTCAGTCTAGGCTTTAAAAGCAATTAGGTCAGAAAGTAAAGATAATGAACATTACATCACACCTCAGTGATAAAAAAAAATTGTCCCCTGTTCATTGCAATGTTTTAAGAAGGTCAAAGTCTCATTAACCCTGTCGATTTTAAGTAGCTAAGGGCTGAGCTCGTCAGCCTGGAAAAAAAAAGTACCGTATGGGTAAAGATGAATAGTTTAAATATGGGCAGCACCCGAAGAATAGTTTGGCTAATAACAGGGTGAGGCTATAGACACACCTATGCGCTCTCTCCGCCCGGGCTTTGAAATGTTTTGTATCTGATTTTTCATAACTTAATATTTCTCGTTATGGGTGGACCTGACTTTGAGTCGGGAGTCTTCTGATTTATTACGGTTTTCAATAACACTCCTTTTCACGTTAGTGCAAGGTTGGGTGGGTTATTTTATGAGTTGGTCAATGATCTATTTCGAGAGTGCAGCGATCGAGCGAAATATGCAGTATTACAATAGATCAATGCGGCTTTTCCTGGCCAGGGACACGTTTGTGACACCTGAGTTATTGCTGTTTGTTCTGACCCCGCCTCCCTCCACATACACCCCTGGCACCACAGACCTCCTCGGTATTACGCTAACGCTGCCTCTGAGTGTTTCTCTGTCTAGGCGCGCACAGGGAAGATGCGTTCCAGGGGCCGGGGAAGGGGCGATGTTATTGCGCGTAGCGTGGTGTAACGGGTTCTAGAAATATTTTTTTCTTTACAATCTGCTAAAAAGCGAAAGGTTAAAATGCACGGGGACCGTGCTGAACGCAGCTCCTTCCTCGCCAGCCGTGCCAGCCAGGCTGACCCAGCTGAGCGATCGTGTCAGAAGGCTTTGAGAAGGCGTGTGAATTCTCCAGGTTAGCAGCCGCGTTGGAGGGAAAGGCAGCTCTCCGAAGTGCTCTGCGCGCACACACACACACACACACACACACACTTAGGCACGGCTAGACAAACCGACAGACACATGCGCACAGCGATGGCAATGATAGACACGCACAGGCTTAGAGAAAAAGTCCCAGTAGGTGCCAAAAACACAGGCGTACAGCCAGCCAGATGCCTGCAAAGCCACCCAGCTCACATATGTAAAAACACACACTCAGAGCCAGCCACCGAGTCAGTGTCTGGCGCGCACACACACACACACACACACACACACACACACACACACACATGCCGTTACATGCAAACATCTATCCAGAGAAATCCAATGCCCCCCGCCCAACACACGTACCCCCCGCGCCCCACAGACCGCTCAGCCACACATAGGCAGTGATTAAAGCCTGTCTCTAACCCCCCTCCCTGTCGCCAGCGCTTCGCTCCGCACAACAGCCCGCAGCAGCCCCTTCCATTCCCCTCCAGTTCCGGAGCAGTTGAACTTTGATTCACTAGGAAAGTTTCTCCTTCCCAGAGAGGCAGGCGCGTCCCACTGAACGCCTGGGAAGCTGGTGGTGTGTGTGGGGGGGGGGAGGGGGTCCCTAGGGTACACCAGAAACAGAATCGCCTCCTGGAGATCCTCTGAAACCTCTAGAGACTTTGTGCCATGGGGGGGGGGGTAGCTCTTCCCCACGAGCGGAACCAGAACACCCGAGGGAACTAGTTTACACCCAGAGAATATTTACTACTTACAGGGGAACGAGCACACACACACACACACACACACACACACACACACAGAGGTACTGCAGGGAAAGCACCATTTTGCCTCTCTCACACCGCTCGCTCTCGCTCTCCTCTGTTGCTCTCGTTTCTGACACACACACTCCCTGGCTCTGGCCAGTCGGTTTGCAGCCGTAATGCTTATTTCATGCTCCTCGGGGCCCCTCGCTGTTTCCTTTTGTCCTGAGTTTTGATGACCCATTTCCCTCTCCCCCCTTCTCTTTGTCCCCCCGCTTTTTCTCTCGCCACCTCTCTGTCCTCTCCCATTCCTTCCTCTGCTCTCCCCCCCACACACTCCTTTCCCCACTTCCTCTGCGCCCCTCGCCCGCCCCAGCCCGAGCTGCAGCCCCAGCAGAAGGAAGGGGACAGGGACCCGCGCGATCCCTGCCCCACGCCCCGGGATCCCCAGCTAGCGGGGTAGGGGTGGGGGTTGGGGTGGGGGGAATCGCCTCCTCGCCCGCGCCTTGTTTGTTTTCCTTTCCCCTCGGAACGCCAGATGAAGACGTGACGCTTACACACTTTTAGTGTGACGGCCGAATAATACCACGAGTCAACACACCCAGCAAACAAAAGTGCTTGTAGTACATGGCCAACCCCGCTGGGAACTGGGCTGCGGTCTGCTGCAAAAATCAAGCTCTTCAGTGCTAATTACAAATAAATGATGATGTGCTCACTAAGTAATTGATTTAATGAAGTTCCTATGAAACTATTAAAACCGAGTAGAGGTCAGGCTGGAGACGCCCCAGAGCGCCCATTGTGGGATGTTTAACTCCACCAATCTCCTCGGGAAGACATCGGGGCTAATAGGTGAAGTCACAGCTGTTCCAGGCTGACTTCTGGAGCACCAGGACTCGCTCCCCAAACATCCCAAGCAGCCGGCCCCAGCCCCTTGGAGGAAGCCCGGGCAGTACCCTTCCACTATCCTTCCACTGCGGCCCGTGGCCCGCTTCGGCTGCGAGGTCCCTCCCCAAGCCACCCAACGCATCCCGCCACCCCCCGCCCAGTCCCCCCAGTTCAGGTAGGCAGTGCTGATGGTACTCACTCAAACCTCCAGCCTGGCTGGCTCGCAACTGGGCGCCTTCCACAGAAATCCCGAGTCTCATTAGAGAGGGGGGAGCTGAGCACTGAACTTGTCTCAACTACTACAAGTCGACTGTAATTTCCCCCACTTCTTCAAGAAACTTAAGCTAGTATGCCAGGTAGGGTGCTTGGAAGGTTTTGGCAAGGTGCCTGGAATGGGAATGTATGCCCATTTTTACTTGAAGGGCTTTCTTTTTGAAAGGCCACTCGGAGCTCTTAAAGGGGTGAACCGCCAGTTGTATGAAAGTAGGAGAGGGAGGGAAACAGAATTTTTTTTTTTTTAAAAGAAGAACACAGCGATTTTATTTTAAGACCCATGTTTGGCTTTTCCTTCCTGCTACTCTGGCGGGACAGAAGGGGCTTGGCAGATTAGAGCTGTTTCCCCCCTCCCCCCTTTTTTTTTTAAACACCAAGTTTACAAAGTTAGTTTTGAAGTGGAGCCCTCGCCGATGTTTGTGATCCTAGCTGCATTTTTTATTTTCTTCTAAAGCTGTCCCAGCTCTCGCACTCTGCGCGGCACAAAGACCCTCTAGTGCCCCTTCCTCTTAACAATCAATATCTATCTCCTTTGTGGGTGTGAAAACGAGAGTTAGAGAGGAAGAAAGAAATGTCCTTGAGTTCTAACATGGTCTGTTTGTATTTGTTTAGCACACAGGCGATGCCTCAGAAAGGGAGGGCTGATTGGCATGTCCCTTTCATCCTAGTCTAGTGCTTCCTCCAACAAGGGATCTAACCCTGCACTTTGCCCTTTTTTGCTGGACACTTTATATTCTATAGTACTGGGGGATGCTACTGTGTCTGCCGCCATATATTTACAATCTACTTTGTATCTCTCCCATCTACCTCTGTATTCAGATTTAGGTTGGATATTTATAGACTAAGCCTCACTTCTGTGTGAGATCATACTAGTTTACACTAAACTGGCAGTTCATTTAGTTCAGGTTTTTATAGGGAGCCTCACAGAAACAATACTTTCTTATATTTCATGATGACCCCCACTGCTCCCCAAAACTCTCCGGAGAGCTGGTTGTGCAATTGCTTCTTATATAAAACAAGATGGCACGCAGTCCTCACGGGGGGAAATAACGCGTTTTCTCCTGGTCCGCAACAACTTATTCCAGACAATGCCCATATCCTTTTGAGTTAATGACTCCCCAAGCCATGTGGCTATCTACATCTTTCACTTTGAAAATCACCTACAGCCTCTTCTGTTTCCCTGCACAACAGACGAGTTGATTATCTCATTGCATATGTAGGCATAGGGGTGGAATGTTTAGAACACCAAATCCTTTAATACATTCTTTCAGGTTTGTTTTCATTATCTGGGGAGGGACATTTCTGACGATTAATTTGAAACAAATGAAGCCCGCTTGTCTCTTGTTTGCCAAACAGGCTCTAGAAAATGTGCAAACACAGCCATTCACTTCGGCTTTCTGCACCCACTACGCCATTTGCTGCTGTTTGAATTCAGCTCAGGACCTAACACCATCCAATCTTCCCCCTCGATCTCCCCCCACTCCACTCCCGCCCTAATATTCCTATAATACCAGTTGATTACTATATCCACGCTCTCTTTAATGTACGATCCGGGTTTCTCTTCAGCTTCACAATAAGTGACACATGCACCGCGAAACCAACGTGTGAGGAGAGCTCTGGGTGCAGAGGGCTATTGACAGGAATACTGCCAGGAGACAAAGCTGGAGTATAGTGGAATCAAGCGCAGCCTTAATTAACACCATCTTAAAGAGTCCAATAGGCACCGACGACAAAGTTGAAGAAAGACTTTAAGGCTGAGTGCCCCTCGACAAGCTCTTTTTTCCCCTCGTGTCATTCAATATTTAATGCACTGTGCTTGTAATGCTACTACTGGTGCTCCTTTCTCAGCGAGTACATTATTTTTTCACGGTGCCCATAGCCAGGGAAAGCCCTTTAGGCAAAGAAAATCAAAATGTTTGTTGTTTTGGATGACTTATAACTCTTGTTTAACACAAGCACTTGCAAGGAAGTATAACAGGCGCAGCCTCCAAAGCAAACAACGGCATCCTTGTGACAGAGCCCAGCACAAAAAGCACATTGTGCTATGGACGATTCCTTTTCTCTGGGGCTAGATGGGTGCCTGTAGGAGAGGGAACGCCACGATGCCATTTTACTTTTGAACGATTGTTTTTGAGTTATGCCATGTGGTCAAAAGGAGCGAAGGGGAGGCTGTTGCCAAGCTCCTAAGACAAACGAGTTGCCTTTCATTGAGCTACCCCGGCGCTCCTCTACAACGAGGTTTAAATGTCACCTCCATGTTTTTAATGGACACAGGGCTTCAGGGGCGACCCTTCAAAGCGCCTTCAGAATAAACCACCCTTATTAAATATGGCTCTGCCTGGGAAAATCACTTGGCAGAAAAAGGGGGTCGGGGTGGGGAGCACAGAGAGCGCCTTGCGAGAGACCATGTGGCGTTCCTCTTGCTGCACTCCGGGTTGGGATGGAGAGAAAGCTGTGTCCCATTTTGAGTGTGTGTGTGTGTTTTGTTGAGGGAGGGGTCTGGTGTGTATGGAGGGAGGGGTATGTGTGTGCGCGCAGAGCGGGGGGGGGGGAAGTTGTAATACAACCTCCTTTTCCTCCCCCCATTCCCAACACACACACCCCAAAAAAGAAATTGAGTGAAAGGTTGGGGTGTTTTCCTCCTGACTTCTTTTTGTCCTTAGGAGAGTGGCGTCTGCAAGTCTGAGCTGGGAAGTTACTGATTTGCAGGCTGCATGTTAAGGCAGCCCATGTAAGTAATTTCTACGGGCATCCCAGCAAAGGAGAACAAATCGTTGACAAAGGCGAGCCCTTTCAATTCAGCAGCGTCGTTAGGGCAACCAAAAAGTATTCCTCCTATAATAAGTTCCACTTCAAAGGATTTCTCATTCAACGGTGACTGCTTCGCACTTTTATTAAGTCCGGGCTTTTTCACTCGGAGGAATCATCTGTTTGGTTATTTTTCATCGTGTTTATTTTTCACCATTCACACAGTACTTGTATTAAATAAACAAAGAACAATCGCTCTGCAAATAAAAGTGCTTAGGTGGGGGGAGGTGAGAGGAGCTAGGGATGGCGCTTTCTTTCCATTTGTTTGTTTGTTTATTTATTTAAGCCGGCCATGATTGTGAAGGGCCTAAAAAAGAATGGGACGGAAGCCAAAAAATATGAGAGGTTCTGATGAAGTGAAAATTGACTGAACTAACACGGCATGAAACTAAAGGTCAATGCAACTGTATCTTAATAGAGTGTCTCGAATCGAGGTGGACTGTTTTCAATGCAGCCTGCTTTTGCTGTCCTCATTGCCATAGCAATCCTAGCGCTCCATGTTGATGTACCATAAAAGCAGTAGTTTGAATTTCAAAGACCCTGCCTTTGAACTTCTCCCTGCCTGATTAGGCACTTGCGTTGTGTGTGAATATGTGGCTGTGAGTGTGTTTGTGTGTGTGTGTGTGTGTGTTCATGTCAGTGTGGGGGGTGTGAGGCGCTCAGCTTCTCCAGTAATGGGGTCGGGGGCGTATAAGTAGCTAGGTGGACAGATAGGAAGAGGTGGGTTTGGAATTAGTTGGAATGTGTGTGGAAGCGATAAACCGATCGTGTGGCTGAGTAGGATTGTAGCAATTTTTGTGTGTTGACGCGTGTGTTTCCTGGAATACTCTCTTGCCTTCTTTCGAGGGAGTACCTGAAGTATTTTCCTTGAGACAATAGCAGGCCATGTTTCCAAGTGTATTTACAGCGACTTGTCTTAATAGTCCTATGTACACAATGTGTAAAGAAAGCACTGGCCATTTCTCCCCTGAAAACAAAGCCATATTCTTCCACCAAACTGGCTGTGGATGAAGTGACAGTGCTACACATGTACGTGAGTCTGTAAAAACTATACCTCATTGCCAATACTGCTACTATGTTGTACGTGGTTCTCAAAGGCACCCGCCCCTATAGTGTCTTGACACGTAATTTCCCATACTCAAGAATTTTCGAATTCTGTTAGTTTGGTATCACTGCTTTACCCCTCAAAGAACTGAACAACCTCTGCAAATAATAATGTGTGGTGAAATGTCTCACAGTTCTTAATACAAAGGTAGATGATTTAAACAGTGTTTGTTAGGAACACGTTTTGCCTAGAAAAGATGAAGTCTTTGATGATGGCCAACTTAGTGTCAATAAGTGGCTTTCTTTGAGACATATTCAGATGGGAACGTCTTGCTTGCCAATTGCCATAGAAATCTTAACACACCATGAAGATTGTCCAAGCGCCAAGCCTTCCGTTCTGGGCTAAATTACTTTGAAGTGGCGCAGGACGTGCACTGGTCAATTTTAACTCTATACACTGGACAGAGAACACTAGGAGTGGGAGATTGTGCGTTTTAAAGCAGAAAATAAGAAGGGGAAACTTGTTTTATACTCTCTATACAAGATTCTGCTCATTGTCAGATATCTTTTATCTTTTATATTTCCCATGAATGATTCATGTCTTGGTGGCTTTGTGTTGCCCTCCTTTTCACGAGAAACTTCATTAGAGAGCTATAAGTTTTCCCATTGATTGGAGCGCTCATTTATGAGTGTTTTTCTGCTTCGTATGTTGGTTATTGTCATTCTGCTTGAAACAACTCTTTGCAACCTGTTTCACCTTTACCACATTTAACAAAACTGACTTTAAAAAAACACTATAACCTTTTGGTGAAACTGTTATTGACATTTTGACCAGTCATTTTCAAGTGTTGGGACATCACATTCAAAATTCCTGAACTAGCTTTAAAAAATAAATAAAAACAGAGAGAAAAATCTTCAATAATACTTACGTACAGATATAATAGTTTTATCTAGGTTTTTTCTATAGTAGCTTTCACTCAGTTTTCATTTTCTGCACAGAAACTCATTGATATATAGTGATGTATTTTATGCAGTTTGCGAGAAGTTTCTTTGACGTAATCCCATAACATTATATAATATGTATAATATATAAATATATTAAATATAATGTTATGAGAATATTTATATCGTCCAGCATAATTCACTGTAACACAATTTTTATGCCAGGATAGCTAATAATTAAACCATTCGATACTCTGCATGCATTATTTGTCATGAGTGCCGGAAAGGTCCAGCAAGCTATAACAAAATAAATATTAGTATTTAACTACTGGAATTGTCCATTTTGACTAGCTGTCATTAGAATTTTGATTAGCTATCATTGCAGAAGCGAGATGTAACATAGCATATAATCAGCTATCTATCTATCTATTGTGTCTCTGCACGTAAAGATATTCGTAGAATGTCTCATTGTTTCATTATTAGGAGCCAAATCCTGTAATTCTCCTCGCGATTAGCCCGGTTGGCTTCAGTGGGAAACTACTCAGGAGAGTAAATATAGCAGAAATTGATTATGAAGAATGGATATATATATAGTTAGAACCTCCCAGTATATACACATATTTGTTGACTGAAAATCAACTCTAAATAACAAAAAGAAACATTCTTTACTTATATTTTTGTTGGAAATAATCACAGTATCTCACATGACCAAGAACAATATCATAACGATTGATATTATTGTTCTTCACTGGTGTGCTATGACCTGAGGTACAAAAGTATCTATCTATCTATCTACTGTTTGGTCTCCAGCTCTCTCTCATCTATCAGTAAAGCACATGCAATCCATAGAAAGAATATTTTTATTTTTTTGCTTGATGATCATTCTTGCTTTCTTATGCTCGGGTTTACAGAGATGACGGGCGTTTTTATTTAGGAGGTATCATGTGTCATAAAATTTATGGGCAGGTGTGTGACCTTATGTGTGGCATAGTACATAAAAATAGTAGTATATCCCTCAGTTTCATATTTTAAAACCCCTGTAATGTAGTAATGTATAGTGCAATCTATTGTTGAAAATTTGTATAAATTAAACAATTCGTTATAAATCAGTAAGAAAATTATTTCTAACAAGATATTACATAAATTACCCTTAAAAAGTCCATACCTTACGTTATCATTTTCTATTTATTTGAATGGGCTTTGAAAGTGAAAAAAGCAAATAAAATAAACTTTAAAAATTATTTTCTATTCAAGTTTTCTTGTTGTTTTTAAGGAATGTCTGTATCTTTAAATTCACCATAACAATATGAAGACAACGTTTAAAGGCTTCCAGATTGACAGCACCATGCACTGTACTAATAATATAATATCTCTATAAACTATATATATCATCACCAACACACTGCACAGAAGACATGCAGGAAGAGCTTGTTTTCACATTACATTGTTCATTCAAGTAAGCTGAAAAATATAATGATTTTTTTAAACAAATCACGGAATCATAAACAACAATCTATCACCAAAATTAATAATATAATTCTTTGGTGTGTTCTGTACTCTTCCAGAAAAGGATGATGTCCGAAAATAAATTAATTCAACTGTACAAAATAATAGCAGTCACATACAAGTTATTAACAATGACAAGACTACATCAACCAGTCACAGCACACAAAACAAATTTCTACAAACCCTGTGGGAGGGGAGGCTACCTGTTTATGTATTCAGGGTCTCTGAGGATAAATTAGTGCTCTTTAGTTTATTTGTATGATGTTTATGATGGACTAACATTTTGCATGGGAAATGTGTCGTACCAACCGCAAATAAATTGACTCAGAGTTATCGTCATAGTTCCCTGACCTTTTTCTTTAATAGCTTGACAGCTATGCCAAAGGTCATGCACTCATCATTTTTTTTTTTGCTCTAACTACAACCTTTTTAAATTTTAATATTTGTGACAATTGTTTTTCTCTTTTAATGTAACTGACCACTATACGTGGTCATTTGAGGATTGCATGGGAGGGGGAGAATGAATACAATCGTGGTTTTAGATGTTGAAAAAAATAAAGCATTTTCAAATGAGTATCCACAATGGTATAAAAGGAGATTGATCGGTCTAAAATATCAGCTTTCACAACAGTGTCACAGCTTCTCATACTTGAAGATTTTTAAGTAATAATGGCTCTGATGTCCAAAGCACTTTTGACCTAACAACAAACTCTACTACACACATGGTCTGACATAGCAAGATGCAGGAGCTTCTCTTTTAAACAAACTTTGCTAAAGGGAACAGAATTCACTTTTGAATTTTGTGTGCTATATTAAAAAAAATCACAGTATCACAGTTGTCAGATAGCAGCGGTTTTCTTTTATTCTCCATTTTAGTCTCAGGACTCATAACAATACAAATTTGTGGAGAAATGTTAAGAGAAATGCTGCATCTTTTTTTTTTCTTTTTAAAAAAACATTTTCACATTGTATACAGCTAAGGGATAAGGAAACAAGCCTAGGTATAAAATATCAGATTTAGGTGAAACCTAAGGACTCAGAATAAAAAGCAAAAATTACAAAAGATCTGAACTGAAAGAGGAAAAAAACATTTTTTTAATATGTAACCAGTCCAAGATTTGTTGGAAATTCAGCAGGTGGTGGTGGTTTACAATTAAGAGGCCATTGCGGAATTGGGGTCTACTCAAGCTGTTAAGAAGACCCCAGAATGATCTCTAAAGTATTTAAGAGCCACTCCAGTAAATGGAGAGACCCTATCAGCTTGCAGGCTACATAATGAACACTCTTCCTCTCTCTCTCTTTTAGAACTATTGCATTGGCAGTGTATAATCTTGATGAACAGATCTGTCCATTGAGCTCCCTTGGCATCTTCCCCATACCTGCAAACATGCAACTTGGTTCACTGAGATAGTCCAGCTTGGTATTTTCATTTATTATTTTTTATAAAAGGGTCCAAGTGTCTTAATTAAATTAGTTAAGTGTACAAACACCATAGGGTTTTATATACTGAATAAATAGCGGTGATTCAACATGATGGCAATTCTATGCCATCCATTTCTTTCAAGCTTTGTGTCATTACAGTTCAGGAGAATGGTCCAAGTACTCCCAAGTCAGAAACTTGTTGTTGTTTTTCTTCTAATGGTTAGTTCTGGTATCAGAGTTTCTATAAGCCTCTTCATCTTCAGATTCAGAGGATGTTACATTGCTGGAAGGTGTATGAAGGTTATTAGAAGCCCCACTGGCCTGACAGACGTACCACTCATTGAGGTTGGTGACCTGAGGGGAAAGATTGGCAGAACGGCCCCTGGCTGAGTCCTGGGCAGGGGACAGGGGAGCACCTAGGGGGGTTCCTGCAGACTGATAACCGTGAGATCCAGGTGTAGGAGAAAGTGGTGGAGACTTGCAGTGTATCTTCATGTGTTTTCTTAAAGAGCTGGGATGCGTGTAAGATTTATCACAGCCTCTGACTTTGCAGTAATATGGCTTATCACTCGTGTGGACGTGAGAGTGTTTCTTTCTGTCACTGCTATTGGCAAACTTCCTGTCGCAGCCATCAAATTCGCATTTAAAAGGCTTCTCTCCTACAAGTGAAAACATTAATAATTATCTTCTGGGGGAGAAATCCTAAATCTTGGTCACTTAATTTTCAGGTCAGAGCTATGATTAGTTTAAAAACAAACAACAACAGCACTAAGTGGAACATTTCACAGCTCTTATAAAACACGGTCCCCATGGAAAAATTCACTGCAAATCGTTTCTGTGCTTGTCATTAGGAGACTCGTGATATGGTTGGGAAATAAGGTTATACCTGCCGGAGAGTTCAGACTGCACTGGTGTCAAATGAATAATATTTTGTAAACTGTGAAATGTTAACTATGATTTTCAAAAAGATTCAGACAGAACCATGAAGTGTCTACTTTTTCCATGCACAAATTCTCTTGCAAATGAAAAATTTAAATGATGCATTAACAAACAAAACTACCCCCATCAATACATTTGTCATCTAGGGGTGGCTTTCTCTATAGACTGGCACATCTTGTCCTAATCCTTTCACAATGGTTTATAGTATATGGAGAATCTTCCCTTTTCGGAAATAAAAATAACACCTATTTAAGCACATAACCATAACATCGGATTTTTGCAGGCCATACTTTAAATGTAGACCAATATCTATCAACCTTTATTCACAATCTGCACGTTAGTGAGCATAATATACTGTAATAGCAATAGACAGTAATAATGACAACAGTGGACTGCTATTACGGTATCTATTTACCTGAGGCTAATTTGTGTCTAAAAATCTATAGCAAATCTATTTTAATAGCTTTACGCATTGCTTAACAGTTAAAGTGGTTGTGAAAATCAGCCTCAGGCCTTTTTGTCTGGCATACCTTTAAGTTCCACCGGGTCCTGTAATACAATACTTTGGTTCATGTGTATTTTGTTACATATAGCTGTGCTCCAGATAAACTCTTTCCCATAGTTCTTGAATCAGGGATGTGTAAATGCCTATTATTGAGATAACAGGGAAAAATGTGCCATATCATTTTATTGCAAATGTAATATAATTTAGAAGAGTAACTTTTTTTCTCTGTCATATTACACGTGAATCTGATATATCTAAAATGCATAACACCATTACTGCAAACATTTATTTAAAATGATGAAGTTTTATGCCAGATTATGTCTGACGCAAACTTTCATATATATTTTGTTCAACATTTTCAAAAATAACAATGTACTCTAGCCCCCGCAGTGGAAGCACTTCGAGTTTTATTGAAGAAAACCTTGTTAGTCACTACTTTTTGTATAATTATATAATCTTACAATAAAATATTAATTGAAAACAAGCACACTTTTGATAACTGTCGTCTTTTTTTTTTTTTTTTGCTAATGCTATGCAAACATTTCTTTCTATATTCTAATTCCAAATCAAGTTATTCAGTTTGAAATCGTTCAGATACATTTGCACTTAGTCACAACTATCAGCAAATATTTAGCTCCACACAAAACAAACACTATTATCTCTCTCCTACCCCAGAAATTACGTTGATTAAGAAAACCAATCTGGTCCTTTTTAAATGCAGTTTTCGTATACACATAAGCGCTCGCGCACTCACACTTCTCACTGAAAAGGATTTCACAACATAGATGAAGTCACTTTATCTGTTCATTTTATCTGAAAAATAGCGTATCTATTTGAAAATTTCGCTACATCTGTATTGTTTTACAAAAATATTAGGTTTACATAGCCGATTGTAATGTGCACTCCGGATATTCTTAAGGAAAGCTATTTGACAGATAAACTGATTTGTACTATTTGCATCAGACACAGGGATAGTTATTAAAATTGGTTCCATCAGTGTTTCAAAAAAAGAAAATGGTTCTTTCAAGGACACCTAGATTGCAGTGATCAAATATATTTGGTACTCTGACGGAGACTTTACGTCAGAGTTTAACCATTTGCAGATTGTTCCGGTTTAACATTGCTAGATGAAAAGGATTTGAAGGTACACAAGTGCATCTTTGCAAAGTTCTTCCCGTGCACAAAAACACAGTTGTGAAAACATTTGTTTATTTATTGCCAAAGAGTGATAATGCTAAACACTTTCCTGTTGAGGGTTCACAGTTTTAAGCCATATGTTCCATTAACATTATGAAGCAAACATCTTCAGGGATCAATAAAATATTTTGTTTGAGATAATGGATTAGTTACGCGTTACAGTCTTAAACTATTAGACCGAAATAGTTTGGGATCATATTGTCCAGTGCAGCTTAAGAAGGGGGGGGGGGAACAATTAAAATTATAGACATATTTCTCCTGTCTGGGGGCCTATAAGAAACACACAAAATCCACTAATAATGAAACATAAAATTACTCTGGTTATTTTAAACAATGACACTAAGAATGGATAATTAGTAAATCCTTAGCGCACTTTGACTGTACATTGTTGAATTAGATCTAAGTGGTAAACACAAGGCTACGGTAATTATCTGATCTTTTCATTTGACTTTCAGATTTGGGTCTTTAAAACAAGTAAATCTTCTGTGCAGACATGTGTTTGCACGTTATGAGATGGTCCTGGCAAAGAGCAGCCCGGGCCGAGTGGCCTAAAATAACCCCTTCCACCTTCCCTGGGCCGGGCTGTCAGCAGGCTGGAGGGAAGATTTTCTTTCTCTGCTGCAGCCCAGAAGGGGCAGTTTGTCTGTTGCATCCTCCTTCCTTTCTCGAAGGCTGCTGGTTTGCAATGGCCTCCCCGGTGGCTTCTGTGTATGTGTGTCAGTGTGTCTCTGATATCAGTCTCTCTCTCTCTCTGTGCCACTGTTCGGTGTGTGCCAGTATCTGAGCTTCTCGCACGCGCTCTCTGTCTCCGTATCTCTGTGTGTGCGGATCGGTATCCGTCTGTATCTCGGTGTGTGTTTTTAGGGTGTATTTATTTATATCGATCTCTCCGTGTGTCTCTCTCCCCGTGTAAGTGTATTTTAGTGTGTATTTATTTATATCGATCTCTGTGTGTCTTTGTATCCGTGTATATTTATTTACAGCTGCGTGCCACTCGGTATCTATAGAGATCAGTCTCTCTGTGTCTCTTTGTGTGGATTTACTTCTGTACGCGTGTGTGAGAGCTGCTGTACCTCACTGTGCATCTCTGTGGACTGAAGTGCACAGAGATCAGTGATCGTGCGTGTTTCCCACTCTGCGGGTGTGTCTCCGTAAGTTTCTACAGCTGCATTTGGATGTCTCTCTGCTCTGCATTGGAGGCCACTATCCAGAGAAGCTGCGAGGGCCAAGGCCCAGCCGCCTCTTTCTCCAGCCGTGGCCCGCTCCCCATCCGCTGCGGACCATCGGACCAGAAAGAGAAGGCGCCTCATCCTTGGGCTCAACTGCCAGGGAGAGCTGACACCGAAAATCGCCCCTTGCTTTGTAAACAGGATGCCAGAGTGGGAATTAAACCCAGCGGAACCCAGCCGGTCCTGACAGCAGCGACAAGGTTCAAGTCCCCAAACTCTGTTTCTAGCGGCGGTGTATTTTGTGCACTGTCGAATGTTACTCCAGCTGCTCCCACACGGGAAAAGTTGAGAGCAGCGGTAGGAAAGGGAATGCGCTTCCCGAGTCATAAATCTGAGCTCCCTTTTAATTGCAAAAGGGGAAACGTGCTCTGTGGGCCGCCCTTTGTTGTTGTTTAGGGTTTCTTTTTACAAAGATAAATGAATAAGCCTGCTCCGCTCTCTCTCCCTGCCTCCCCAACCGCACTCCAACCTTCTGCTCACTGCACTGGAAATACGAGAAGGCTCCCAAGCTGCAAATCATATTTTTAGGATTTGGCACCATTCCCTTTTAATATGCAGGAGCCATCTCCACCGCCTTGCGCTGTGACAGGGACAAGGAGCTGTAAGTGTCGGGTTTAAGTTTTGTTTTCCAAATCATCGCGACAGATGGATACAGATACATTTCAAAAACATGGTAGGGAAACAAGGATTCTCGGAAATGCCTCCAGCATTTCACTCTGTCCGCAATGCCATTAACAAAAAGCTGTCAGCCTGCCTGCAGCAGCAATCCTTCCTGGCTCGGAACTGAACAGCCAGGGCTGGGTGTCCTCATCTCTCTGCGCGTACATCTGGGCTCTTGTCTGACATATTCTGTAGATAAAATCTATAATCCTTTCAGCCATGGGCCATTTGGCTTTACATTGAAACAACACGTTGCATGTTGTCCGCTTTTCTCTTTGCAGCAACACACAATAAATCAAGAAAGCAATTATGTAAACTCCATTTCCTTAACTATCCTCCAAGGAATAATATTTGTCTACAACTATCAATCCCAACTTCGTTCATTTTTCTCAGAGGTTTTTGTTTTGTTTTGGGGTGTTTTTTTGAGGGGTGGGGAGTTAACCTAAACCAAAATGTCTATTTGTAAACCAACACAAGTCCTATAAACAAAACTCTAGTGAGGGATCCAGGCTGACTGGGGATTTCCCTACAAGTGAAGTGTGCCTTTTTCTCCATGTTTAACTTAGACATCTTAAAATCACAACTTGCGCTGTGAAGAGGCTGCTTTGAAGTTTCCTCCTCAAAACAACAATAAGAAACTTCTTTACACACACACACACACCCAAAACCACACCAAATGTTACTCATCTTGGAACCTTTAAACGATCAGCATTTAACCAGTGAAACTCCCTATAGCTCAAGTCTTTTCACTGCCCCTAGCAAACACGTTTGCTTAATTTAAAGAGGAACTGCGCCCCCCTGGGCCCCCACCTTCCCACTTCAAATGAAACTTTGCCTGGGACAACCCTCCCATGCGACGTTCGGTTGAAACCCTGCCTGGGACAAGCTCCCCTCCTCCCTCCAGAAGCGCAGACGCGGAAACACCACCCGGGATTTTCGGGTGGGGTGGGATTTGGTCTGCAGTGGGAGATCCCCGCTCCTCATATTCCACGAGGGAAAGCGGGGCCTGGCGAGACTGGCCTTGGTCTTCACCTCCTCCTTCCTGGCGTTTCCTGTTTCCCAGGCCCGGCCTAATTTCCTAGCTCTAGGTGTTTATCGGCTTGAATTTTCTGCTGCGGGTCTAGGGATTGGCTGTGCGGTTGTGTGTGTGCGCGAGAGACTGTGTGTGTGTGAGAGAGAGAGAGAGAGCGACTCTGTGTGTGTGTGTGTGTGTGTGTGTGTGAACGCGCCCTGGGTGCTCCTGAATTACTTATTCATGAAAAAAAGTCACATGTTTGAATGGCCGCGTGATGAGAGGAGGAGAAGAAAACAACCCCACGGAGGGAGCGAGGCAGAGGGAGCGGGGGAAATACCCACCTGTATGAGTGCGCTTGTGAATCTTGAGGTTCTCGGAGCGGGCGAAGACCTTGCCGCAGCCCGGGAAGGGGCAAGGGAAGGGCTTCTCCCCGGTGTGCACGCGGATGTGGTTGATCAGTTTGTACTTGGCCTTGAAAGGTTTCCCTTCCCGGGGACACTCCTCCCAGTAGCACACGTGGCTGCTCTGCTCCGGCCCGCCGACGTGCTCCACGGTGACATGGTTCACCAGCTCGTGCATGGTGCTGAAAGTTTTCGAGCAAGGCTTCCCGGCGGCGCTGGGCGGCGGCTCCTGCTCCAGCCACTTGCAGATGAGCTCCTGCTTGATGGGCTGCCGCATGTACCGGAGGAAGGCCGCCGCCGCCGCCCCCGGGTGGTGGTGGGGGGCCGGGTGGTGCCCGTGGCTGGCGGCCGCCAGGTTGACGTTCAAGCCCAGGGAGCCGTAGCCGTGCAGCGAGGAGGCGGCCCCGTAGGGCTCAGCCCGGCCGTACAGCTCCGCGGCCGCCAGCCCCAGGCGCATCTGGCCGTTCAGCGGGTGGTGGCCTCCGGGGGCCGGCTGCTCGTGCAGCGCCGGGAAGACCGCGTGGGCCGCGGCCCCGTCCGACGGGCCGTAGGTGCCGGCGGCGGAGATGAACACGCCGTGGTGGGGGTGCGGGTGGGGGGAGCTGGCCGCGGGGTGCGGCTCCCCCAGCGCCCCGTGCATGGCCGCGCCGGGCAGCTCCCTCCGCAGGATGAAGTCCCTGGCGCTGCTGGTGCCGGCGCTGCTGGCGGCGTAGCCCGGGTGGGGAGCCGGGGGAGCCGCGCCGGCCGGGTAGCTGCTGACCGCGGCGGCGGCGCCGCTCTGGGCCGCCGGCGAGGCAAAGGCGGCCGCTGTCTGCGCCTCGGGATGCTGCGAGGGGCTGAGTTTGAGGACGCTCGCTTGGGCCATGTGCTCGGGTCCGAATGGCGTGAGGGCCACGCCGGGGTCACTCCCCATCTCCCCAGGGTGGAGGTGAGCGGCGGGGTGGGAGTGGACGTGGTGGCTCCCCAGCCCCGGGAAGCCTGTCATATTCTGATGAGGATGGGGCTGAGCCGCTGCCAAATCCGCTAATCTCAGTGTCGGGTTCCTCTTGCTCAAAGGGGGCTCCATAACTACACAATCCAGCCCATCTACACTCACTGTTGTTATTTTTTTCCCTCTGCCCGCCTTCAAAAACATGTATATATTAAGCGGCTCTTTAACTTCTTTTGTCTCCGCTCCTAACTCCGCTTATTCCTTTCCCCACTCTGTCCTCCAGCGATTGGCAGAGCGCTCACCACATTTGAGCGGCACAGTGGGAACTAGAGTTTGGAAATGGCACTGGTGGGATTGGAGGGAGCCGAGTGATTGGCAGAGGCCAGGGCAGCGCGATTGGCTCCCTTTCAGGCCGGCTGCTCAGCGGGGACCCGCCCTTACGCGCTCTCCCCCTCTGGTTTCTTTCCCAAAGTTGGGCTGGCCGAAAGTGAGCGCTGAACCTGTGAGTGCCAGCCGGCGTGCCAAAGCCAAGCGTCTCATGCCGGCTACTCGCCTTGTAGAAATAAGGCCCTGGGATCAAACACGCTCTCACACACACTTACTCAATCACGGGACACTGGGCTTCCCAGCCATCCTGGGAAAGAGATTTTACAACTTAAACACACACACACACCCTTATGGCTCGTTCAGCTCCCTCAGCAACGTGCTTCTGTGTTTATTTTCAGGCTGCAGGCATTTTTACTCCTGTGTTCTTCTGTTCAGCACAACTCTGCCAATTGGAACAGTTATTCAGGCAACTGTTGAAAGAAGCCAAGCCATTCGTTGAATAGGAGGAGATTGTTAAATTCCGGGGAAATAATGTCTTGATGCAGCACTGGAAGACAAAACTTACACTCTAAGTACTGATTACAGAATAAAGCACAGTATTTAAGACATTAACTGCAGAAGCAGCACAAATTACAACTGTAATTTCTTCCATTAATAAAATAAAATAAAATAAAAGGCATGTTGCACATGGTAGAAGCGAGTTTTGGAAGGTTCTGCTCAACGTGTATTCTCGAGCTTTATATAGAGATATAGAACACTTACTATTCACAATCAGGCAAAATAACTGCGCTGTATATCTCTCAGGTAAAGTGGCTGGAATGATACAAGCGGATCTGAGAATCTTTTCACTTACATATGGCACTACAAAGAACCCACAATCAGCATATTTTATAGAAAACGCTAGATCGGTCCCTTCATTTCTCACCATTTCAGTAAAACTCACAAATACGTTAAGAGTCTATGCAAAAAATAGCTGATGAAGTCATCAGATAATAAAATAATGTTACGTCTTAGTTTTTCCTTTAGGGCATTAAAAGTTTGATAGAATGGATACATTACATGATGCTTGTTCTTAAAATTTAAAAGCCTCCGACCTTCTGAACTTTGTGCTGTATACAATCTGTGAAACCTTCTAAAGAGAAGCTATTAATTGTTTGTTCTTATCGATTTTTATAACCAGGTGCACAACAGTCGAAGAAAACATTGAAAGTTTCCTTTAGGTTGAAACGTTGTGGCTCTGATACGTAATTTGGCCGAGATGGCAAACATTTTTATACTGATCCTCGAAAGTGAAGCGAAGTTGAGACATTTTCGCTTCTAGGGTATCCGTTAACTTGTTCTTAATAAATTATAAAGTGATAAGACTATCCTTTGAACACGAAAGGTTGATGTCCCTATTTTGGTGTGCTACAAGGAAAGCTATGCTGAATTCTTCTGCAAAACAAATAAAATATAGAAGTTACTGTCTTCTAAAGCAGCCAGATATAAAATAGCAAGAACTAGTATGACTGTTATAGTTGGTGCTAAAGTTGGTGTACATTCTGTACTCCATCTAATTTGCTTTCTTTAGTGACGTGTCCCTGCGGAAGCTAAGTGCAATGAAGTGGTCATTAGAGACAGAAATCAAATAAACGAAAACCCTGCACGTAACCTTCCGTTTTCTGTACATGTACAAGTAAGAAACTCTCCTTTTGAACGTTATGAGAGAAAACTTTGAACTGGGGATCACATGAGAACTGTCATCTTAGTTCAGAGTATCCCCATCTAACCAGTGCTACTGACAAAAGTGTTATCGATTAGGTAATAATTCGGGTTATTTTGCTTGTTTATTTTTCACACGTGTTTAAGAAAATCCTGTGGTGCTTCTGCGAGTCCCGCTTGAGGGTGGATATGGCGAGCGCAATTTGGACCATAATGACTTCAGAAACACAAGGGTTCACTTTACATTTCACTACATCAGACTGGGGCTTGCGCAGCGCACCGTGGTGTAGCTTTGTTTCATTCACCTGCCAAAAATGTTTGAAACCTGCTCCAAAAACAAGCTTCAGCCCTTTCCTGAAGATCTTTTGGGATTTTAGTCAGGTTAGAAGAACAGTACAAAAATAAACAACCCCTTGCTTTTAAAATGGGCTGCTTGGTGCTTTTATTATGCAATAAAACCTTTTCTCTTCAAAATGGCTTTTTACAAAAATTCTAAGCACTTTGTTTTATTGAATTACTGAGATTTAATGGTGTAATGGGTGAATGCATGGAGGACAAGCTGTAAACGTGAATAATAGTATCGCAGCTATGCGGTATCTTGTACACGCCTCCTTGTACAACTCTTGTTAAACACAGCATGATATGTATCTGTCATCGATTTAATATGTCTTAATTCAAATATATCTCCCTGATCAATTTCATTTTATGGGGACTGTAAAATAAAGAAAATATTTTATGGTTAAACAATAGTCAGAAAAACGCCGACAGACAAGAAAGACGTTTACATGATCACATGAAAATTCGTCAACCTCTGAGTAAACATAAACCATGGAAAATGTAGGCGACTGCTCAGGTACTTTGATTTTGGACGCTGGAATTTAAAAAAAAAATTCAAACCAAAGACATTACCATCCAGGACTACTAATATGATTTCATATTAGGCCTAAATTGTCCTAAAGATACATATTGTGCTATATTTATGTATATGAGTACACAGAAAATCGCAGACACAGGATGTTTGTGGGTATGCACATATACATACACACGCATAGCTGCATCTCCAGAGAGTTTTAGAAACCCAACAGGCCCTTTAAACTCTGGTGAATAGTGAATCACTAGTACAATATAAATGCTACAAATAAACGCTCAGGTGACAGTTTAAAAAAGTCAAAATTAACTCTATTAAGTCTTGAAGCATTTTTTAAAGATTCCACTTCAAAATATATAATTATCTTGGCTTTTTTATGTTTGCTTTAAATATTTTGTTGATAGTTGCATTATGTAAATATATGCTAATGAACACGAGCATCATTTATAAACTGTCGCCTTTAATGCACGTCTTATTGATATTTAGGGAAAAGAGAACAATATTTTATAACATATAAACCTTCTGGGGAACAATTAACATTCAAGCTTTTCTCAACAAGTCCTTAAAACCTGTTAGTAGACCAAAACTAAAGTAGATTACCCTTCCCCCCACGTACAATTAGATTACTTTTTAGCAAAACAGTCAACAAGACACCCCAAAACTTTCTTCAGCGCCAGACTTGGTTAAACCACTGCAAGTTTTATACACACGCAGTGGTGTGTCTGTCAGGGCGGCCCCACGTTCTTACAAGGTGCTCCCCTGCTCCATTACCTCGCGCCTTGTAAGGCTGTATTCACAGAGACTCCAGCATAACGCTTGATTGCACGCCCTTAATTATTGAACAGATACAAGTTTCTTTCCGATGGATGTAGGTAATTAATAAACGATAAAGGAAGTGAACAGGACGGCTTCCTGGCAGCTTTGCTTTGTTTGTAGTTTTGTTCTTGATCTAAGGGAAAAGACGTACAGAATGGAAAATCCATGTTTATTGCAACGCAAATTACCCTATCGTCAGTCAGGCGTGGTTTATGCCAGGTTTACTTTCTGACAGGCAAGATATTGAAAATGCGACAGAGTGTATCTGCGAGGGGAGACTAAGATTGGAAATGGTTTCAAGTATTAATTCTATGGTAAGCTTTTCACACTAATAATGGTGGAGTCCTCAGAGTTCAAGCCTGATGCACCAATGGCCTCAAAACTCTTATCAGAAAACATGTGTGTGCAGAAAGAGTCACAACACTATTATGGGTGAAGTATATGGGTAATAATTATTTGATACCAACAGAACAAGTGGAAAGAACCCCGCCAAACACACAGGTGATAATAAATGGAAAGTATTTGTTGACGTGGAGATTATCCATGCGCTCACACATACCCTGTTTCACATCCCATCAAGTTCCCCAAATTCAGATAGCAGACTAAAAGAAGCCAAGATATGATTTGTTTGTACATTATACCTACGATGACATATTTATACATGACAGGCCCTTCTGTTTCTTTCAGAACAGAGTTCTCTTTACACACGCCTTTTTATTATTAAATGTTCTATTGGGTGGTATTGCAAGTTAGTGAAAATGCGATCAAACCGATTGGTCTCTGTTGCTACAGAATGGATGTACTATATACGTGTGGAATGCACAGTACAGTCCATCAGTGAAAGGACTCTATTAGCAATGATTTCTAGAAGTACAACTTCTTTGGTTACCACAAAAGAGTATGGAACATAGAGGATTTACTTTTGGTCACACTGCAGTGCGAGGGTTTAAGATTAAACGTCATATATTCTTGCATAAATACATGGTAGTGAAATGACCTAAAGGTAAAAAAGCAGCAGACTTTGGGATTCTAGATTTTTTCCCTTGATGCAGTGTTCAACTGGATATAGTTTACACATGCTGTGTCTCTTTTAAACTTCAGCTGTTAACAATAAACGCCAACTTTCCATGGCCTCTTTTAATATATCCAAATGAAGGTAGAATCATCATGATGGTACAATACAAATTGAGTGTATTTAATTGAATAGTATCCACTTAGTCCTAAATGCTTTTGTGACAAAGGACTGATGATATTGTTTGAAAAATCAAGAGAATTTATAATATAAACATATTGTGAATGAACTACAATGATATTTTTAAAATATATTTTTATATGGCAACAAAACTTGAAAAGCAATAATTTTCAATACACTACCAGTTAGTAAAATCATGTCATAGTTCTAATAGTCTGATTTATTCCCTAAAACTTTTTTTTAAATAGTAAATAGTGTTTTACATGGCACCGTGTTTATTAAAATTAGTTCAAAATTTGGCGTATTTTTCTCTATATCTGAACGTCAACGTTTGAAGAAGCTGTTGAGATAAATCAAATGGTGACATTTTGACGGCTTTACTTGTATAAGCAATATGGTTACCATATGGCATTGTTATTTATGAATGACAGCATAAATTGTATTACAAAGTCTATCGCAATAATAGTGCAGTTTATTGGAAAGCTGCTCTGCTGTCACTAGCATTTATAAGGCAACCTCCATATGAAAAAGGTATGTCAGTCAAATTACATATTCATGTTTAACATCTTGCTTTTAGTGTTTTCGGTGTTTTTATTTTTACGGTTATAAAAATACTCCTAGTCTGGTAGGGAATTCAGAGTGCCTCCTGTGACAACATAAATCTGCAGTGTGATGCAGTAGCACAATAACAACTGTAAAAATACTGTCCAAGTATTCGCTGTTACTTGGCCGATTTTTCATCCCTTAAAAAAATCCACTGTACTCTGCATCACTAAATCACTGGCAAATTCATTTTTATATAGGAACTTTTTATAAGTACAACTGAGAGAACAATAAATTTTAATGGTATGAAAGAAAGGTGCTCCTTTGTAGGTTCCCTATACGTTGTAGTGGGTTTTAAGAAATGGCATTTAAAAGTTACAACTTTGGCTGAGATTTTCATTATTTCCCTTTTCTTTTACATTACACTTCTATTAAACTCTGACAAAGAACTTTTGTTCCAAAGTGTGTTTTACAGAGGGAGGCTACAACACAACACATGTGGTCTTCACGGGTCATAGGTCGAACGGCCTAGAAGTGGCTAAGATCGGCAAAATCAAAGGTAACCTGCAACTTAATATCCTGTTGATGATCTTGTTGAATTTATGAGTGTCTGTGATACAGACAACGGTGCAAGTGATTCTGTTAAATTGCTCTGTTCTTTTCAGGTTAAACAGAGCATCATCCCCCTCTCTACGCTCCTTCTCTTCCCTCCATAAGGAAACAAAGCTTGGATTTTGTACTGAATGGTGCGCATCTTATCTCTACTTTAAATCTTTAATTTCATTTTTCTTAACCCTAATATATATGCATTTAAATAGACGGTGCAAGCACGCTTTGAAATTCATCTTCACATAACCATACATTCTATGCACATGTCCATATCAACTTTTATAATACAACTAGTCGACAGTTCCCAATGTAAACAACAATCTAGTGGGGGGAAAATCTAGCGGAGTTTACATTCTAATACTCAACTGTCCTCTTGAACGTTGATTCCTAGGAAGAGGAAGATTATAAAAGACGAAGACAATACCCGAAGTTAGGAAAAATCCCTTGCTATCACACCCTATCTGCATAAGCAATCGGTAATAGTAAGAGCAGTGTAGTTTTAAAGAGAAATACGTAAAACTTACAAACAGGGAAATGTGAAGCGGCTGTTTGTTCTGCGGGTCTGACACCACTGCACTGCGGTCACCTCCGCAAGCCTGTTGAAAAACTTATTTCACTGAAACAGTTTAGAAGGGAGTTTGACTGGCCGCTGTCTTCCCTCTAAAGAATGAGCTTAAGTCTGCATTTCTGGCAATGGCCCTGAAAGCGATTGCAGGTTTTTTTTTCCCCTCTCTCTGTCTTTTTCCCTTTTCACCCTGTGACATGGGGGAAAGAGGTTTTGCGGTTCGTAGAGAAATAAAGCACTTCTTAGAGGGGACGGCGACATGACTTTGAACTTGGATCAGCTCCTCTGTTTCCTGCAGAGAGAGTAGAACTGGAGCCCTGAAAGAATAGCAAAGAGAGTCCAGCCTGCGGGGTCTCCGGCTGGAATTAACGAATTCTCCCCAAACTGTCCCAATGCCGCCGCCTGAAGCCACAGAGCCAGCATATAGCAGCAGGGTGATCTGGAAATGGGAAAGAAAGAAAGAAAGAAAGAAAGAAAGAAAGAAAGAAAGAAAGAAAGAAAGAAAGAAAGAGGTAGGCATTTGAATATGTTAACATTGTTTTACTAGGAAATATGTTTAACACAATATTTTTCTCTGACATGTTTGGGGGCTCTTCCTTTCTTAGATGCAGAATCTTCCTTTAAACTCTTCTGCTGAAAAGTGGTCTAGATAAGTAAGTATATGTGGCTATCAGTGTTTATGATTATTCGGTTTTCCGGAGGCAGACACTGTAGATGACTATAACCTCCAAGTTGTGCTCTATCTCCCTAGCTCTGATTCAAGGGGCATCCCTCAAATCCTCTTTTCTGAAGCGTTGTAGGGAAAGGACAATACAATCTGTTTGCTGTCTGGCCATATAGGTTGTAGGGTCAATACAAGGACAGCAAATGCATGAATTCTGCAGTCTGGAAAGAGAACTTTGGGGAGCAGCACTCCCACGTAGAAAGACATGACCAAGGAACGGCTTGGAAGAAGGGCTCGGGGCTTTAGCTAACAGAGGGGTATGTCTAGATACATTTGGAGTTTGTGGGTTTTAACGATAATTTTAGATTAGAAGGAATTCCTGTTATTCATAAAGGAACCCCTCGCGTTTTACGAAGAGTAATAAACCCAGCGATATTTTGATGTTTCAGCTTGTTCCAAGGCAGGCTTTTAATTGTTTTTAACTATTTGGTGGAGAGGGGAAATACTAATTTAACCAAATCCAGGGAGAAAAGCTGTTTGCAATGTTGTTTTGATTTCACATATCGTTAGACACTGTCGTATCATCTATCATCTATCTATCTAACTATCTATCAGCAGAGCATTATAAAAGCCCCCCTCCCTCCCACGCAAAGTCCACTTGTATTTGGTGCAGTACACAATAACGTGAGGAGTGACAGGAATGTCGCTGGTAAGAGTATTTATTCCGCCTCTTTAAAAAAAAACACTACATTTTGGGTTGATTCTCTCTGGTGAGCACAGAGATGATTAGAGTGTAAACGTCAGGTTGAGTGCAGAAAGGTCAGTATTACAAATATTATATTTTTTAAAGCGCCTTGTTTATTGGATACTGGCCCCAACATGATTATTTTCCAGCCACTGCAAAACAAACCCAACCAGGGGCCAGCCATGTATTTAGTGGAGGGGGAGGGGAAGCGGACTTGTTCGGTGTGTAGAGTGTGCTGCTTTTTATTATTATTTATTGTTATTATTATTCCTGCCCTCTAATAATACGGTTTTCAAACAACAACAGCAAGTTTTGTTGTTGCGGTTATTGTTAGAAATTAGAAAGGAACCATCAAGCCCTATAGCCCCTGCTCTGCAATGCACATGCATAGGCAGTCTGAGCTCTCCGCTCTATACAAGTGGTTTAAAACACCAAATAGCTGTTTGGTGTTTTTCTCTCTCTTCCCTCCCCCGACGAAATAGCACCGTTATCAATAGTGTATTTGATTTTTCTCTGTCCCTTTCGATTATTTGGCGGATTTGCTTTTGGAGCAGAGGAGAGAAAAGGGGGAGGGGAGCGGCAGTATTGGCAGGTCCCCCCTCCCCAGTTCATGTTTTAAGCGCCTTGTTTTGCTTGTTTGTTTCCCCCAAGAAGGAAGGCTGGAACGGGCAGAGGCAGGCTGGCTCTGGCGGCTCCCCTGCTCCTTCCCCCGATCGCTTCCCCAGCAAACAGAAACAGCGAAAAAGGGGTTTCAATAAACCCCCCGTTTCCAGCCTCGCTCGCACTTGGTGGCTGGAGCTGCGGCAGCCCCACTCTGCCTCACCCTGTGGCCGAGCTCGGGGGTGGGGTTGTGCTGGGGGAGGGGGGGACAGAGCCCGGCGCTGCTGCTGCTGCTGCTCGCTGCCGCCGCCCAGCCTTGGTGCCGGAGGGGGAGGCGGGAAGGACCCGAAGAAGCTCGAGTCGCTATTAGCCGCTCTTAGGGGGACGCCAGGATTGATGAGGCCAGTTTGACCAATGAGCTGGCGCCTGGAGAATGACCGGGCTGCTGTTAAAGGGGGCGTTTGAAGAGGAGCTGCCAGTCCAGTCAGAGAGTAAGAGAGAGAGGCTGGGAGAAGGGGGGTGGGGAGGGGAAAAAAATAAAAGCAGCAGCGGCGGTGCCCACCGAAATAAACAGAGGCGGAGAGACACGGGAGGAAAATAAAACCCCGCATTGAGGGAGCAGCCAGGCGCAGGAGGAGAAGGGCTCACTTCCCCCAGCCTGCTCCAGAGAGGCTTGATCATCTGCAGGGGCTGCGTGTCCTGCTGCTGAGCCCCCCCGCTCGGCTCGGAGACCCAGAGAGGGGATCACTTTTTTTTTATTGTTATTGTTTTTAATCCGCATCTCCCCCCTTCTCCTCCTCTCCCCTCCCCTCCCACCATCACCCCCCCCCACCCAACTTAAAGAAAGAGAGGAGGCTACAGAGAGAGGACAGAGACGCGTCTGATTCCTTCATCTGTGGGAATTCGTTCCTGCGAGTTTACTACGTGAGACACATCTAATGCCCAGCCGAGAAGAAGAGGAATAAAAAGAGAGGGGGGGAGGGGACACCCCAGCCGCAGCCGCAGGAGGAGAGGGGGGGGAAGCCAGCGAGGTGTGGGGGAGCAGGGAGGCATAAAAGGGGCCAGCGCTTCTGGGGGTGCGGGGCTCAGGGCGGAGGTTGGCGGCAGTGACATTTCCTTGGCAGGGTGTGAGTGAGTGTGTGTGTGTGTATTGAAGGGAAAGGCAACGCGATTGTCCCCCCCTCCCTCCTTCCCTCCCCCCTGCTCCCCCTCCTCTGCCCTGCCCGCCCGCCCCCGCCTCAGCTCCTTTAATACACTTTGGTTCTCCGCCTGGCTTTGGACTCGTCTCTCTGTGGCTCGCTCGGTCGCTCGGCGGCTGCTGCTGCTGCTCGGTGCAGCGGGGGGAAGCCTGGTCCCTGGATCCTCCTGCTGCTGCTGCCGGGTGGTGCCCGGGAAGGAAGAGGAGCAGCCGCGGGGGAGGAAGCGGAGAGGAGCGGCAGGACCATGCTGCTGGACGCCGGACCCCAGTTCCCTGCCATTGGAGTGGGCACTTTCGCTCGGCACCATCACTCGGCCGCCGCCGAGATGCAGGACCGGGAGCTGAGCCTGGCGGCGCAGAACAGCTTTGTGGACTCGGCAGCCCACATGGGGGCTTTTAAACTCAACCCCGGGGCCCACGATCTGTCCCCCGGCCAGAGCTCGGCTTTCACCTCGCAGGCTCCCGGCTACCCAGCGGCAGCGTTGGGTCCCCATGCCGCCCATGTCAGCTCCTATTCCGGGGCGCCTTTCAACTCCACCCGGGACTTCTTGTTTCGCAGCCGGGGCTTTGGGGACTCGTCTCCGGCCGGCGGCCAGCACGGGATCTTTGGCCCTGCGGCCGGGACCCTCCATCACCCGCACACGGACGCTCAGAGCCACATCCTCTTCCCCGCCATTCACGACCAGCATGGCCCCCACGCCTCCCAAAACGTCCTGAATGGGCAGATGCGCCTGGGTTTGCCCGGGGAGGTCTTCGCCCGATCGGATCAATACCGCCAGGTCTCTAGCCCCAGGACTGATCCCTATTCGGCGGCTCAGCTGCACAACCAGTATGGCCCCATGAATATGAATATGGGCATGAACATGGCAGCTCACCACCATCACCACCCAGGTGCCTTTTTTCGATACATGAGACAACAGTGCATCAAGCAAGAGCTGATCTGCAAGTGGATCGACCCCGAGCAGCTGAACAACCCCAAAAAGAGTTGCAATAAAACTTTTAGCACCATGCACGAGCTGGTCACCCATGTCTCGGTGGAACATGTTGGGGGACCCGAGCAGAGCAACCATATCTGTTATTGGGAGGAGTGTCCCCGGGAAGGCAAACCTTTCAAAGCCAAATACAAACTGGTCAATCATATCCGAGTGCACACGGGAGAGAAGCCGTTCCCCTGTCCTTTTCCTGGCTGTGGGAAAGTTTTCGCCAGATCAGAAAACCTAAAAATCCACAAAAGGACACACACAGGTAATTATGTTTGGTTTCGAAGATTTAAAAATGGCTTATTTATTTAAAAAAATGCACTTAAAGATGCTCCCGTATGTAAAGACTTCAAATTTCAGCATGCTGCAGCGTTTCTCGGGGTGTTTTCTCCGGGTCTTTCAGTTTGAAAGGATTTTTTTTTGTTACTAATTGCTTTTATCTGTGGTCATTTATTAATGTGAAAACATGTCAAGACTTGACCGAACTCTTTCCCTTTCAAAGTAAAATACAGGCGAGATATATTCATTAATACTATTAAAATATGGATTGACATATGTATAGATAAAATATTGTCCGTAAGTAATGTACATATTTATATATGACTTGGGTGTGTGCGTGCGTGCATAGGTATTGTAAATATAAAAATATCTCGTAGTAAGTGGCGAAATGTCCCTTTCTGGGAATGCTTTTCATTAAATTTAAATGGTGTGAGTGAGGGCAATAAAATTTTCTAATTTAGAAAGTGTTTTTAAAGTCTCATGTGAGGTGGTTTAGGGTGGTGTTGCAACAGTTTATTAAATTATATAATAGGTAGCAGAGGATTTGAGGTTCAGAAACTTACACAAAAATCAGGTCAGATATGAGAGAAGGACACAACACTTCCTGGTGGTAAATTGCGTGAGCTGAACAGTAACAAAACAAACGCATCATCCTGCTTCATAGAGTACTCATTTACTATTACTCCCAGCTTAGAATTGTGCCAGAGTATTTCATAAAAGACAGCCAAATATTTTAGCAACTTCCACTATAAATATTTACTTGAATACGGGTAACATCTATAGGCCTATTGTTTTCTTAAGTGTTAAGAATGATGCTAGGTGCGAGACGAGCTTTAACAAGGTTTAAAATTTGAGAAATTTATTTGCATGAAATGCCCGCACTTAAGTCATTGTGTCTGAGCGGATGTCTTTAAGAAACAATTTAGGTGCTAATGGAATTTAATGTTAAATGGTTCCCCCTCCAAATGGGTGGATGTTTGAGTTCTCACCTCCAAATTACTCTGAGCATTTGGAATTCTGGCAACAGGGTGAAGAAACTGTATGAAAATTAAATGGAGTATTTTACAGACATTTAGTTTCCCCCAGCGGATATGTGTTTACTTCGAAGATCCATACATGAAATAAAATGTGTGTAGCCTTAACTCTTTTGTTAATGGTTTATAGTTTAACAGGATATTGGATTTTATACAAAGGTGCAAACGTCTCAATTTTTAAAAAAATGCTTTCGAGCCGATTGTGTGATAGCACCAGTTGAAACAAAACAAAATCCGTAAATTCATTGGAGCCATATCGTGTCACCAGTTTTGACGGAGAACTCCCTTTTGGTTTCACTGGGGAGTCCTACTTAAAAAGCAATGGCGAGATATGGCTCCAATATTTTTGTATTTTTTGATAAAATATCTTGTCAACTGCACATCAAGGCGTCATCAGAAAACAATCCACACAGTGACATCAATCTTTTGTTAACCATTTTAGTGGATTTGACATTAGTAAACAAAGCACTAGAAATTTAAAAAATATATATTCTTATGAACCCCTATTTTAAGGCAGGCATGTGTGGATTGTTGTGCAATAAGTAGGGGAGAAGTCCAAGTTAAGTGTTTACTATAACCAAATCCTCCTTGTTTATCTTCCAGGAGAAAAGCCTTTCCAGTGTGAATTTGAAGGCTGTGACAGACGTTTTGCCAACAGCAGCGATAGGAAGAAGCACATGCATGTCCACACTTCAGATAAGCCCTATCTGTGCAAAATGTGCGACAAATCCTACACCCACCCCAGCTCTCTGCGGAAGCACATGAAGGTATACCACCACATTGCCGTTTTTCCAGCGGACATCCTCTGAGGGGGTCGGTCTGGGAGAAGGGTTTAACTCGCGTTTTCTTTATTGGGAAGGGAAACAAAAACAGGAGCCGCCTCATCGCCAGGTTGTAAAGCTAGGGAGCCTTTGCGTGGCACAGGAGGCCGGACCTGGGTGCCTGGGAGTGCGCTGGCCCTGCGAGGGTGGTGTGAGCTCTGGCTGGGAGTGCCTTGCTCATAGGGACACTTACTCCACCCTGTCTTGTTGCATTTGCTTTCCAGGTCCATGAATCTTCCCCTCAAGGCTCTGAATCGTCCCCGGCTGCCAGCTCGGGCTATGAGTCCTCCACCCCCCCGGGCCTGGTGTCCCCCAGCGCCGAGACTCAGAGCACCACCAACCTATCCCCGGCGGCGGCGGCGGCTGCAGCTGCGGCGGCGGCCGCGGTGTCTGCGGTGCACAGAGGCAGCGGCGGCGGCGGCGGCGGGGGAGGCAGCGGCAGCGGAGCCGGCGGGGGTGGAGGGGCCAGCGGGAGCCACAGCGGCCTCTCCTCCAACTTCAACGAATGGTACGTGTAGGGGCCCTGCCGGACTGCTGGGCAAGGCCCCCGCGCCTGCCCTCCCCGCCGAGGAGGAGGAAGAAGCAGACACACCGGGAAGGTGCTGGATCCTGTTTGGTTTGGGTTTAATTCTTAACCAGCGAAAGGATTAACAACTTAAACGGCTCTAGAGCCCAGGAGAGCAAATCCCCGCCAGAGCCTCCAAAGCAAAAAAAATCCGCCACAGCTAAACTCTTCTTGTGTCCCACCCACCCGTTTCCCTCTGCCCCAGCACCCTCCATCCCGACCAGCTGTGTATATAGAGGACTCCTCCTTCCTCCTCCAAGGTGGTAAACGAAGTTTTATCCGATTATTGGTGTATAGAAGTTCGTCCCATTTGTAAACTACGGATTGATTTCCTCCCACCCCCAAAAAGTGATGGACTTTTTTCGTTTCTTTTCTCTTTTTAGTTCATCCATTTAAAAAAAAAAGTAACGTGGAAGAAAATGGTTTCTTTTGTAATTGTGATAATGAATATTGTGTTCTTTTTTAAGAGGCAATTTGATTGTAAACTTAATTCAACTATAGACTGGGGGAAAAACTGTGCCAAAGTCTCCATTTTGTTACACACACACACACACAACAACAACAACGCTTGTGAATGTATTTTTCTGTTAGCTGGGTTTACATGTGATGTTTTAGTGCTTTTGCAAGTTCCAATTTGTTAGTTCCTGTTTGGAAGATTGTGAGGAAAAATAAACGTCGTGCCGTTAGCTTTTCCCTAATAACACCCTTCCTTCTGTAAATACCTGTTACCATATTTATCCATTTGTAATTAAATTATGGTATTAACTTGCTACAGAGGAAACAGTATTTATAAAGAATGTTTCTTAACTATAAATATGTACAATTGTGAGCATAAACTGTTTCAGATTTTTTATTTGAAGGTTTAAGTGGTTTCATCATTTTTTGTGATATGTTTTGAGAGTAATGCATACAGAAATATAATAAAATGTGTTGAAACTGCATGTACTGGTTCTTTTTACGTCCAAAGGCTTTCTTTAACTGGGTAGGTTGCACCTAAAGAATGAAAATCAGTGTGGCTAGAAAATGGAAAACATTTTTTAAAAACTAGCAAAATCACCTTCAGGTATTTTGTTTTGAAATTATATAAAATTTCTTCAGTTATGATAGCTTTAACTTTCCTCCAAAATATCATTAAAAAATAACAACAACAACAAACCCCTACATGATGTGCCAGTAAAACAATAACATTTTGGAAAGCCCTGTGATGACTATAAGAGCGAGCTTTTCAAGTATTCTACGATATATATATATATTTATATCTGTTAGGTATATGTTTACATTGAATATAAGATACCTCGAGCTTTTCTCAGGAAAGTACACATTTGTCATCTGTTTTACTCTATTATATTTATGTTCTACATTACTTGTTTTTGTAGAAGGTACCAAAAATAGTGGACACTGGAATGTTGGTAGATTAGAAATTCACAAACATTGCTCTAAAGTTGTTCCTTTGGTCATGGCATTTGAAATTTACGTTTATTCTTTAAATCTTTAAAATATTTTTACAGCTTATATACACCACTGAAGAAGTGAAAGACGGCATAAGGTAGCTTCATTTTCTCTTAAAGAAAAAATTAAATAAATTTTAAAAAGCAAATATAGTGATTTTAATTTAAATGTATTAAATGAGTAATCAACACAAACAAATCTACAGATATTAGTCGTGGGGTTTGCAAGGAAAAAGAATAAATCTTGATCTTAATTTACTCTTGCTTATCGCTGGATTTTAGTGAGAGGGTGAAAGGGTGTGGACCAGCATCCAGGCTTTCTTAAGGAATTAGATATCAAATAAAATAGGGGATTTCCCCCTTTAATGGGCAGGAAGCGGCTTTCTAGGAATACCGGAATAATCAAGACACCCAAGGTGTGTGTGGCACAGCTTGGGAATCTTGGAAAGCTTGGACTTTGCCAAACCGATTTCTAGCCACGGAAGTATTGAAAACAGGCAGATCGAAGAGCCAAGCAGCTCCTTGGAATAGAACTCCTAGCGCCCTATTGTGGCTACACTGTCTTCAGCAAAAACATGTACAGATAGGTTTGCCTCTCAAACGCAGCCAACCACATCAGCTTTCTTTTCTCCCAGTTATTGTTTTGTTCTCCTAGTTTAAATGACAATAGAAGTATCCCACGATGGCTGGGGAGCTGTGTGTGTTTGTGGGATCCTGTTCTTTTTTTGGATGGGAATGACACACGGCTGGGAATGAATGATACATGCTCAGCAGCAGAAGACTAAATCACATGTGGGGTTGGGAAGGGGAAGAACTAAGAAAAATCTCCCCAAATGCTGCTCCAGGAGCAAAGTTTTGGTAGGATTCAGAGACTGCGCCTTTCCTATACTGAGCTCTGTGGGTTGGAGTCTGGCGTTCATTCATGTTGCATAATGTAAGACCCTGAAGTAATCAAACAGCTATTAAAATCTAATTTATGTTCTGTAATAATATTACGCAAAATTATTAAAGCCATTGGCATACGCCGCCGATCCCTTGGAGAGATCACTGGAAAAGGCAGCTCGAGTAAAGTTCTTTTCTTATTGAAAAATGTAACCTCATAAAAATAGGGCTTGTTTCAGATTAAAAGTGTTCGAAGTGTGGTTGAAATTCTGGTTATTTTTTGTAATCATCCCCCCCACTACCACCCAGCTATTGCTACCCTGTTTCCGAGCGGGTTAAAGTTAGTGTGGGGGACTGTAGAAATTAACGCACAGCGCTGGATACACATTCCCCTTTAAGAACAATTCCTCTGCTATTTTTTAGTCCTAAGAACTCTTCCCCGGGGTTTTGTGTTTGGTTGTCTCCTGTGCATAGGAGGTAGCTCCCTGACCCCGGCGGGAGGGACAGCGAGTCTGTGGAGGAAGAGGCATCCTTATGCGCCTCGGAGTTAGTCGAAGTGGCTGCCGTGTTAGCCCAGCCCGGTTGAAGGGAGCGGCTCCGGGGCTCTTGCTGGCTCGTCCACTCGTTCCCCGCTCCGTGGCTGGCCAGTGCACTCAGGAGCTATTGATGGCAGCTCCACTCTTCGCTTCCGTTTGTCAGCCCGCAGGAGCATCGGGAGAAGTTTGTACTTCGCTTGCTATCGACTGTGGTTTCCCTTCCCCGGCCCTGGAAACAGATTCTCCGCCGCCCGCCAGCTGGAGTTGTGTTTTCATTTCTTGTAGCCTAATATCTGTTTTGGCGTGACATCTCTGCCGTAGGACCCACTACCTCTATTTTAAAATAACCCCCAAAGCCTCATCACCACCAGAACCGCAACGGGGCTGGGCTCTCTCCCGGCCATTATTTAGGAGCAGCAGATACAGGAAAGTAAAACAAGTCCCCGCCGCCCGGCTAACAAAGCTGCCTTTTCATGACGGGCCCTAGGGAAGGGAGGGCAACAACCGTGGTCATGAGAATGGCTTTTTTTCCCCCCTCGCCAGACTGGCCATGAACTTGAACTTGAATTTGACTTGGCTCGCCCGCTACCTAAAGTAAAGCAGTTGCCTCCCCCCTCAAGGCTGCCCGGCTTTCCCAGGACCCAGGCAGGGCCCACACCGCCTCTGTTGTTAGTAATAGTTCATAATACATTTAAACCGCCTTTCCTTTCTGAGCCTAGTGATTTCTATGGCGATTGCCAGCCTTGCAGGGTTCCCAGCGGACATTGTGTACAGCCACACACGGATCGACAGCACAAACACACACGCATGCATCCGTGGGGTTGAAGGGTTCTCTGGGGATGGGAACCAATGGGCAGTACACAGCCGTCTGGGCTTGGCAGATGTAGCTCTGCAAGCAAGACCCCTGTCTCTATCGCGCCGGCTCTTTCTCTTCATCCATCTCCTCTCTCCCACCTTCCCCCACCCTTCTTCCCTCCCTCCCCCCTCCTCTCACTTTTCTCTTTGTCTCTCAGGTTGAGCCTGGTGTTTCCAAACCTGGAGTGTCTTGCTCGCTGCACTTTTGCACACCCCGAAGGGAAACCAAGGACAAATCGTAGGCAAGGCCAGCGGCTCTCTTGGCAGCCCTGGACCCTGCTGCATCCGCACCCCTCCTCCCACCCGCACCCGCACACCAAGGAGTTGGAGAGAGCCAGCTCTATTCCCCAGCAGACAAACTAAAGGCCAGGACAGCACCGAGGTCTGCAGAAGACCAGAAGAGCTCCAGTGGTCTCTCTGTCTCGCACACACCTAGTTCCAGTGACATAACAAAAGGGGGGCAGGATTTCACAGCTAAGGCAGCAGCATTCACTTTGAAAAACACAATATATCAAAAACGACGCACAGATTACATGTATTTACTGCAAAATTGCAGCTTCTTTTGCAATGAGGCCGCTGTATTACACTGAAAATCAGTATCAGGCAATACTGTTCTTTTTATCACTTCTCCTGATTTTGGATTTTTACTCTTTCTTCATATGCCCTATGGAGTACATTTAACGATTTTACCTTTAGCTGGTTTCCTAACACTTTGTTCCCAAAGCTGCAAACTCAGATTTAATGTATAAAAGAGTTTAGATGTTTTCTCCTGATTTCTCCCTGCCTGTAGGTAATATAGATTGTATCGCGTAATTTTCTAAAATATCCTACCTTTACCTGTACCTTTATTTGACATGACTGTAACAAATCCAACATTTTTAAAAACTATTTAAACATCCCTAGGGGAAAAAACTCCGTGTGCCAGGGAGGCCAGCATTAAAGTTATATATTTAATACGGTGTGAGTCATTTTATGATTTAATGCCCAGAACAGGCTCCCTTCTGCCCAGCAAAATAAAAATACAACATAAAATACAAGCTAAAGGTCAGCTTGCCTGGGATCAGCCCCGCAGAGGATTCATATGGAGAGTCTCCAAGATTGTTCAGTTTCATTCTGTCTAGACTCCACTAAGCCTATAGCAGCCTTTTAAGTTTCTCCTTTGTTTTCAGAAACTCACACTCTTTTTTCTACCAAATATGAAGACAGCAAGCGACACAAAACTGCTACTCAACCGCATGTGCACACTGGACATGCTAATTGGTACAGCGAGGTACGTATATTTTTCATCTACAACTTTTGGGGTTTTGGGGCTGGCTTCCCCCCTTCGGCCCCCCGAAACACACACACTGGAGGGCTTCTCATTTTACAAGCCGAGACTCCGGTATTGTAGTGCAAACGTAAATAGCAACGATTAAACCCACTCTAGGGCACCATGACTCCCTCGCTCCGAAAGTGCGATTTAACTCAAGTTCTGTGGATTTTTACTTCCTTCATTCAGCAGCGCCCCCCCTTCCCCGCACACGCTGAAAGATTTCACTGCACAAAATGTCCGTGTTTAGTGCTTGCCCTTTTCAAAAGGGGTGCCAGAGGTTTCATGTCTTTATTTAATCATACTTCAAAGTCATTGCTGCTATACTGTTGTCCTAAGGAGAGGAAGCATAACACAAAATGTACTGGCGATCTGACTTCCTACCAGGGAGTTGCACCGGGCAGTAAACAATAACAGGTTATTCCAAATACCTACCATCCCCGAACATTTTAACATGTTTCAAATAGCTTTTTAATGACGCCCTCGGTGGGAATTTTTATGGCCGGGGTATACATTTCCGAGCTGCAAGAAGTTGTTAGTTTACCATTTTTAGAACAATCCTCCTAATTCTTGGTGTAACCCCAGGTGTGGTAGCCATCTGTTGCTTCCTATATGGGAAAACAATTTATTAATTAACCAGGACACTTCACCTTTTTTGCCACGATCCACACAGACAGAGGGTTGAGTTTTGATGCGAATGTCACCTCTTTAAAATATGGTATAACTGTTAACGGTCCTGTTTTCATGGGCATATGCGTAGTTGGGGCTAGGAGCAGAAGTGATTGCCAATTAACAGTTTTATATTTAGAGACCATTTTCTAAAGAGGAACAATATGTGGGAAACACAGGTTCTGTGTGAAACATGGAAAATACATCTGGAGTCTCAGATTGCAATGGTAAATATTTTCTGCCCAAATCTCTTTCCAGCGATTTCCAAGATACAGCAGTTTGATCTCTGCTGTCTAGTTCCCCGCCTCTCCCTTTGATTATTGGGGTACTGATATGCGGCAGCCAGCGGAGGTGCTGGGTTCTGGGCCACGAGGAAACGTTTGTTGCTCTGGTCAGGACTATAATGTGGGTGATTAATGTGAGGGCTCCTCCTTGCACCAGCTACAATTACCAGCTACAGATATGGACGGTCTAGTTCACACACAAGGGACCCACTTCAACATAGCAACTTCATCAGAACTGGGCTGGTGACTAACCATTTCTGTGTGAGTGTCTGCGGAGTTATCTTTGGATCTTAGGTCTCGCAGGAGAGCGATTGTTTTGTTTTGTTTTGTTTTGTTTTGTTTTGTTTGGATCTCGATTTAAGCCAGTTGCTTGTGGCGGAGAAAAGAGCAGTGTCCATTCCGACTTTTAAAGTAACAATTCCGCGGTGTGTGTAAACAGCCTTTCCTCGCCTTCTAGTCCTAGTCGCAGGCTGTAGATTAAATAACAGTTTTAATGAGAGCGGTGGCTATTGCTGCATTAGGTGGTGCTAGTTATGAAGATGATCTGACCTGTTTTGATGAAGATGATATGACCTGTAGGGAGAGAGTGAAAGGTCAGCTACATGCAGTGACCAGATTTCTGCTCATTCCTGGCACATGCTGCTACGATATTGATCCATGGAGAAAGATAAACATAAAAGCCAGATCCTATGTCATGAATACTAATGAATGTTGGTTCCAGGTTTTAATTGGTGTTGACTTCTTTTTTTTTCCTACGGTAAACATTTATTGCAGACCTCCGTGAAGCAAATCTTCGCTGGTTTTCCTTTTTCCCTGTATCTCTCTCTTGTTGCAAATCTTCGCAGCAATTTACTTTCCCGAACAGCGAATGTATAATCCCAGAGACGCCATTGCCTGCACTCATTTCCATACTACAGTTCACAGGGGGAGATATTACTGAATTCATTAAAACTTGAAACGCAGAAAAGTTCTTATAAAATGCACTATTTCGACCAGGACCCGCATTTCGACCTTCCGGATATTTATTCAATATATTTCTTTGTATCATTATGTGGTGAACTTGTTCTTCTTTATTTTATCTTCTCTCCGGACTCTGGACCAAAATTATCAATATAAATAGGGGAGTGATTTCTGGTTAGAGACATCCTAGCTCATGAAATGTTACCAGACTAGTCATCCCTATACTAGTCAATTATCGCATACACATTACACTTATCACGGAGAAGCCCTCATTTTAAATTAACTTTCCTCTCTCGTTTTATCTGTTCTGTGTGTATAAAATAGATATGGAAACACACTGAAGGGAATTCAGAAATGTTTCCAGCAATGCCCCTCTTACGAATTTACTTGTTAATAATCACTTTATCTGCAAACTAGTATCTGAATGGTTTTGTCTTATGAAATTGACTCAATTATCTGGGAACCAGGTGAAGCTGTGTGTGCCATACCGCTAGTAACACATCTGCTTCATACTGCTGTTAACTTAACATATGTACAATGGGCACAATCCGCTGTACGAAAACAATCACCTCTATCAAGCTGACATTTTTGAAAAAGTTAAACTCATAGGTCATATGGTTACAGATCATTTTCAAGCAAGTAACTCCACGAAAGATTTCCCCCCCTCCTTTACACTTTTCAGGCTATTTTTTTTATCCCCGGAGTGATTTATTATGTAAGTAATTTTAGGGGATACAGTTTACAGCCTGAATTATTAGACTGAACACCTCTGGCTGACACCAGAATGCATTTTTTTCCTGCCTGCAGCTGTGAGTCACAACCCCATTTTCATACCAAACCTCTGCGCATTCCTTTACAATGTAGACTTCCTTTTTGCAAAGATCAAACATGCTTCAGCCAATGTGTTTATTTTAAAATACAGGAAAATTAAAACTAAACATGGGCTTACAAGGAAAACAAATGCATCATTTCTTTCCCTATCCTCCTCTCCTCCCCCCCCCCCAAATAACCATGGAGCTGACTAGTCCTCTGAAGTAAAACATTATCATAGCAGAATCAAAACAATTGATTTCAACCGAAATGCTGAAAGAGGAATGGATCCCTTTGTTTTGTATTGCGGGTATGTTTTTAATTATATGTGGAAATGTCAGGGGGAAATGCTGTAACCGTAGTCTCCCCATAGCACACTTTCCCTGGTTATTTAACTTCAACACTACAAACCCAAAATAGACATACTAAGCAAAATAATCTCAGTATTCTGCTAAATGGTTTACAAACGGGATTCCGGATTTGGATAGCTGCTCAGGGCCTGGTCCATTGAAAGGCCTCACAGAATCGGGCCCTGTACAGAGTAGATTTCACAACCGTCTATTGTTTCAGAGTTGTTGTCTATTGTTCGTTTGCTAATGAAGGTGACAAGTTCCAATTGCCGGCCCTACTTCTAAACCACTTCAAAGCCTTTAACGTGGTGGTGATTTAAAAGCCTTCTTGCAGCCTAGCTGCCCTTACGCTTAGCAATCTTCCTCCACATTTAACATCTACTTTAGGTACAGATGGGAATAGATTTTAGCTGTCTGCTTTTAAGGCAATTTACTCCCCACCTCTCAAAACGCCTTCATGGGAACTGCTGAACTTTTTCTCTCTTCAATACAAACTTGATTCTAGCTCCGCTTTCCTCCTGCCTTTTGCCCTGAGATAGATTTCGGCTCGTCTTTTCTCCACTCATCCATGCGTTCTTCATTCATCTCTTTACACACACAGTCAAAGAATGAAATTTCAATACCAGGGAGCAGGACAGATGCTCTTTCACTTATTAGATAACCTTAATTGCCTATACGTACAAAAAAGACGATTCCCTGGAAAACAGATCAAAAACTTTGGGAAACTGATCAAAAAACTTACTGGAACTTTGAATAAGTGAATTAAAACTAATAATCGCAGTGCGGTGTTTCTGCAGGTGAAAGGCTGGAAAGGTTTATGACCTTGTTTAACTGGAACAACTCCAGCTTCCCTAAATTATTCACCAGGACACACCGATCACTTTTCGAGAAAAGGAATCATCTCTTGGATCCCTTGTGATTGCAGGGTAACTTCTGGTTAAAATGTAAAGCGTAAAGTACATATAATCGGTTAATAATTCAATACTTATATATATAAATATATTACCAGCACAATCGTAAAGACACTGAATTAAGCTGCTCACTCAACTTTTAGTATTGTCAAGATGAGTGTACAGGTGATGTTGTTTTTCTCCCTTAGAGCTGGACATGATTGTGTGAGCTGGTTGTTTGCCAAGTGTTTGACTTTTATTCAAAAACTGAAAACCTGAACTTCAGCCTGTTTAGGAGGGGTGGAGGAGAGAAGGACTCAGTCCGTCGTATTGTCCGATTTGGATTGCTAAAAGTCAGCAAAGACAACACAGAAATCTTTAGACAACCAGTTCCGCGTATAGAAACTGTCTATTCCTGAATATTTGGATATACTTGGTAATGTAATTTTGTTTCTTCCGTTTCACCTGGACAGTATAGGAGGCATTGGACATCCCGCTCTCAGATCCCATTGACCGATCTGGCAGGATCGGGCCGCTTATGACTTACCTTATTACTATTTGTAATGACTTTTGACGCGCATTCCTGTATTTGAAGGAAGTAGGGTAAGAGGAGGTGGATTATGCAGTATACACTACAAATCACGAAGAGGCAACTTATTCTACACTGGACAGCACGGCTTCTCCATCAGACTGTGAGTCTTTATCTTTACTGCGCCAGAAACCCACCATATATATGCATAACTTTTGAATGAATCCTTTGAAAAAGATTTGTAATCTGCTGATACATTGTCAGGAAGAAAAGCTCCACAACTGTGAATCACACACACACACACGAGCACGCGCACACACACGAGCGCTCCCACACCAGTTGGGAAAATACTATTATTTTTCGTATGCTAACATTGAACGGGGAAGAGCTAGACATTTACTACATATCAAAAGTGGTTAGCTGACAAATTGAGCTTGATCTTTGAAGATTCTCCAGCTGACTAGGCGGTTGGAAGTTTCAAATTGTGGATTTGGCTAGTTCCTTTGGGCAGAACTCCTGCGCTATTTCTCTTGGCATTGAGTTCTTGGTAGACATTTTATATAATTTCTTGTACCACTTCAGCACTTAAACCGATCACTGAAACGTTTGCAGGCGAGAATGAGTGTCAAAAGGTGCTGCAGTTGGCTTGGTTTGTCTACCTCAAAGGGGATGTCGCACTTTGAGAGCTGATGCTTTGGGATGGGAGGCAGGAAACGCCGCGACAAATTAGCCTTTATTTGGGCAGCTACAATTTCTCCCAGGTTCGGGGTCCCACGGTTGTTTGTACAGTATATGCCATAATGTATTTAGTAACAATTTTAAAGTCGCTTTTGACCTGTGCTTTGGTTTGGATCCTTTAACCCGTCGATGCAGGTGCAACGTAACAAGACTAATCGAAGCAAGAATTTACTTAGAAAATTAATCTGTTAAGCGTTTGCCTTTGCAAAAAGGCTGTATTCAAGGCAACAATAATTATTTGGCTCTGATCTTCGCGTTTCATTTGGTTCCTGAACACGCGTTATACTTCGAAGAACTAAATATCAGCCCCTTTATAGGTAAATCGTCAATTATACTCTGAGTAGTATTTGGTTTCACAATAGTTTTACTAAAGAACAAACAAAGATTGAAAATATGTATTGGATAGATTCAAAATACAGCCGGGAGATCGTTAGCTTTCCCTTACATACTCCTCTCATAATTACCCAACTTCGCTATCATTTTTGGTTTAACGTAATACACTCATATCAAATCCCTGAATTCCCCACAGTGCGTCTGCAGAATGGGTTCCTAATTAAATGTGCTATTTGGGTTTCCCATCTGCAAACAAAAATAGCTAATCGGCTGGATTTTGAAGTCCCGTGTATCACTCTCTATCTAGAGCGTGTTCTGCTGTCCAGCCCTTGATGATCTAGTTGAATGTCTGGACATTGTGCCAAGGAGCGTATTTGAAGCAGATAAGTATGTACAATACAAATGCGTTTTGTTAGACCTGATGGATGCTATTTTTCCTTTAATAGGTTTGTAGCAAACTAACACAATAACACAATGTATTCCTTTTCAAGGTGCATTGTTAATAAGGTCTATTAAGAGTGCGTTGAGCTATTTCTCGTCCCTATTGAACAGTCTGTTGCTCAAACACAACAGCCAACAAGCGCCAGCTGCCTCAACAAAAGTAGAACCCTAACCCTTGTATGTAGTGTTTTAACAGACAGGGGTAGCTGTGTTTAATTAAAAACATTGATGTTTCACTGAAACAATGGGAACTCGAGTTCAAGTGCTGCTCTATTGATTTAAGATGATTTGACTAGCAATGGGTATCATTCCTTCTTTCTGCTTTCACTCCTGCTAAAGGGAGCCTTCTTTCGGCATTATTTGGGTGAATGGTAAAAGACAGAGATGGCGATTGCCTTAGAAACCTGATGAACGCCACTTTGCTACTACAGGAGAAGGTGTTTAATTTCTGAGCGCACCCCATATTTTCTGTCAGTTTATTCACCGTAGGGAAGCTTTGAAAGGAGCTCCTCTCAGCAGGTTAAAAAGTGAAGTATGCGTCCTGGCATTTAAATGTCTTTGTTACCGTGTCAAGGCCAGTTGTTGGGAGCTGCACGGCCGGAATACTAACGGTTTGCAGCGAGTGGCGGAAAGTTCCTTTGTGTGCGTGTCCACACTTCTCACTTCGGTAACAACTTGATCACTCTGCTGGGCTTTCAGCCCTGGGGCTTGTCTGGGAAAGCCACTCTCCGAAGGGATACTTCCGGTCTGGGGCTTTTCAGACTTTAATCAGACACTGAGAAACGAAGCAGCTAGCTCTTGTCCCGGGGAAATAGAATTTAGCGCCGTACATGTCTGGCCACGTGGAATAAAATACATGTTACCGCAAAGAAATGTGTCTAAGCCTACTGCTCCTTAGCGCACTGGCGTGTGTTGCTTTATATTTCCGCATCCAGGGCATGCACTAAAGTCCTAACCCTCCCACGAGCCCATCACTAGGGTGGCATAAATCACAGCCTTTAGCCCCTCCCCAGTGTGGGGAGCACATGCTTTTCCTATGGGTTCGGGGTCTTGTTTCTTTTCGAGTCATCGGAATCATAAGAAATCCCTTCCCCTGGCTTTCCATCGGGTTTAAAGGGAGGCAACCCGCTCCCTCCCCGACAAGGCGTGGCTGTGAAATGACACAAAGCACGCGCCACCGCTGCTGGCTTGAAGGAAACCCCAAGGATACACCCGCACACAGCATCGCGGCTTGCTGGGCATCAGCAGCTCTCCGAAGCAAACCCGTGTCAGGAGATAGGGAGTTAAACATTCAACTCTCTAACTTGAACTCTCTAATCTGCCAGCTGCATCCAAACCCGCTCGGAGGCAGACGGGCCGGGGGGAGGACTCCCTTTGCCTGCGGGGAGGGAGAATCATGTCCTCGCTTTTACTCCGGATTACCATGAGTGGGTACACTGCGCAGTGGAGCAGGCGCCTTTCAAACAGACGCCCTTTACACAGTGCTCGAAACTAGCGGTCCCCCCTCGCTGGCAGAGTGAGCGAGGAGCGCTCCCGAGGCATAGGCCTGGGGAGACCGAGAGGACTCCCTTCCCCAGGGGAGCATCTCCCCCCCTTCCCCCAGCCGCTCCCTCTCCAGCGCCCACTCCTCTCCCCCACCTCCACTACTGCCTGCCTCATTTCCGCCCCCCATTCCCCTCCTGCCCCCCATTCCCACTTCTGTTGGGCCCCACCTCCCACATCACCAATCCCTGGTCCCCTCCCGACTTCCCCCTTCTCCTGCCCCTCACCAGGCTGTTGTCCAGGCTTCTTGGCAGTGCCAAGTTGGCACAGCCCCTTAGGAGGTGCAGTAAGTGTACTGTATTTCTTTCAAGAAAAAGTAAACACGTTGGGGTGTCTCTTCCCTGTTTTCATAGGCAGCTCAACATAAGTTATGTCAGCCCCTCCCGCTCTTTCCACTCCAATCTACAGGATCCTGGTTTCACAATGTAGCCAGCCACATTGTCAAAGGGAGATCTCTGGAGCTTACGTTTTGTGGGGGAGGAACGGAACACTGAGTGTTTTATAATGCACGAGGAATCCCAGGGTCTTTCCCTTACTGCTGCATCCCGTGGGTAATCCCACTTTGTGGATGAAAGCTATTGGGGTGTAGCTGAAAAGAAACCTGGCAGATCACACATGGAATCATAGGTGATCAGTGGTTTATTTATAGGGAGATGAGAGAGAGTACTTCTTCCCAGGGCCACCACCAAGCAACCTGCCTAATGACCAAATTTTGGTGGAGTATTTTCCTCTTCTCTTCATTATATATTGTCTGTGGTTTACATTATTTAGTAATTTTATTAGGAAATGGTTACTTCCCCCCACAGCTTTCTGTGTGGCCTTCCACAGCCACTCTAGTCCTTTTCAAATGAATCCAGGCTAGACTATGATAACATTACTCAGGACCTTACAATTTGAGTAGTCCCCCAGAAGACACTGGAACTGGTGGGATGACATACTATTTAGAGTGACTAAAGGGATCAGTGAGTCTGGCCCCATTTTATTAATTAAAAGCAAAACTGTAGGTAGAGGGGAAGTCTGCTTTCTCTGCACTGAGTATGGGAACCACACCTGTACATCTAGGAGAACTTAACAAATACAAAATCTTGGTTCAAATGCAGAGCTGTACACCTCTACCCCGATATAACGCGACCCGATATAACACGAATTCGGATATAACTCGGTAAAGCAGCGCTCCGGGTGGGCGGGGCTGTGCACTCCCGCGGATCAAAGCAAGTTTGATATAATGCGGTTTCATCTATAACGCAGTAAGATTTTTTGGCTCCCGAGGACAGAGTTATATCGGGGTAGAGGTATAATTTGTTGGGTTATTTCAAATCCTGTCCCCAGCTACAAAGATGTATTATTCAAGTGTTTAAGAATATTTGTAATTTGTAAAGAATATTACAAAATATGGGACAGTGTTGGCTCCTTCAGCACATTATTATTTTTTTTAGTTTATTTTCGACCAAATAACCAATATTTTCAAAGAATGAAGAACTTCTTTTTAAGTGTTTAAATGTGTTAATGTCTTGTAAATAAATCAAAGTGAGAGGAAATAATGTCAATTATTATAAATTATTATTATTATCATTTGCTGTTTGCACTATGGTAGCATCTAGGGGTTCCAATCAGGGATCAGAACTCCATTGAGTAATTAACCATTGGAACAATTTATCAAGAGTTGTGGTGGATTTTCTATCATGGACCATTTTTAACTCAGGATTGACATTTTCCTAAAAGTTATGCTGTAGGAATTATTCTGGGGAAGTTCTGTGGCCTGTGCTACACAGGAGGTCAAGACTAGATGATCACACTGGTCCCTTCTAGCCTTCAAATCTGTGAATTATACGAGGCACTGAATACCCCTGGGACCCCTGCCTTGAAAAGCTTGCAATCTAGATAGCTGGTACACCTCTACCTCGATATAACGTGACCTGATATAACATGAATTCGGATATAACTCGGTAAAGCAGCGCACTCCGGGGGGGCGGGGCTGTGCACTCCAGCAGATCAAAGCAAGTTTGATATAATGCAGTTTCACCTATAATGCGGTAAGATTTTTTGGCTCTCGAGGACAGAGTTATATCGGGGTAGAGGTGTATTTGGCAAATGTCCTATTAAGATATTACTAATATTTTGCAGTTGAGCTGGAACAATATAACAGGGTGACTTTCCGTTTAAGGTCTAGAGGCCTAGGGCCAGCCAAGCCTAGTTACTAAGTAGGTGCACCTGAGCAGAGGTCAGCTGATTCTTCTATAAGAGCAGCAGAAAACTGGAGTGGGAGAGTGGGGGGAGGAAACAGCATCAGCTCATCCCAGAAGGAGGACTGGGGACTCCTTATCTAAGAGAGACATTTACTGGACTTGGGGCCTGGAGGACCAATGAGTGTCAGAACTAAATAAACTGGTCTCCAAGAAGTTGTTTTAATTACCTTTAGGACTATGATCTGGAGTTTTGAGAAGTCCACAAAGGGAAATCGAGGCAGGGTGGTGCAGAGTGACCTCCAGCCACAAGGGGGCACATGGGAAGAGGCTGACTCTGGTAAAAGCAAAAAATAGTTCTCTTGAGATTCCTCTGGGAAGAGAAGAAAAATCCTCTTGAATGTTCTGTCCATCCATTCATGATACATAAATATCCTATATATGTAGAGAAATTTAGATGCAAATAATATCTGATTTATAGGTTCCGTAGGAACAATATACACATTACATATAAAAAAAACATGCTGAAAGAACATTAAGGGGCAAGGTCAAGTACTCAAAAGTTAGGAAATGCCAGAATTAAGGTTGTGCCATGCAAACTTAATTTGATCCCCTCGTGCACAGACATTATGCTAGCCTTCCCCTATATCCACATGAGAAATCTGTGGCAGAGCCAAGTTTAGAACCATGCTCTACTGGATAGCCATCCTGTGTCTTAAGTACAAAAGAATAGCCTCTCTGTCTTTGGAAACCTCTGCCTCAATCTGAGTCTCTTGAGCACTGAATGAGGCTAGGACTCTGAAAAACAAAGAGAATAGTTTAATTACAATAGTGTAATTAAAGACTATATCACTGTATGGATCTCCTAGGTAAAAAAACAAACGAACAGCAAAATGAGAAATTCCACTGTGTGGCATCATACTGGATTCCCACATCGCTACACCAGCTGAGCTAATGGGATAACTGGTAGCAATAGTAGACTGTTATTGTCAAAGTAGACCAGCCACCAGAGGGAAGCAACTGAGGGAGAAGTCACTATTTTACAGTCATTTTCCTTCCCATCCTTTAGACTAGGACATCTAAGAAGGGTTGGTGTTGTTCAATGGCCACAAGAAAAGCAAAGAACTTGAAGGATTCAAATCCAGGAGGAGCCACTCCAACACTGCTGTAGTTACTCCAAGTGCAGATATTGGGCTAAAGAAGCAGGCCCCATCAATAGTCAGTAAACAACTACTGACTGCGTCTTCTTCTGGTAAATGCACTTCAAATATTGTCTGTGTAACAAATGAGTGTGTTAATTCATGTTCAAGTTCAGTAGTGATCATTTAAAAGAAGGTACACTTGAGGAGCCAAAGTTTACTTGCCTTGCTCATACAGGCAGTTCCACTGACGTCTTGTGTGAGCAAGGCAAGAAGGATTTGACCCCGGGATAACTTATACTAGCAGTTATTTTTCCTGAATGTTCATATTCTGAACCCATCACACCCTCACATGCCACCAGACACAGTGTCTTCCTGCTCCTCCTAGGGTGACCAGACAGGAAGTGTGAAAAATCGGGACAGAGGGTGGGAGGTAAGAGGAGCCTATATAAGAAAAAACCCCAAATATCAGGACTGTCCCTATAAAATCGGGACATCTGGTCACCCTAGCTCCTCCTCACCTCTGAGACTACCTGATGCACCCCATCTTGCCCACAGCAGAGGCTCTCTAATGTGCTCCTGTTATATTCCCCCTCCTGGGACATGAGATAACCCCCATTGAAGTCAATGGAAAAACCCCCATTGACTTCAAAAGAGCTGGATCCAGCTGCAATAAGACCTCTTGTCCACCCTGTCTGTTTGTAGAGGAAGTGCTCATCCTCCACGTGTAAAATGGATCTTTTGGGTTTTTTTAACCAATTGAGAGCAAGGGACTTGCTTTGGCCTGAAAAGGTGGGAAACAAACAAATAATGCTATCCTTGTTCTGATGGTTGTTTCTGGGGGGGTTGAGTATTGTTCAGAAGCCCTTGCACTTTCATTTTCTTTAATTTGTGTTTACATGGATTACATTTTTGAGGCATTGGAAGAACACCTACACAGGAAGCGATCCTTAACATAGCACAAACATCTCCTCTGAGAGCTTAACAAAGGCTCTGTTGTACAGAGCTACAGTAACAGAAACAGTCTTGCCAGAAGAATTAATGTCCAGCACACCAAACCGTATGCATATTGAAGTATGTATTTAAATTGATACCTGTTGAAGAAATAAGCATGTTTAAAGAATAATCCTTTACTGCACACAAGTTACAATGAAGTGTAATGTTAACCTAGTATTGGAACTGCTATGTGAAATGACTTTTTCTGAGTGCTACACCAATCATTTCCTTCCAATGAAGTCCTGTTACATATTATAGACAAAGGGAGTTTTACAAATGAATGACTGAATGATCACCCCCTACAAAATTATAAAAATTGTAAAATATTTTGTTTGTGTTCAATGGAGTTGTATATTCAATGTGTTGTTACTGTCCCATACAGCCTCAAGAAAGTCCCAGTTAGACTAGGCGGTAGCAACGGTGTGTTGTAATGTATATTCTGATAGCTGTCTCTATACGGCAGTTGTTAAAATAGGAGATTTATGGTGCAACAGGAGGGAATTTGTTTGAACCATAAACCACTTAAGATATTAAGTATCAGTCTGTATCAGTTTTGTTTGCAGTTATTACCGTATACAGTCATAAGAGGTTGCCCCTCTATTTAGACCACTTTAAAGTATTATCAACCTTGATCTATACAATGAAATACAAGTGAAATACAAGTGTTCAGTTTGTGCTATCAAAGAAATAGTTTATTACATCTAAGTTGTGATTACATCAACGTTAATTCATATACTTTTTCTCCACAGTTTGTATCTCTGTGAGAGAATGAAGAAGCAAAGATTCTAGTAGCCACATACATTATGGACCTGTTCCAAAGCTCACTGAAGTCAATGAGAATCTTTCAGCTTACTTGGTATACAGAGGTATGCATGATCTTATCATGAGGCAACAGAAACCAAGTAGGTATTTTTATCCTTAAAGTATATTCCATTGCTATCCTTAATTAATCCTTACATATATTTCCTATTCCATTAGTAGGGTTTAAGCATATCTTAAGTGATGTAGAGACCTTGGGTAGCCCCTTTTACAGAGGAATATATTTTACCCACTGTGCCTAGATATTTTGCCAAGTAACTCTTGGGTAGGTGTGTCAGAAATATTTAGATAGACAACACAATCCTCTGGGATATCAGACTTAGTTGCTGAAATGATTTGTAGTAAAGAGACTGCAAATAAGGAATGAGTTGCAGGAACAAATGAACTTCTAAGGGTATGTCTACACTGCAAAGTTGTTGACAAAATTATTGTCTTTCACGGGTACTTAAAAAAGCCCCACCGCGAAAGCAGGGCCGGCTCCAGGCACCAGCCCTCCAAGCATGTGCTTGGGGCGGCACCTGGAGGGGGGCGGCGCTCACCCGGGGAGAGCGGGGCCGCAGCTGGGCTCACCGCCCTCCCCTGGCGCTCTGGCCGGTCGGGGAGAGCGGGGCCCTGGCCGGGCTCTCTGCCCTCCTCCCGGCGCTCCGGCCGGTCGGGGAGAGCGGGGCCGCAGCCGGGCTTGCCGCCCTCCCCTGCTGCACTCCCCGCCGGGGGGAGGGGCGGGGGGCGGCAGGAGGCTTTTTTGCCTGGGGCGGCAAAAAAGCCAGAGCCGGCCCTGCACGAAAGACAAAAGCTTTGCCGATGCAAGTGGCAGTGTGAACGTGGCTTTGTCGGCAGGAGCGCTCGCGGAGCTGGAAGTATTTTGTTGGCAAAAGTGCTGACAAAGAGCGTTTATACACGCTGACTTTTAGCAACAAGGCTGGGTCAACACAGCCTTGTCGCTAAAAGCTGCATTGTGTAGACAGGTCCTAAGTAAAAAAGAGCTTCTTTTTATTCAGTAATCAAGAATGAGAGAAGACAAATACAGAAAATATTTGATACTTCAGCAGAAACGTTTTGTTAGAGAATGGTTTCCATGATATGTCAACAGCCCTTTAAGCATACAGCATTTAATAATATTTACTTTTCTAGTTGTTATTCAGAAGTGTTTTGACATATGTTTCATTTGACCCATCCTGATTCTTTGCCATTTTCTGCCTGTAGGCACCTCACATTACTGCATTTCTATATCCTCCACAGTCGGTCTCTTTATGTATTAGTGTTGTCTCTTGAGAAGATTGGGCAAAAGGAACACTGAGCTATGTGATTTGAACAGCTGACTAGACTGTCTAGTGTAAGGGCCCAGTCCTGTCCCCCTTGAACTCAATGGCAAAAATCTGATTGGAGCAGGATCAGACTTTCTGTAGAAGATGTCAGGGTCTGGAGAGTGTATAAATATTCCATTTATTTTTCCAGATTTTAAATCCAGATTTTAAAAACAATGCAGAAATATGCAGACTGGAATTCTATGTATAGTTATGAGGTAATATCTCCTCCACAAAATGATGTGTTAAAATGCTGCCTCAGTGCTTGATTGTGACTGGTTGTGACAGTGACTTAAAATTTACAAGTGAGGTAGATGAATACGGATATCAGAAATTTTTTTCTGAATCTGTCCTTACAAAATATAAATGTTAGGTTGAAATTATTAAGCATAATTATAGTCCGTGTAAACCTATTTTAAAGACTGAATTTTTAAAAAATCAGTTAGGGCCTGATTTTTAGATTGTTTCCTAGGAAAAATTCTATTTGAGACAAATCCTGGTTCCAATTAAGTTCAGAGGACAGCTTCTGTTGATTTAAATAGAACCAGAATTTGGGCAACTGATTTTAGAGAGAGTTTTCTGCATATAATCATAAAAGGATATTACTCCTAGTCAACAACTATACACTCTCAAGCCATTTCCCAGTGAGCAGGTGTGCACATCTCTCACTCACTCCCCTCTCCTCTCAACAAACAAACAAACAAACAAACAAACAAAAACACCACCAGAAATGTCACTATTTTATAGGCTTGTGGGCAATCTCAGTGAGGAAGTCCATGATTGACTAGGCATGGAAATTGAACTACCTTCTCTCCCCTACCAGTGATTCCTCCAAGCCAGGATTAAAGAAAATAGGTGGGGCAGGATGAGGAAGGGTTGTCCACGTAGCAGCTTTCATGAACACTAAATGCAGTTGCACAAAATTGCAAGTAAAGAAAAACCTATATCTACATTCTGCAGAGAGAAGAACGACTGCATGCTCCTTGCAACATCATATGCACATTTGGGAAAAAAAATACAATGCTGATGCTTATAGATATAAAATATAGAAATATGTCCAAAACATTCATGTTTTCAGTATGTAAATAAAATAATTTGTCAAAGTATTTTTTTATATTGAAGTTGGAACCATTTGGAATACAGCATTTGAGCTCTGCTCAGAAATCTTAGCTTTTATTGTTTTAAATACTAAGTAGGGATATTTACTATACTTTCACAAAGATTGGATTACAATTTCCCATGATTAAAATTGATGAAACTCCATAATCATTATGGGACTGTAACTACCACTATGGAACTTCGGAAATAAAGTCCAACATGAGACACAGTAGATAGATATTGAAAATACTGCATGTTTGTACTACACCATCAGACCAACATTTAAGATGGAGTCAATTTTCAAACTCCTACAAAAGCAATTATGGGTGGTATATAAGACATTTTCAAAGAAGAGTACACTCCCATATGCAGAGCATCACGTTATTAGATCAGTGGTGGATGGAGACTGGGAAGGGCTATGAATCTAGACCACATAAACTGCCTTTTTAAGAAATGTCAGGTGGACAAGAGTCATTCTGTTCTGACAGTCATAGATGAGTGAAACTGATAACTAAGAAAAATTAGATTTGTTAACAAATAACAAAATCCAGCAGATACTGTAGTGTCACTTGATGGCATGCCCATAACTTGAATACTGTATGCCGTTCTGGTCACCCTATCTTAAAAAAATATATATTAGAATTGGAAAAGATACAGAAAAGGGCAACAAAAATATTGGGGATATATAGAACAGCTTCCATATGAGGAGAAATTTTAAAAAGTAGGACTGTTCAGCTAAGAAAAGAAACAACTAAGGGGGGATGTGATAGAGGTCTATAAAGTTGTGACTGTTGTGGAGAATGTGGATAGGGAAGTGTTATTTACCCCTTCACATAACACGAGAACTAGGGGCCACCGAGTGAAACTAATAGGCAATGGGTTTAAAACAAACTAAAGGAAGTATTTCTTCACGCAGTGCACAGTCAACCTGTAAACCTCATTGCCATGGATTGTTGTGAAGACCAAAAGTGTAACTGGATCCAAAGAAGAACTAGATAAATTCATGGAGGATAAGTCCATGACCTGGCCCCACCCACACTCCACCCTCAGGCCCCCTCCTGCTTTCTGCCAGTGCAGACTGCGGCTCTTCCCCTGTTGCCGGGGCCACGGGCTGGGGCTGAGGCTAGTGGGGGCCGGCCTTTAGCCCAGGACTCCGGGCTGCTGGAGCCAGAGCTTGTGCCAACCACCTGGTGCTCAGGGGCTGGGACCGCTGGTGGCCACGGCACCTGCCTGCCCACCCAGTGCTCGGGGGCTGGAGGCTCTGGGGGCCACGCTGCCCGCCTGCCCAGCACTCCAGGGCTGTGGGGGGGGGGCAATACCTGCCTGCCCAGAACTCTGGGACTGGGGCCACATTGCCCACCCAGTGCTCCGGGGCTGGAGGCACTCAGGCAGCCTGGGGCTGGGGGTAAGCTGGTGGCCACAGGGGTGGGGGGTGGCTCTGGGCTCCAGTGGAGGAAGGGGGGCAGGAAGAGTGGGGCCCCAGGTAGAAGAAGGGGCAGGCCGGGCCAGCGACTAGCCTCCTTGAACCTGCAGTTCACCCGTCGCCCATGCCAGGGACACAAGCCCATACTCCCAGTGCCACTAAACCTTCAATGGCCCGAAGCTGGGGCTGGGAGTGGACTACAGGGGATGGATCAATCAAAATTGCCCTGTTCTATTCATTCCCACTAAAGCATCTGGCACTGGTCACTGTCAGGGACAGGATACTGAGCTAGATGAACCACTGTATGCCCATTCTTAAGTTCTTACTTTATGGTCTTATAGTATGCACTTTACATTAGTGCCAATCCTCGATGGTGTAAACTGGCATAGCTCTATGAGCTGAGGCTGTTCTAAGTAACCCTGTGGGTTGAATCAACCTCTGACAACTCTGAAGAACAGAGCAATGCAAGTGTAGCTTTCAAACACCTTTGCCCAAACCCAGGTCCACAGGCTGGTTGGACAGACCCAAGGATCAGGGCCATTATGTTTCAGCAGTGGCAACTGTCTCTGTAGGGTGAGTCCTTTGCTAGTATTATTATTATTAGTAGTAGTAGTAATACTACATTATTAGTAGCTTTGCATCTGTATTACCTTGGGTTTTCTTTTCTTTCTCTCTCTCTCAAGATACATAGAGTCCGGTCTGCACAGTACTTGGATGGGAATCTCTAAAGAAAACCCAGTTGTAAGTGGCACTCTTCTATTTGGATCAGCAATGAAATAATATCCTAGCATGGTGAAAAGAAGGTACTGAGCTGCTGTTTTAGGTGAGAAGTGATCATTATAGTTCCATAGAGCTTTCCACACTGTTAGATTGTAACCCTAGAATACTGGGTTGTTATTTTCTACCTACCTAAACTTTCCCTGAATTTTCAGTTAGATAGCCTTTTCTAATTTTCCCTCCTAAAAATCTGTTGTGTGATGTTACAGAACAGCTGTTATATTCTACCTTATCAGTAGATGAGTGTTCACTACGTATACATGCCTGCATCATCCGAATGGTTCACTACATATCCATGTCTCCTCACCTAATGGGTTATCTGTGGTAAGCTTTAGGAGGAGGAGAAGGGGACTGGCCATACTGTATTACCATTTTGTGTTGTCCTGTAGGATTTCCTCATGGATATCCAGCAGAATGTTTGTACTGTTGGAAGATGTATTAGTTCCCGTGGGGCCCTCTCTATGGCTGCTTATGATACAAAGCCAATAATAGCAGAACTCTTGAGGGACCAGAGAAACAGCATGGATACTCCAGTCTCTTCTGAAGGGAGGAGCAATTCCTCAGGAAATCCCAGGAGCCACGGGGTTAGGACAACTCCCACACTTAATCCCAAAAATCTTGCTTGTTTTATGATCCACTAGAATGTTGCCACTCTCCAAAGATCACAGACATTCTATTAACCAGTTCCCAGCATTTGGGTTGATGCTTCTTTGAAAAGGTTTGTTTTAGGTAAAAATTGTCAAATTACAAAAATTCTGAAGGTCTTTGTATACTACTTTCCTTTGCAAGAGAATATGAAACCAGTCACTGATGTATACATTTTATGTATGTGAATAGAGGGGATAAAAGCACAAAGTTGAGTTGAAATTTGAAAAAGTAGCAATAGTCTTTCTTTCTTTTGTTTTTTTGGTTTACATTTCAGTGTCCGGCATTCCAGAAGGTGAAGGTGCCCAATGCACACATAGCAGAAAGTAATAGCCAATCTTTGATGGAATCATAATTGTTTTAGTCTCCTCAGATTTAATGTAGTGGGATCTGTCTAACTTAACTATTTTAAAGCTGAATAAGTGACCCCAAAACTTTGCATTCAGAGAGATTATATGGTTGCGTGACACTCCATGCAGGACGTGGAATTCATGAACTCAGGAACAGATTATCATGCTCTATTAATATAGTATTTCAGTTGGAAAAGAGAGAATCTTGATCCTATATTCTCCATTTTTCACAAGTTTTCAAGAATAAGTGAGAGAAAACAAAGAAAATAGAATTTTATTATAGATAATGGTGTAATAAATATATGTCAGGTAGGATATGAGACATATTTTATATATTGCATTAACTAGTATATGTATAGTATATACAACAGGAGACAATTGCTGGTGCCCACTATATTTAAGATTGTCTAATAATTTCAATCAATCATACTCTTTCCTGTTTTCTCTTTATAATGCCTTTCTAAATTATTATTCTTTGGGGCCTAGTCTCTGTCCAAAAGTGATTTTTTTTAAAGTTTAGCAAATTTTCTTTATCCACTTTTGAGTTTAGCGGAGATGTCAATTTTTTCCTATATAAAAGAAACCTTCCAAACTATAACCAGACCTTTTTAGAATGGGGTAGAGAAAAAATGTCTTAAGTTTGAAGACTGAAATTTAACATGACCATAACCCTCAGTGAGGGCCAGCGCCTTTCATCCAGATTGGACACTCATTTATAGCATGTGTCATATACACCAGACATCAGTGGGATTGAATAGGTTATAAGTGATGGCAAAATATATCCCTTTGGTTTGAAAAATAATGACTTTGGTTTCACAGATACACCTCTACCCCGATATAACACGACCCGATATAACACGAATTCGGATAGAACGCGGTAAAGCAGTGCTCCAGGGGGGTGGGGCTGCGCACTCCGGTGGATCAAAGCAAGTTCGATATAACGCGGTTTCACCTATAACGTGATAAGATTTTTTGGCTCCCGAGGACAGCGTTATATCGAGGCAGAGGTGTATATGATTGAAAATTGTGTATTGAGCATACTCACTAGGCAATCTTAAGGCTACACATACAGGCTTCTAAAGTGTTCAGCTTCTTAGTTCTGTGCTTCTTGGCTCAAAGAAGCACCACTTGTATCATCTACAAGATGATAGCCTTGGAGGAAGGAATTTACAAGCTCCACAAAATGATTAGTTCTAGATTTCTTCTCCCTCCTCCTTCCCTCCACACACCTTTTCAAATTCATTTTCCTTAAAGAAATCTAAGAAAATTAGCATTAATGCATCATTAAGGTTGCAAGATCAAGCGCTTTAAAGTCAGGAAATTCCCATAGTTAAAATTGCAATGGCAAGATCTATATGATCTGTGTCTCCCTCAAAATGTACGACATATATTGTAACTACAGATAGGCTCAAGCTACAGCATTTAGATCTGGAATCTGATCATCTCAAGATTCAGACGTTTTCAGATTTCCCCCCAAAATGTATAAAACTAGGGTCCAAATGCAACATTCAAATCCAAATCTGGGTTCAGATTCTGAACATCCTCTTGTTCTGGGAAGTTCAGAGATCAAGGTTTGGTCCAGGCCTATTTCTAGTTCTAACTATTGTGTAAGAATCTGACCATTTAATCAGAAGCCCATGTGCAGCCTCTGTGATGGGATATACAAACCCAACACTGGACAACAAAGGGTTAAGGGTTAAGACTTGGAGAGGCTGGAAGAGGAGCTTAAAAGGAAAGCAGAGTAGCTCACTTGTTGGCAGACCAGGGAAGAGAATGGACCTTTAGCTCCTGTGGAGAGGGATGACTGAAGACAGGAGCTTCCCAGACAATACTGTTTGACGATCCCTCCCTGAAGAAGGGGAGGCCAGATCTTGATGCACCCTGAGAGGGAGTCATTCCCTTCTGTGTTTTACTAAGTCAGTCTATTTGAGTTAATTCCCCTTGCTTATTGGTCATAGACTGCCCCAGAATGGGAGAGAATTTAAAGTGACCTGGCTGGAGGGCAAAATCACAGGAAGCAGCAGGCTACTACAGAGGCAGAGCAGCCATTGACAGGAGACACCCAGTGGAAAGAGAGCTGCTATGCCATGCCTAGCCATAAAGAGGGGCCACCGGTGAGTTGACCCCTTCACAAGCTCTCCTTGGCTTCAGTGGGAGTTGAAAGTACAAAACTGAGTGTCTGATCAGCTCCTTGAGTTCACTATTGAGTAATAAGTTTAGGAGTTAGCTGCTGGAGCCCTAGTATTTTCAGATATGTCCCCCAAGCCATTTGAATAATTAGGGTTTATCTGAATTAATTAATTTTCTGCTAATGCTAGTCACGCTTAGTAACATGACCAACTGTAGATTAAGAAATTAGTAGGCAGTTCTGTACAGTATTTGAAACCCAGTGTGAGGCTTGTTTTGGAAACAAAAATGTCTAACAATAATGCAAAGGTGTGGCAAAATTATAGGTTTAACATATTACTTTTGGTCAAACTAACCAAATGTATACAGAACCATCAAAATGGAACTTCCAGAATGAAAGATCACTATTACCAACTAAGGTACACTGACCAAGTGCCAAACAGATCTCCATGAAAATTTTTATTTGAAAGGGCAGAATTTGGCCCCTAAAAATGCTGAGAAGTGTCCAACTTGTGTACTCTGCTTTCAGAGATAAAGTCCACAGCCTGACCAGAGACAGCTGGCCAGTATGCTTTTTTTACATGCACATATATTTTGTGGGTTTTGCTGAGTGAGGACTTATTTTATTTCAGTGGAGAAAGCACTCAGTCCCAAAATATTATAAACAAAAATATTGGAAACAATTCTATTCAATCAATTTGTATACTTTTTTTTTTGCTGCATATATTATATCACAACAATGGATTTTATATACACATTGCTAGTTCAGACTGATATTTTAGATCAACCTTTCAATCTAAAATGAATGTAGCTGGTTGTATAGGCCACACCCAAAGGTTAGCAGGAAAGGGTTTAGTCATCTTGATTTGGCTACTAGAGGGAGGGCAGTTTGCTGCTTTAGGTGCAGGGATTTGCAGGATAGCAAAAGAGGGCCAGCTTTGGAGAATCCTGTTCTATATAACAAGTTTCAGAGTTCTATATAGATTCCGTGTGGTTCACCTCTATTTTCTCCCTCACCTTCATTTCATAAACAATGAAGGGGGTCATGGTGAATAAGTGCCCAGCATGGGTCTGATTAAAAATATGATTCTGTTTATCTTGCGGAATAGAAACAAGCATTACCCTATGACCTTCCCCTAAACTAGGACTGAACCCCAAATCATGTTATATCTGAAAGGGAGCTCCTTGGGGGTAGGGAGAGCAGCAGTAGCAAGTATGAAGCAGCTCAGTGGCTGAAACCAGCAAGAGGTATACTTTCTTCTAAAACAAATGATACATGATGGTTATTTATACTAAGGAAAGAAAATCAGGTAGAAGCACATATTGGAGGTGTTCCTGAGGCTGTATTAATATGCTGAACTGCTGTGCTTTTTGAAATCAAACCTAGAGTACAAAACACCTTTTCCACTAATTGTGGAGAATCAAATTTAGACAAAATTGTCTCAAAAGATCTCTAAACACTTCCTCCTGTGAAGCTTCCTGCAAGCCTAAAGCCCACAATTTTTAGATTAAAATAGCTTTCCCTTTTTCTTTTGTTAATATACATTCTTATGTAAAGAGCTTTTTAATGCAGCTTTTCAGTATAGATTCATACTTTCAAACTCCATGCGCACAGCATTCTGACATATGTTAACATTAATTTCCATAGTTTCAAATGTTCAGTTCTTCTTTCTAACCCTTTCTCCATATCTTTAATAGTAATGAAACTGCATTTTAGGGGGCATCATGCAATTCCAAGATATTTTCCCCCAGAATAACTGAGTTACCAGTGAGAAAGGGCAGAAGAGGAAGGAGCAGATGCACCTGTCTCTTCCACAACTCAGTCTATACCTTCTTCACACAATGCACAGTCAACCTGTGGGAACTTGTTGCCGGAGGATGTTGCGAAGGCCAAAAATATAATTGGTTAAAAATATAATTAGATAAGTTTGTGGAGGACAGGTCCATTAATGGCTATTAGCCAAGATGATCATAGACACAACCCCATGCTCTGGGTGTCCTTAAACCTCCAACTTCTAGAAGCTGGGACTGAATCACAAGGGATGGATAACTCAATAATAGCTCTGTTCTGTTCCTTCCCTCTGAAGCATCTGGCACCCACTACCATCAAAAGATGGGATACTGGGCAAGCTGGACCATTGGTCTGACCCAGTATGGCTGTCCTTATGAATGTAATTCAGTTTCTTAATCTGCTGTTGCTGAGTCTGTTTTATTTCCTTAGCACTTTATCCCCACACTTCTCCCTCTTATCAGTTAGAAAAGAGAAAAGGAAAGGAAAAAAGTACTTAGGTCAGGTGATGCAAAAGCTGTGGGTCCTGTGTGAGAAAAAGAAAATGTCAGCCATTTATATACAGCTAAGGAAGCAGTTGCTAGTAAAAGATCACTTAATCAAAGTAATATATTTAATTTGTATATTATTTAAATAAGAAATGTACCACCAGACAATTTTTGGAAGGTAATACTGACACAGGGGCTGATCTTGCTTTGTGGGAACTCAGTGAAAGTTTTACCAAGGACCTCACTGGGAGCAGAATCAGGCCCAAAATAATTAAACCACTTAATTGCTTCGAAAAGTCCATAGCAAAGTCCAGTAAGCACAAGAGAGAATATGTATTTTAAAAAAACTGCCATCCAAAAATAATATTCCGATGGTGCAAGAGGGAGCTGGCATTTTATTTTCATTCCCCTCCTCCCAGAAATGACGTAAGCAGGGGCCATGTAATGTCACACAGCCCACTGAATTTGGGAGCACAGGAGAAATGGTATTTTATGCTGCCCACATGCCATCCCGGGAGGGCTGTTGGCTGGGGATGCTGGTGATAACAGTGGGGTGAGCAGGCCCTTGTGATTTTGAATACAAGTGTGTATCTATACTGGGTGTGAAAAGCCACTTGAGTGAGGTTGGCTGAGTTAAGGTTCCATTTTAAAAAGCTAGTTAGATGTTGCTAAATTATTAAATTAAATATGATAATGAGAAGTAGTATTCAGTGAATGATTTAACTGAGCAATACAGCAAGGTACATGTTGTATGTTAAGCTGTCTAAGAAATTCCAGTTTTGTCTTATATCTTACAGACAAAGGCCATATTTTAAGGCATATGCTTGAGGTGGCAGAGATGAAGGTGTATGATAAACCTTTTGTAATTTCTTGACTTTTCAGAACTTAATTTCTCTACCTTAGCAGGTGTTAAATAGTTTTTTTTTGTGTGTGTAGTATTAATGGAGGCCAGAATTTTCAAATTTGGATGCATAAAGATAGGCACCTAAACAGAACTGGCATGATTGTCAGTGGTGTTGAGCACAGCCCTCGTTAACCTCAGTGGGAGTTGCTGGTGCTCACCACCTGTGAACATCAGACCTTATTCAGGTGCTTTATGTTAGGCACCCAAATGTGAATATTTGGGGCATATTTCCCAATGTGCAACATATTTGAAGTTTTTCTCCCCATAAGGATAGAAGGTCACCAGGGAGAGAGGACATCCATACAAGAATGGGAAGTGAGACTGAAACTGAAGCCAGGTTTCAGAGTGGTAGCCATGTTAGTCTGTAACAGCAAAAAGAACGAGTACTTGTGGCACCTTAGAGACTAACAAATTTATTTGAACATAAGGCTTTAGCCCACAAAAGCTTATGCTCAAATAAATTTGTTAGTCTCTAAGGTGCCACAGTACTCCTTGTTCTTTTTGAAACTGAAGAGACTCTTAACAACATATTTACATGGTCATGCTGAGGATTCTTTAGGACAAGATGGTAAGTCACAAAATATCTTCTCCTGAAAAGAGGTGGCTAGGGACATAAATGGAAAACAAAGGACAGGACAGTGGTTTGCCATTAGTTAGAAGAAAGATTTGCAAAACATTTTAAGGGATCAGACATGGAGAAACATTATGAAAAACACAGCTGAAGTATGTTTTAGAGACAGAAGATCTTGTTACCCTACTAATTTGTCATTCTCTGTAAATATTGTTGACATTGTGGAACAAGGAAAGTTGCGGGCAATACACTGAACATAGATTTGCAACAAGCAAAGTAAGTTAACAAGGGTTCATGTGTAGTATGACAAGTTAACATACTGCAACTGGGCACGCTTCTGTTAGATACTGATTAGCAGGGCCACTGAGAGCGGGTTCGGGCCCTGGTGAAAAATTTTTTTCAGGCTCCCCAGCAAGAGCCGACGAGGGGTAGGTAGGAAGCCGGGCCCTGGACCCCCTTCCGGACTGCCAGGACCCAGTAATTTGTATTGGCTTCCCCCTCTCTCATCCATCCTGCTGATTAGGCTCCTGTTCCACTGAAGTTAGTAGGAATTAAGGGGGTGGATTAATGAAAGGATGTGGCTCAAATTAGCCATAGAGGGAGCCTTACAATAAGGAGGGAAGTTACTAGTAAATAGGCTGACCAGACAACAAGTGTGAAAAATCAGGACGGGGGCTGGAGGTAATGGGAGCCCATATAAGAAAAAGACCCAAATATGGGGATTGTCCCTATAAAATCGGGACGTCTGGTCACTCTACTAGTAAAGGGATCAGAGTTAGATCACATTTAATTCTTTATGTAAACAACATGAATGGCATTACTCAAACCAAGATATTCAAGTTTACAATTAACAGAAATAATGAACAACAATGCTGCTAGATCAGGGGTAGGCAACCTTTCAGAAGTAGTGTGCCGAGTCTTCATTTATTCTCTTTAATTTAAGGTTTTGTGTGCCGGTAATACATGTTAACGTTTTTTAGAAGGTCTCTCTCTCTAAGTCTATATTATATAACTAAACTATTGTTGTATGTAAAGTAAACAAGGTTTTCAAAATGTTTAAGAAGCTTCATTTAAAATTAAATTAAAATGCTGATCTTACGCCACCAGTCTGCTCAGTCCGCTTCCAGCCTGGGGTTCTGTTCACCTAGGCCTGCAGTGGGCTGAGCGGGGTGACTCGAGGTCAGGGCAGAGGGCTGGAGTGTGTGTGGAGGTGCAGGGCAGAAGGCTGGGTGTTGGGGGTGACTTGAGGTCAGGGCAGAGGGCTGGATTGTGTGTGGAGGTGCAGGGCAGAAGGCTGGGGGGAGGTCAGGGCAGAGGGCTGGGGGTGCAGGGCAAAGGGCTGGGATGTGTGTGAAGGTGCAGGGCAGAAGGCTGGGTGTTGGAGGCGACTCAAGGTCAGGGTAGAGAGTTGGGCGGGGTGGGGGGTGCAAGGCAGAAGGCTGGGTGTTGGGGGGAGGTCAGGGCAGAGGGCTGGGATGTGTGTGGAGGTGCAGGGCAGAAGGCTGAGTGTGTGTTGGTGTGGGGGGATGCAGGGCAGAAGGCTGGGTGTGGGTTGGGGTGGGGGTCAGGGCAGAGGGCTGGGGGGTGTGTGGAGGTGCAGGGCAGAAGGCTGGGGTATGTGTGGAGGGTGCAGGGCAGATGGGTTGGGGGGGTATGGGGGTGCAGGGCAGAGGGCTGGGGCTGTAGGGGTGCAGGGCAGAGGGATGGGTGTGTGTTGGGGTGGGGAGGTGCAGGGCAGAAGGCTGGGGTGCTCGGCTCGTGGGGGTGCTCCCAGCCCCCTGCCCTGAGCGGCTCATGGCAGGGGCTGGGAGGGATATGCCCTGTTCCACCCGCTTCCCCCAGGCTTGTCCCTACCTCTCTCTGCCTGCTCCATACCCCTAATGATTTTTGTTGCCCTTTTCTGAACCTTTTCCAATTCCAATATATTTTTTTGAGATGGGGCGACCACATCTGCATGCAGTATTCAAGATGTGGGCATGCCATGGATTTATATAGAGGCAACAGGATATTTTCTATCTTATTATCTATCCCTTTCTTAATGATTCCCAACATTCTGTTCGCTTTTTTGACTGCCGCTGCACATTAAGTGGATGTTTTCAGAGAACTATCCACAATGACTCCAAGATCTCTTTCTTGAGCATTAGCAGCTAATTTAAACCTCATCATTTTGTACGTATAGTTGGGATTATGTTTTCCAATGTGCATTACTTTGCATTTATCAACATTGAATTTCGTCTGCCATTTTGTTGCCCAGTCACCCAATTTTGAGAGATTCTTTTGTAGCTCTTCGCAGTCTGCCTAGGACTGAAGTATCTTGAGTAGTTTTGTATCATCTGCAATTTTTGCCACCTCACTGTTTACCCCTTTTTCCAGATAATTTATGAATATGTTGAATAGGACTGGTCCCAGTACAGACCCTTGGGGGACACCACTATTTACCTCTCTCCATTCTGAAAACTGACCATTTATTCCTACCCTTTGTTTCCTATCTTTTAACCAGTTACCACTCTATGAGAGGACCTTCCCAAGACTGCTTACTTTGCTTAATAGTCTTTGGTAAGGAACCTTGTCGAAGGCTTTCTGAAAATCTAAATACACTATATTCACTGGATCCCCTTTGCCACATGCTTGTTGACCCCCTCAAAGAATTCTAGTAGATTGGTGAGGCATGATTTCCCTTTACAAAAAGCATGTTGACTCTTCCCCAACAAATTATGTTCATCTATGCGTCTGACAATTTTGTTCTTGACTATAGTTTCAACCAGTTTGCCCGGTACTGAAGTTAGGTTTACCAGCCTGTAATTTCCGGGGTCACATCTGGAGCCCTTTTTAAAATTGGCATCACATTAGCTATCCTCCAGTCATTTGGTTACAGACTACAGTTGTTAGTCCTGCAATTTCACATTTGCGTTCCTTCAGAACTCTCGTGTGAATACCATCTGGTCCTAGTTACTTATTACTGTTTAGTTTATCAATTTGTTCCAAAACCTCCTCTAATGACACCTCAATTTGGGATAATTCCTCAGATTTGTCACCTAAAAAGACTGGCTCAGGTTTGGGAATCTCCCTCACATCCTCAACCATGAAGACTGATGCAAAGAATTCATTTAGATTCTCCACAATGGCCTTATCGTTCTTGAGTGCTCCTTTAGCATCTCAATTGTTCAGTGGCCACACTGGTTGTTTAGCAGGCACCCTGCTTCTCATGTACTTAACATTTTTTTTGCTATTACTTTTTGAGTCTTTGTCTAGCTGTTCTTCAAATTATTTTTTGGCCTTCCTAACTATATTTTGACACTTCATTTGTCAGAGTTTATGCTCCTTTCTATTTTCCTCACTAGGATTTAACTTCCACTTTTTAAAGGATGCCTTTTTGCCTCTCACTGCTTCTTTACTGTGTTTTTACGGTGTCTTTAAAAAGTTTCCATGCAGCTTTGCAGGGATTTTACTTTTGGTGCTGTACCTTTTAATTTCTGTTTCACTAATCTCATTTTTGTGTAGTTCCCTTTTCTAAAATTAAATGCTACAGTGTTGTGCTGCTGTGGTGTTTTCCGCCCTCAGGGATGTTAAATTTAATTATATTATGGTCACTATTACTAAGTGGTCCAGATATATTCACCTCTTGGACCTGATCCTGTGTTCCACTTAGGACTAAATCAAGAATTGCCTCTCCTCTTGTGGGTTCAAGGACTAGCTGCTCCAAGAAGCAGTCATTTAAGGTGTCAAGAAACTTTATCTCTGCATCCTGTCCTGAGGTGATATGTAGCCAGTCAATATGGGAATAGTTGAAATCCCCCATTATTATTGAGATTTTTGTGCTCTAATCTCTCTGAGCATTTCACAGTCATTATCACCATCCTGGTCAGGTGGTCAGTAATATATCCCTACTGCTATCTTCTTATTCAAGCATGGAATTACTATCCATAGAGATTCTATGGTACAGTTTGGTTCATTTAAGATTTTTACTTCATTTGATTCTATACTTTTTTTCACATATAGTTCCACTCCTCCACCAGCACAACCTATTCTTTCCTTCCAATATTTTTTGTACCCTGGTATTACTGTGTCCTATTGATTATTCTCATTCTACCAAGTTTCTGTGATGCCTATTATATCAATATCCTCATTTAATATGAGGCACTCTAGTTCACCCATCCATAGGTACCGACTTCTAATGGTGCCGGTGGGTGCTCAACCACCCTTTACCCCTGGCCCCACCCCGACTTCACCCCTGCCCTGCCTCCTCCTGCCCCCATTCCAACCTCTTCCCCAAAGTCCCCTCCCCAACTCCGCCCCCTCCCTGCCCCTATTCGACTCCTTCCCCAAATCCCTGCCACAGCCCCGCCTCCTCCTCCCTCCCTCCCGGAGCTTGCTACAGTTGTTTGGTGGTGGCAAGTGATGGGAGGGAGTGGGGAGGAGTGGGGATGTGGTGTGCTCAGGGGAGGAGGCAGAGGTGAGGTAGGGCGTGGGGGAGCAGGGCAGGGAGCTTGGCTGCCGGTGGGTGCAGAGCCCCCACTAATTGTTCTCCATGGGTGCTCCAGTCCCGGAGCACCCACGGAGTCGGTGCCTATGCACCCATCTTATTATTTAGACTTCTAGCATTGGTATATAAGTACTTTAAAAGCTTCTCACTTTTCAGCTGTCTCCCATTGCATGATGTAATTGAATGAGACTTTTTTTCATTTGACTGTTTCTCATCCGATCCTACCTGTATTTTATCATCTTCCATCCTCTCCTCATTAGGACATAGACAATCTCCATTAATAGATCCTCCCCTGATGGATGTCTCTTTCCGAACCACATGCTCCTCCACACCTGTCGGCTTTCCCCCAGCCCTTAGTTTAAAAACTGCTCTACAACCTTTTTAATTTTAAGTGCCAGCAATCTGGTTCCATTTTGGTTTAGGTGGAGCCCATCCTTCCTGTATAGGCTCCCTATAACAAGGTTGTTGCTATCATGGTTTGAGACATAGACTAGACTGGGCCAGATTGTAGACATGTACACCCCTCCCTTCAGTCCCAAAAGGAAGGCACAACAAATATGGAGCTCTCGAAGGACTGTATCTTTCTTTGAGGATTAGTTTTTCCCCTTCCATGTGCTTCTACCTGGGAGTATCCAGCCCTACATACATAACAGCATGTGACATATCAAGCAAGGAAAGTTAAATATATCAATTTTATGTAATACATCGTGAATTGTAATTTGCACTCTGCTACAGATTCTCTGCCTGACCTTGTTAAAGTCATTTAACTGCTCTGTGTCTCATTTTCCTCACCTGTAAGTAAAACCAAGATACTATTACTTACTCTTTTACATCAGATGGGCTTTGTGAGGATTGATTAAAGTATATACATCACTATGACAATGTTAAGGGCTATGTTTAATTAATAATTTCATTTATTATCTATGTCATAATTTATATGATGGTGGGGGGTGGCAAGATGGTTACTGTAAATTAATCCATAACTCAGTAGTGATACAATGGCAGCTAAGCCACTATTATAGAGTTTGGTGATGTACTTATATGACAAACATTAGAAATACATATTGTTTTAAGCTCGTCACAAAGTGATTATGTTGCATTGTTATAATCTGTAGTTGCTTCAGTGAAACTGACTTTTTTGTGTAAGTATCTTGTCAATATTTTGTAGTTTATAAACAAGTCTAAAAATAGATTTAAAGCATGCTTTAATGGAGTAGTTCAGTAGTGTAAAACAACAGTACCTCTGTCTCCATATATTTTCCACTATGTTCAGTCTCTTCCCTGAGGTGTTGGACTTCAGACATGTTTTATTAACATTCTACAGTTGTACCCTTCTGACTAACCAGCCATTAGCTGGCTCACTGATCCTTAACTGCAGATCACTCTCTTATATAGGCTGCATTTCCCTTAGGTTCCAAAATAATTAGTCTCACGGCTATGGATGTGATTTCCGTTTAAAGGAATGTAGAAGCAGCACCTCAATCACTGCTGGTGAGTATCCTTATTCATGTTATGTGCCTTCTGTGGTTAGTATTTATAGAATACCATATTCTAATTCTACTTAACAATTAGACTAACACCAGAGAGAGTTACGTTTGCCTTCCAGCACAATTTTCAGCACAGTGAGCAAGGAGTTACACATACAGAGCTCCCATAGCAACATGTTATTGTTAACTGAAGTTGTGTGCATAGCTCCATGTACTAAAAATTCACTAAGGACCAACTTAGCTGTCAAATTGGACACTGGTGAAGTATCTGAGGGCAGAATACTCCTGTAACCACATAAGGGTATTCTATGGTAATGGAATAACCCCTAACACTGCAATATTACTATTATAAGTTGTAGTGTTTTGGACCATTACACTAAACAATAATGTGCTCCTTTTTTTTGTAAGGAGTGAACCTAAAGTCTTCATTATTACAGAACATTTGAGTATCACTTCTCAAATAGTAATGCATTGAAAGCCCATAAATCTTCAGTTCTTTGAGATCAAAATTATATTTTTAATCCACTACAACATCCCCCATTGAATGTATTGCTACCAGCAAAAAAAGCAGTACCTTTATTTCAGAATACAGGTGGAGAGGGGGGAATGTAATCAGATACTGATATCTCCTTTCAGTCAGCATCTACATGTATTCATCTTAAATGTCAATATTAAAGGGAAACAAAGTGAGATCAATTAAAAAAAATCCTGACATTGATGGAATAGCAAAATCAATAGGTGTATTATTTACGTAACCCACCTTCTTCTGGGATCAAAAGAAAAAACTGAAAGAGGGTAAAAATACCTGACAGCTGAAGAGTTTCATTTAATATAGTCACTTTAACAAAAACTCAAGTAGGTCCAGTGGTCCTAATTAAATTAATTAGGTGCCAAAAATGTTTAGCTATTATAATCTTTTACATTTTATCCAGTGGCTTTCATTGTACTGGACACATCAAAAGAAGTCATCTACCAACAGTAAGAGACTATCTAATTATTATACAATAAAAAGGATTAACTGTCCCAGCAGAGGCTGCTTATTGTTTCTCTTATTCACTGGTCTACCAGTGTCCACAATTTCTGAAGAGAAATCAGGCAACATATTTTAACACAAATAAATAGGCATTGTGTATGAATGAGGTACTAACGAAGCATTAAGAATATAGGCCCAGATCCTCAAAGGTAGTAGGCCACTAACTACCATTGGGAATTAGGCACCTAAATACCTTTGAGGATCTGGGCCATGTATGTTAAAAAAGAAAACTGCAACATGCTGATCCTGCAACATGCTGAATCCCTCCTGAGAAGTGCTGAGTGTCTTCAACTCCCACTGAGTTCAGTAGAGGAGGGGGTGCTTTGTTTAGGAAAGCTACCCAGTGCTCACTGTCCCCTCTTACTGCCTTCAGGGGCACACACCATCCTAAAAGGAGGAGGCACAATCCCTCCTAGAGAGCCCCATAGAGTGGTGCAGCTCTGCCCCAGTGCAAGACAGATTGTAAATTACACAATCTGACCTAGTAGTATGCTGAACATTTAGGGCCTAATTTGATGGAAATAACTTGCTTTTTTCACATGTAATTTTTCATGCACAGTTAATTGTAGGTGCAAATTATAGCATTTAGATGTCTGCTTTACTTGCAGATGCAGCCACCTGTTTAGATGTCTAAATACTAGCATTTGCGCCTTCAAAATGGTAGGCTGACTGACGCCCCTTTAAAAATCAGACTTTCAACTGCAGTACATATTACTTTGCTAAGGATATGTGAACTGTGAAAATCTTGATTAGTTAGATAAATACAAAGAAATATTAGTTAGAAAATAATAAATTAGAAATTATCATCTCATTTTGGAGGATAAAAGCAGTCTCCTCTTTGTCTTTCTCTTTCTTTCTGTGCATGTGTATGTGCCAGGTCTGACATGCTAACTTGTTACAAATGTGACTCAGACATATAGCTAGAGTCTTTTTATCTCTCTGGGTGGGGAACATTGGGACAATTTGCATATTTACTTTCTTTTATTAAACTGCATCTTCGTTGTTAACTCATTTAAAAATGCCAATTTAAAACATTGGCTTTGATCTGGTTTCCTGGTAATTAAATTGCTTGCCTTTAAACTTCCATCATTTAAAATAATCCTTATTAAGACAATTTTCCCAAACTTCAAATGTTGGTTTTCAATTCTAGTGTGAAGGGAATGAATAATGGTTCTGGATATATTTACTTAAACACAGGCTGGTTATACCAAACTAGGAAATCGATTTCCTTGCCTCATGTATTAACTAAGGGCATGATCCAACGAATTCTTACCCTGTCAGAGGCCTTAGTCACACAGTAGTCCCATTTGTTTCACTGGAACAACTTACATTAATAAAATCTACCCAAATGAGTAGGGATTTCTAGGATTGGATCCTAAGACATGCTATTATCCTTCTAGGCAGAATGAAATAAGCATTCCCATGCTGGCCTTTTAGAAAATGTTCATTGTGAAATAACTTCAGTTCTCAAATACAATATAAGTAAAGATGTATAATTATATCTGTGTAGCTAAAATATAAATAATCACCACATATTCATTTAATACAATAACCTGTACATCTTGTTGCCTGACTGAACTGCTTCTGATTTGAACTTCACCAGGTCTGAGAGGTTCTGTTCAGATGTTCCAGCTGTGTGCATCTCCACTCATAAGAGAATAAAATAGAAATAAATGTAAAGGGGTAGATTGTGCCTGTTAGGCACACCCATAGTAAGTAATTAAATACAATCTATAAGTCTTTGTTTTAATCTGATATAAATATAATTACATATTTCATTATATTTTAAAATATCAATCTCTTCCTTCTCTAATTACACATTTGAATATATGGTAATTGTTTTGATTGTGAGGTTGTTAAAATTCTGTGCCATACAATATTAAAAAGAGATTAAAAGGCCTTTTGTTCATATGGAAATACCAAAAACAACATTTTGTTTAAGTGGGATTTTATATTTCTCTAGTCAAGTGATGACGGGGCTTTTGTAAAGAAAACCTTTCATCTTAAACATTCAGTACTCCATCACAACATAATTACCCTAATTTGTATTCCACTGTAGAAATAGGCTTTTTCAGTTTAAACAAATTAAGCAACAATCACTAAGCATACATGGCCAGCATTTTTTCAGGTAACCTGTTATCTGCTCTAGTTACAGCTTTATCTTTATAAACTAGAAATCCTGTTTTTGTTTTCCTGCTTTTTCTGAGGATTATGTTAGTCAGATTGTCTAAAGAGGCATTGTGGCTCACTGGTTAGGGCAGTGGATTCAAGAGGTTATGCCCCACTCTTTCCTTACTCATTGTATGATCTTGAGCAAGGCACTTCGGGCCAAATCCTTCCCTCATTTAGACCCCAGTTCAGGAAAACACTTATGCACATACTTAACTTTAAGTGCATGAGTAATCCCATCCCTCTTCAGCAAAGCACTCAAGCACAGGTTTAAGAGCATTGCTGAATCAAGGCCGTTCATTCCCATTGACATCAGCAGATGACATATGACCTGAAGTATGACAATTTATATCCCTTATAAATTGGGATAGTGATATTCTATCTCTATGTAACTATGGATGTTCTTGCTGACTATATAAATGTATCAGGGCATCAACTGACCTCTAACTGTGATGAGGGTTTGAAGAAACTTCCCCTATGGGCAGTTTATTTCAAAATGATCTACTACAGAGTTTCTTGTCCCTTTCTCTGAAGCATCTGGCACTAGCAACTGTCCGAGAAAGGATACTGAACTAGATGGGCCACAGGTATGACCATTCCTGTGAAATCAGTGGAGTCAAACTGGTTTAAAATAGGTATAACATCAAAACCAGGCCCATTACATTAGGCTCCAATTCAGCTACACACTTTAAAGTGTAAAGCACATGCTTAAGTGCTTTGCTGAATGGGGGCCTCAAAGAGAAAGTAAGTGAAAGAGAGAAGTGAGGCGTCTTTGGGTATGTCTACTCTGCAATAAAAAATCTGTAGCACTGAATCTTAGAGCCCAGTCAATTGATTCAGACTTGCAGGGCTCGGGTTGCTGGGTGGGGTTGGGTCTTGGAGCCCAGACTCCAACCCCAGCCCAAACATCTACTCTGCAATTTTTAGTCCTGCACCCTGAGTCAGCCACAGCCATGCTACAGGTCTTTTTATTGCAGTGTAGCTGTCTAAGTTCAGACCAAGCAGTTGCAACTGCACATGTAGTTCACAGAGTTCTCACTTACATGAGGTCTGAATATGGTCCTAGATCTTTTATATAACAATAACCGAAAAAAGAGTTGTACTGATTGAGAGACATCAGCACTGAACTATACAAAATGATCATTCATAGCATGATGTGGCGGGAGTGAGGGGAAGCAGGAAAGGAAGGAATTTAATATGAAAAGCTCAAGGATGAGCAAATTTAATGAGAAAGATCTTAGTATTATATTTCAGTGATGCGAGGTTCCAATGATAGGTGAATATATCATTTAGGGCCAAATTCAGCACTGATACAAATGGATGGTGTAAGTTATACATCTAGGGCCAGATTCACCACTGTGTTCCAGCTGCTTTGCAACTTTGAGGTAAGCAAAATACCCATAAAGCTGGTTTATCCAGCAAATAAACTGAATTTACAACTACTTAGCATTGCTTAAGCAGCGTGGAACACCAGAGTGCAATGGTGAATCTAGCCTCCAAGGAACATTGGTTGGAAAGTGAGTGTAAGTAGGTTTAAATGGTGAAATAGCGTAACTTGTGTGGGTGTGCAAAAAACACCCAAACAAAACAACGTAATTTATACCGATTTGGTATTTTATTGGGACAAAATTCAGCCTTGGCATAAAAAGTACAACTGAATTTGGCCCTGGTACTGTTAGTTTGCATCATCTTTCACCTCACTCTTGGTTCTTCATCTTTGTGAGACAAACATGGCATGGCATATAAATTACATTAATTTTGCACATGTATTGAATCTCGGTTAGTGCAAGTTACACTACGGTGTCACTTTATACCTCTTTCAATCTGGCCAATATACATCCAATGTGTAACATATACTGTCATTTATGTCACCGTGAATTTGGTTCAGAAAATTCCAGGAATTGCCCCAGCTTATTAGGTTGCATTTAGATGAATTTGGCTGTACATATGTTTGTTGCTGTTTCATATCTCTTGTAAATAAGTTAATAGATAGATGTATTGGCTGACTGGAAGATTGAATCTGTCTCTCATAGACCATTGAATAGAATGCTAATAGAAGGGAACATGGATTACAGAGTATGTAACACATACTTAAAGTTTCTTCTAGCTTTGAGTCATTTAGGCACAGACTTTTCTGTTATGGTTTTTACATCCTATAAACCTATTTTCTTTGTTAGATAAGGTACAGACATGAAGATTACTATTACACTATGAATTTTCCTTTCCTGAGTTGTAACTTAACATTAAATCATGCTACAGAAGCTTAAAATTTTCTGGATAAATTCAGGGTTATGTTTGAAGACAGAAGCTCACCAATTCTCTGATTAGGAAGAAGCAAGTCAATTTATAATATCTAAAATTGTAGGGTTTTTTTTGCAACCAATGGGCATACTGAGAAAATGATATGGGTCCCAGTCTGGCAGACATTTACGAACGTGCTGAACTTTATGAATGTGAATAGCCCCAATAACTCATTCTGTTCTCATTAGTAGAATTACACATGTGCTAAAGTATTTGCAGGATTAGGGCCTTAGATTTTACAATTTTAAAAAACTATTTATTTAGGAAGTTTTAATGGGTTTATAAATCCACAACATGTAAATATCAAAAACAAAACAATAATCATTACAACAATGAACTTTGGTTTAAAGAGACATTCTACAGTAATATAGTCATCAGATCTCTTTATTTTACAAGGTGTTACCATATTAGAATGAGCATCATTACAACATCTGGGACATATTGTTTCCAGTGATTTTTATGAACTTGAGTGAAATCTGCTATTACACATATTTAATAGACCGAGCAGGTCTATGAAATGTTATTTTTAAAACTATTTATTTAGATGTTATAAACAAATCTGATATCCTTGACTTTGAATGGTACTTTTAAAAATGTATGCCTTTAACGAGTGGGAAGTTTCTACTAGAGTTGACCCCCTATTGTTCTTGTAAATTTGGCAGCAATAACTGTATAATTTTAGTCAATTATGTATTTTTTTCTTTTTTATTTATGTAGTTAGCCTTTTTGAGAAAGACTATATTTGTAGCTTATGATATAAAATTTCATAAATAAAAAAATACAAAAAAAAAAAATATAGACAGAAAGCCAAAGTTAAATCACTCTAAAAAGCAGAAAGGCTTCAAATACAGATAGAACTGACTGGGATTCTCCTACACTTTTTCTCTTGTCCCTTCCATAAGTAAAGTGTTCCTGCCCTTGCTGCAGAAGAAAAAGGACTTGCATTAGTCAGTTTCCTACTGCATCAAGTTCTTTATACACCCAGCTGGCTGCAAAGTTTCTCTTTGCAGCCATGCCTCTGTGTAATCCTAGTCAGTTTCCCTTTGCAACTGTGGGGTGCCTCCTTTGATGTGGCGCTGTAGGAGGTTGCCTATGCTTAAAGGAGGGCCTGCAAACAGAACCCCTTCTGTGGAGCAAAAGAAAACACCAGTGTGATGTCATGTGACTCTTTTTTAATATATACTGTGGAGGAACTGACATCCATGTCTCAGAATTTTGTTATACAGTTTTATGATGTTATACAGTGGTAGAGATTAAATAGATATAGATATCTCATTTAAACCCTGAAGTGAGGGACATCTACTCTAGACCTCTCTTCTGCGGTTGGTCTAATCAGTGGCTTTCCAGACTTTCCAGGGAAAGTGGGTGGAAGAAATTGGAATGGTAGTTTCCAGGGTATATTTAGTGGGATCTTTATTGTTAAATGGATTTATCTGTGACACTGATAGATTAAATATATTATGACATGTTTTTAGACAATAAAGTTTTTTTGTGATTAGCTTATTTACATCTGCATGGCTCGAGTAAGCATTTTTAATAATATAAATATAAAACATGTAATAGCAACAATGAAATGTCAATTTTATTTTCACTGCTCAATTTATATGAGGAAGTGGCACATAACTCATCCCTGTCTTTTAGTAAGCAGCAGGGACAAAACTAGTATTCTACTGTCCACCATTATGCATCTTCTCTGTCTGTGCAATTTCAGTAAATTTATTGCTGAAGTTAGAAAAAAGCTGACAAAATTAATAAATCTAGGCCAAAGTTTTTAAAATTCTGGGTAGGTGCAAACAGGTGTTTGAGCATCCACTTAGTGGCACAAACTGGAGTTAATCCTGGAGGAAATTTACAAAGTTTGTGTCTGGGTGTATATATATATATATATATACATACATACATATACCCAAATATATTTGAGCACTCCAAGGGCATGGAATAGGGACACGGTCTGGAAATTGAGTGTCCGAAAAGAAGTTCTAGAAGGGCCTGGATGCACTAGCAGCTGCTGTCGGTGCTCAAAAGTTAGTCGTCAGAGGAAGCACAGGTTAAGATATTCAAGCAGCAACCCCTCATTGGTTGTTCTCTACTCTCTGCACTCTGAAAAAAAAGACAGCATGAAGGAAGGACTTGACTTTACATACATTTGAGAGAAACAGAGAATTTACTATGGATTTATAGGATTAGTACATAGGAAATAGTATTATGTACCAGATCAATCCATCGGTCCATCTAGCTTAGTAGCCTGACTCCAACAGTGGCAGATGTGTCAGAGGAAAGTGAAAGTATGCAATAATCTGACTATAAAGAAAATTTCTTCCTTAACCCCCTCAACTAGAGGTTGGTTTGCGCCTAGAAGCATGAGCATTTAATCTGTTCCAAGCTTTTTAGACCTATTAAATATAACTACATATCTATATATATTTTCTGAACGAATGTCCATTTTTGTGCTGTTCTAGGACTAGCAGTATCTTGTGGCCATACATTCCATTGATTAATTTCATAATGCACACAAAAGTATTTTCTTTTCTCTGTTTTAAATTAATTGCTTTTCACATGTATTGAATATGTCCTTGTTCTTTTATTAGGGGAAAGAGTAAATACATGCATCCTAGTTATCCTCTCTACACTTTACCATTACTGTACTTATTTTTATACCTCTAATTAATGAATCAGTATTATTTCCATTCTACTTTGGACATTCCCATTCTGTCTGAGTGCACAAATGTGGGGAGCCAGACCTTTTACAGAGCCCCCCCCACCTGAGGCCCTTTGAAAATTTCCCTTCCTGTTTCCCTATAGTCTATGCTGTACAGTGATAATGGAATCATAGAACCATTGGGTTAGAAGGGACTGCAAGGGTCATTTAGTCTAACCCCCTCCTAAAATGCAGGATTTGTTGTGTCTAAGCCAGTGATACCCAGACTCAGGCTCACAAGCGGCAAGTGGCTCTTTAATGTGTCTCCTGAGGCTCTTTGCAGCACATATTAAAACACGGTGTGATCTAATTATTAACCAATCGGGAAGATTATACTATGTTATTCACTAATTGTAGTTGATAAAATAATACTAACTCACTTTGCTTTGAGAATAATATATGTCAATATAAAAACCAAATATTTCCCGTCATACCGTTTAAATATTAATATATAGTACTATTGTAAATGAAACAATGAATTTACACTACTGTGGCTCTTTTGGATAATATTGATCGCTAATTTGGCTCTTGAACCACTGAGGTCTGAGTATCACTGGCCTAAATCATCCAAAACAGGTGGCTATCCAATCCAGCCTCTTTTTGAAAACATCTAGTGAAGGTGCTTACAAGGCTGCTCTAGGTGGTCTGTTCCATTGTTCTACTGTTCTTACAGTTAGGAAGTTTTCTTCCTGAGATTTAATCTAAAGCTGCTGTGCTGCAGTTTGACCCCATTGCCTCTTGTCCTGCCATGTATGGCAGAAGAGAACAACTTTTCTCCAGCTTTTTATGGTAGCCTTCGAAGACCACTATCATACCCCCCCCTTAATCTCCTCTTTTCCAAACTAAACATACCCAGTTCCTTCAGTCTTTGCTGATATGGCTTGCATTCCATCTCTTTGATCATCTTTGTCCCTCACCTCTGGATCCTTTCCAGTTTCTCTACATCCTTTCTATCCATTGGTGACCAAAGCTGGACACAGTTCTCCGGCGGAGGCCTAACCAGTGCTGAGTAGGGTGGTACTATCACCTCCCAGAGCAGGGTGATTGAAGGGTTTTATACTATTAACTTACTTAGGCTAGAAAAATTTCTAACTAGCAGCCAGACTAGTGACACTCCAGCAGAGCTGGATGTACAAAACGTACCTTACTGGCTGTGATAGACACAATGTGCATTGGCAGGGGGAACAGCACCCATGGCTAATACCACCAGACCAATCCGGAGGGGCTGTCCTCGGGATGGAGGGGGGAAGAGAAGCCAGCAGCTCCTGGGGGCGTTCACAGTGGGTCGGAGGTCCTGTGCGGGCCGTGCATTGCCTTATGTCCTCACAGCCGGGCGGTCCCCGGCAGTGCACTTCCCAGCACGACTCCCAAGCCTGCCTGGAGGCTGGTGTCACCGTCCGGCCTGGCTCGGGGCTCCCCGCGCTGGGGACGTGGCTGCAACAGCCGCCCGCGGAGCCTGGCCTCAGTGCCCAGGTGACTGACCGCGAGCCCAGGGAAGAAAGTGCAGCCTCACGCCGGCGCGCGGCCAGTCACGCTCGCGGCGCCTGTGGCCGGAGGGCCGGGTTCAGCGGAGCTGGGGGTGGGGGTGGCACGGACCGGCGGGGGCGGGCGGGGCAGCTCTGGGCTGCCGGGTACGCGCCGCAGCCCAACACTCTCGGGCGCTAATTGGGGGAATCCCCGCCTGCCCGGCTCCTCCGAGGCACGAGGATGACGGGCGCGAGGCCGGGAAGGAGCGGCGCGCGCCCTCTCCCTGACACTTTCCCAGAGCCTGCGTGCCTGCCGGGAGCGGGGGCGGAGGGAAGGAGGGAGCAAGGCGATCCTGATTGGTTGAGCGCGGAGCGCTGATCCCTCCCCCTCGCCGAGGTGAAAGGGCAACCAGGGCTCCGGCTGGCAGTGGCGATGGCGGCGTCCTTGCGCCAGGTGGTCGCGGGCAGCTGGCGGCAGCCGGAGCGACACCTGCTTGCGCTGCAGGTGAGCGGGGAGCCGGGTTAGCGCTAGTGGCGGCCGGGCCCGAGCGCCCTTCCGGCGCCTCCTGGAGCCGCTCGCGCCCGCGGGGGATGCACGGGCGGTGAGCCGAGCCCTGCGCCCCAGCGGGCGTCGGCGTCTGTGGGAGCCCCCGGAGGACGTGTTACGGGCTGTGGCAGGAGCCCGGGGGAGCAGCGCTGAGCGAGCCTGTCGCCGCCCTTATCTGGTGGCGGTGAGAGACCAGCGGCTCCCTCCGAAGGGGCCAGGCCCAGGGATTGTCTCCGGGATCTTGTGCCAGGTGCCCCTTCCCTGCCCCAGGGAGCTGTAAGGGTTGTCCACGTTTTTCTGGGCTGTGACAGGCTAGACCCGGCCAGCTGGTGGGAATAATGTTAAAATGGGCTTCAACTTTCAATGCCCTTCCTTCAGAGGTGTGTGTGTGTGTGTGGGTGTGTGCGTGCTCTTCTCATATGAGACGTGTGGCTTCCGGACATTCCCGTCAGGATTGGGCGATGATTGTGTCCAAGGTTGTGCATAAGCTAGTTTTCAAAAAGAAAAACCAAGTTATTTGTCTCACTTCTATGTACTCCATACAAACTAATGAATAATCTCTCATTTGTTGCACAACGAGTAGCAATTATGTGAAATGCTGTGCAAAAATATTAAAATTCTGTTATAAGATATTTCATGCATCAACTGTTTCTGAACAGAGGCATTCATCTAGAGAGGCCTTGAAGATCCTTTAGAAAGGAGGGAGGAGGAGAAAAAGGGTAGATCTTGGAGAGAAACTTGCAGAAGGGGGGGAGGGATAGCTCAGTGGTTTGAGCATGGGCCTGCTAAACCGAGGGTTGTGAGCTCAATCCTTGAGGGGGCCACTTAGGGATCTAGGGCAAAAATCAGTACTTGGTCACTGCTAGTGAAGGCAGGGGGCTGGACTCGATGACCTTTCAGGGTCCTTCCAGTTCTGTGAGATAGGTATATCTCCATATATTAGAACAAAGCATCTGCCTTGTATAGCCCTTAGAACTTGTGAGCTCTGTAGAATAGTGCACCACCTAAATGCTGGGCCAATGGAAGGGATGAAATGTGAATGCCTGTGATTCTTGAAGGCAAATTGCCTTGGAGCGGATATCTGAAGTAGTCAAGGGAGAAAGAGCACCTGAAAGGGCACCAAAGCCACGATTTACCTGATCAGCAGAACTCTGAGCTCCGCAGAATAGGAACCTTCTCCAGTGTTGTACCTCTTAAGGATGGTGGCAGCAAAGCTGCCACGCTGCGTACCTTAGGAGGCATGCAGGAGAGGAGACTTCTGTTGTCTGATAGAAGGTCTGCAGAAGCTGGGTGAATAAGTATGGCTGTGGCCTGGATGTAGCAAATCAGAACAGATAAAAGCCTCCCTCCCATCCCCCTTTGGGAGCCAGGAAGTGAAAGATTTCTTAGGAATAAATGGTAGAGTGAGCAGCATAGAGAACTTGGTACCTGTCCAATGGAGCATGAAGCTCCACAGAAGCTTATGAGCTTCCAAGGGCAGGCATCTTCCGCCAAGGGTGAAAATAATTTATAAGAAAAAAAAAACAAGTTAATAGGTTACATTAATGAGAACTTTATTGAAGTGCACAGTGTGAATTCTTACAAAGATCTCTTATACTTTAAGATACATGTTCATGATATTAAGTATATAACTAGTGAGGCATATAATGAAAAACTAGTCTGTCACTGACATACTTAAAATAGGATTCTAAGCAAAATAGGAGAACATTGGAGACCTTAGTTTCTTGCTCTAAGTGTTGACATATAGTATAACTGATAGTATTAGGTCAACAAGGATAATGGAGGGAAACCTGTAATTGAATGTGAAATGCATTATGGATTGGCAGAAGCTTGCCATAATTAAGATTGAAGTTTATAAGCTACGAAGTCCATTACAAATCCAGTTTTTAAACACCACGTCCAAAAAGGGGGAAATTTAACTTGGATCTCCCATATCCCAGGTGAGTGCTCTAACCACTGGGCTAAGTTATAACATGGGCACTGCCTCTGTCTCCTCCAGCCAGGTGTTTGAATGGGACCTGATCTGGTAGGGGGCCTTTGAGCATGCCTATTGGATTGGGCCCCATATGTGAGACAGGCACTCTAAATCTATCTTTCCACAGTTTGTGGATTGCTCTGGGGTTTAGGGGGGGAAGATAGGTGTCCCAGCACCAAGAGCGAGATAGCGGTGCAAATGCCCAGAGGGCGCTCTTGCGGTAGAAATTGAGGTGCCAACGAGTTTAGGTGCCTACAGCCAAGCAGGAGTTTTGTGGATTGCAGTGGTGCCTAAGGCCACGTTTATGCTAGACATCTTGGTTGGCACAAGTTATCTTGGTGTAGAGCTGCTGCAGTTAGTGTATTGCTCATGCATTCTTGGTTCATTGAATTGGTGCTGTGTGTACTCACCAGGAGTGCCTGTGTTGATGCACCATATGCAACTTGCCATTGTCTGGCGCATGGTCTTTTTGAGAAACTTTGGCAATGCATGGTGGGACAGAAACAAGTTGTGTGGGAGTGATTGGGAGCAAGGAGTCAAGTTCCTATCATGCAACTTCATCTATTTCTTAATTTTCATGCCTTTATAAAAAAAAAAAAAATCCTGTGAAACTGCACAGCACTTCCTGCTGTCAGTCCTCTCTAAAAGAACCATGAAGCTCACACAGCTCTGCACTGTTGACATGAGTGTTGCAAACACAGGACAGACAATCCTCCAGTATTTGTAGAGCCATAGAAAGTAATGTCCTTTGCTGCTAAAGTTGTGTTTCATAGGGGATAGATTGCTGAGGGACCTAGTGAAAACCAATTCAAGATTGTTGATAGCATTGTAGATCAGCTGCAGTGGAGAAGAGCTGCTTCTGAGCCTGAGAAACAAGCATTAACTGGTGGGATTGCATTGTAATGCAGGCTTGGGATGATGAGCATTGGCTGCAGAACTTTCAGACCCAAAACGCCATGTTCCTGGGACTGTGCTGAGGTTGCTGCTGCTGTCCCGCTCAGGGACACTGGATTGAGAACTGCACTAGCAGTTGAGAAGTGAGTGGCGATCGCTCTGTGGAAGTTTGCAACCCTGGATTTCTACCAGTCAGTGAGAAATCATTTTGGATTTGGAAAATCCACAGTGGGGACCCTTGTCATGCAAGTGTGTAGGGCCATTAATTGTTTCCTGTGCCTGCTATACAAGAGTGTCTCTTTTGGTAGTGTGCAGGAGATGGTGGAAGGATTTGCAGCAGTGGGATTCCTGAACTGAGATGAGGTGATAGAAGGTGCACACATCCCTGTTTTAGCACCAGCTCACCTTGCACAGAGTGAATCAACAGAAAGGGCTACTCTTCTATGGATATACAAGTGCTGATGGATCACCAGGGATGCTTCACCAGCATCAGTGTTGGCTGGTCAGAGAAGGTGCATGATACTCTCATCTTTAAGAATTCAGGACTGTTCAGAAAGCTGCAAACAGGGATGTTTTTTCCTGACCAGAGGATTTGGCATTTCAGTGCTACAGTGATCATGGGGGACCTAGCTTACGCCTTGCTTCCCTGGTTCATGATGCTGCACACTGGCCACCTCAACAGCATCAAGGAAAGATTCAAGTGCTATCTCAGCAGGCGCAGAATAACTGCGGAATGTGGTTTTGGTAGATTGAACTCGCCCTATACAATAACATGGCTCTTAAAATAATAAATAATAAAACAAAATTTTGGCTCTTATTCCCAGGGGTATGAGTGTAGGGCAGTGGCACTATTTTCCACAGGTGGTGGTGATTTTAGCTGATATCTTGCTCTTAAGGGTAACAAACATGTAGAGAAAACAGCTGCAGCTGACATCATGAAGCCACCTGGCCCTGTATGCTGCTGGCTTGTTTACTTCTATGGTGCTAGCCAAAGTCATTGCAGACTGGCATGTTACTGTGGAGGAAGAAATAAAGTTATGATCCCTGGAAACCTTTGGCAGAGGATTGCAGTATAGCTCTGTGAATATTTTATCAAGATCTCTCGAGGGCTGTCCTTGTGTACATAAACTGCTCTGGGGAGGGATAGCTCAGTGGTTTGAGCATTGGCCTGCTAAACCTAGGGTTGTGAGTTCAATCCTTGAGGGGGCCACTTAGCGATCTGGGGCAAGAATCTGTCTGGGGATTGGTCCTGCTTTGAGCAGCAGGTTGGACTAGATGACCTCCTGAGGTCCTTTCCAACCCTGATATTCTACGATTGCCTCCTGGCTAACTTTATGTGGGAAAGCAGATACCAACTCTGCCTCTGTTTGTTGTACTGCTACCTGTTCTAGTATGAGTATTGAAATGAAAAATCAATACTCATGTCCTGCTATGTAGGGGTTGGGCTTCATCTGTACATTTAAACATTGAACAGGAAGGGTGGTTTTCATTTAAATTAAATTAGTGATTTAAATCATGATTTAAATCACTAGTCAGGAAGACTTGATTTAATCATGGATTTCAATAAGAATGCACTTTTATGTAGGTTGTTATAACCCTAATACATATTCTTCACAACTCGGAGAGAGATGTAGGTTTCATTTTTAGAAGGCACACACTATACATTTTTAAAGTGATTTATTTTGAAAACTTTTCAGATCAGTTTTACAGCTATATTAGAAAATGAATGATTGGTTATATTCATTTACTGAAGGTAATTGAAGCAGATACACCTCTACCTCAAGAAAATGCTGTCCTCAGGAGCTAAAAAATCTTACTGGGTTATAGGTGAAACTGCGTTATATCGAACTTGCTTTGATCCACCGGAGTGCGCAGCCGCGTCCCCCCGGAGCACTGCTTTACCGCATTATATCAGAATTCGTGTTCTATCGGGGTAGAGGTGTATTTATGAAGTCATTGGGTGGTGAACTATCTCCAATTCAACAGGTTAATCATTAATATTTAGAGGATTTTCTTGCCATGCTGTATTAGGAGGAGAACATCACCAGACAGACATTTAACAACATTATGTATTCTGGATTTTTTTTTTTTCTTCAACAGCAAACATATAATCTTTTAACAAAACAAGCATTTGAATTTAGTTAAGCATTAAAGTTTTTTCAAATCAGTTTTTTTAAACTAAAATAGTTAAATGAAATATTTAAAAAAAAAAAAAAGAATAAAATCAACTGTCAGCCAGGTCAACATGAGAAATTTAAAATATTAGCTTCTGCAGTTAACTCAGTCGTCTTCACCTTCATTTTCCTGTTTGTTCATAATCTGGAAAAGAAAAACAAGCTTTCCTGTTTTTTTTTTCAAATCCCAAATGATATCTCAATTTGAAATGAATTAGTCCAAAGGAAGAAAATATTCTTTTTACGCTGGCAGAAGAAGCTAATGCTGTTGAAAGTGAGATTATCACTTAAGCACTTGGATCCAGAGACTGTTGAAGTGACTTCCACCGCTTCACTGGTGTGACTTTCTTTAAAACATCATCAGCAAACATATTTCTTGAATGGTTCACCCTTCGCTCTGAAGTTTATTATAGTTGGCATTATGGAGGGATGATTGCAGGATATCCATGTCCTAGCCAGCTCCTCTTCTTCGGCAGTAAAGCTTTCACCTTGGTACCAAGTATTGAGAATATTTGCAAGAAAATGAACTAGAGAGAGTGCTTGTCCCATTTGTTTTTTAATGCTTGTACAGTAACTCTTCACTTAATGTTGTAGTTATGTTTCTGAAAAATGTGACTTTAAGGGAAACGATGTTAAGCGAATCCAGTTTCCCCATAAGAATGAATGTAAATGAGGTTAGGTTAGGTTCCAGGGGAATTTTTTTTTTTTTTTTTTTTTTTTGCTGTACAGTACTATAGTTGGGAGGTGGCCCCGCTTTACCCCACACAGGCACAGCCCACTCTCACTGGAGATGAGGCAGGCAAGGAGGCTGAAGGTGCTGTAGGCTAGGAGAAACACATTGCGCAGTGGCAGCTTCCCCTACTCTGCAAGCAGCAGGGGCGGGGGGCTCAACCCTCAGCCTGCCCACGCCACCCTTCCCCCAAGCTCCCACCCTTAACCCACCTCTTCTCCCCCCCTTTACTCCGCACATCACGTCCTTGCTCCTCCTGCCCACGGCAATCGGCTGGCTTGCGACATTCAGGGAACAGGAGGGAAGGGGGAGGAGCGAGGACTCGGCGCGCAGGCTCTCCCCTCTCTCTCCTGCCTCCTGCCCGCAGCAGCTGGCTTGCGGCGTTCGGGAGGCAGGGGAGGGAGGGGAAGCTGGGGCGCTGAGTCCTCGCTCCTCCCTCCTGAATGCCGCAAGCCAGCTGATTGCCATGGGCAAGAGTCGGGGGGAGGAGTGGGAAGGTGCTGATCTGTGGGGTCTGCCGGTGGGCGGGAGGCGCTGTGGGGGAGGGAGGGCATAGGGGAGCTGATGGGGCTGCCAGCTGTGGACAAAGCAGGCAGCCAAACAACATTATAGCGAAGCATTGCACAACTTTAAATGGAGTATGTTCTGTAATTGAGGGACGTAAGATCGAAACAACGTTAAGCAAGAGGGTGTTAAGTGGGGAGTTACTGTAACTTAACTCCATAAGATTGAGTCCCTAATCCATGAACTCATTTACAAAACTTTTCTTGAACATTACATAGACCTAACTTTGTAGTGTAGACCAAGCTTCTGTCTTCATATTGTCTCATACTATAGAGTTAGAATTTATAATCCCTATTCCATGATGAGATATCTTTGAGCTATAATGTATCTTTAGATAGGTGTTTGAGGGGAAAAAAAAAGCATTTAATTAAAAAAAAATGTATATTTTTTACAAATCAATGATTTGTATCCACCCTGGTAACAGGAAATGGATTCACAAACTTTTCCTGAGGTTTCTTCCCCTGCATTGGGCTTAGCTGCCGGAACTGACTAGACTGTGCTGGAGTCTTGAATGGATTCTGGCTCTTGGCATAGCTGGACCTGATTGTATGTCCCCTGTCTCCCATCTTCCTTCTCCTTGCTGTTCACAGGAGGGGTCTGCATCCTGGGCTCTTCAGAGGAACCCATGGTGCTCTGCAGGGTGCTGGTGGGGTCTCTGCCAACTGTGCCAGGCAGCTTGTATTAAAAGCAGCAGATCTGTGGCTCAGCACCAGATCAACTATTGGGCCTGACTGGCCTTCTGGTATACCTGCTGCAGTTCCTTTGCTTTCATGCAGCACTGCTGCTGATCCCTGTCACACCCCTTTGCCTGCATCCCCCGTGCAATCTGTCTGTTAATGTCCATATTTCCAGGACTGCTCCGTAACTGTGCTTGCACAGACTATTCTTCCCACAGGCCTAAGAAATCCAATGCCTCCTGTCTACTCCAGGGAGGTGCACGTCTGGAGCATGTAGGCAGCATGGTCCATTGGGCACTTGTGTGCAACATGGAAGAGCTGCTAGGTGTAATTATCAAACTTGGAAATCAGGAAAAGGTATTTAAAAAATGTGGGCTTTGTACAGGTTGTGTGGGGTTCCTGGTGTCTGTGACCCCTGGGCAGTGGAGTTCACAGTTGTGACCAATGTGGTCAGTGTCTGGCATTGTGGGACAGCTGCTGGAGAACTGTTAAGGTCAACCTAGGTGTCTATACTTGCACTGCGTCAACCATGACAGGCTGACTTCCCCAAACCGCATTGCCATAATGGGGTACTTACATCAGTGGTAGACAAATTTTGAGCATAGACACAAGTATAACTAGGCTGATGCAAGGTGACTTACGTAGACCTAACTTTGTAGTGTAGACCAAGCCTCTGTCTTTGTGGCTCTGTAAAATGCATTGTAAAATCATTGTTGAAGTGCTTCCAACTTGTTTTATAGATACCTCAGCTAGCACAGAGTTGCCAAACTCTGGTCCTATCAATACAGGCTCAACTAACTGCTCTTAGTTTAAAAAAAAAATCTGGTTTTGCTTCCAGTTGAAGCAAATTTGACTTAAACCTTACTTTGAGTGGGTTGTTAAAGACACAACTAACTGCAACACACTGAGTTAGATTACAAGTCTGTGTACTTAAGCACCTAGTCTGACAAACTATACAGCAAATGTAAACTCAGTACAGAATTTCAGTTTGATTCTCTTAGTATTTTCAATACAGGAAAAAGAGGAAAATCATTGTGATTTGTTTAATATAGAAGCTTTGTAAATGAATTAAGTAATTTTCATAAAAGTAAGATGAAGTTCCTGTCAAAATTTATATTATAATTAAAACAGTTGAATAAGATTTCTTACTTTTTCAGTTCTCTAACTGCAGGACAGCTTTCCTCTTCGAATGTTAAAAGGTGTTTTCAATAAATTCCAAGGCCTTAAATCCGTTTTAATTACCACTGACTGTAACTTTTCTATTTCTTCCCTTCTAATTTGCTTCTCTAGCACAAAAATCTTCTGGCTTCTCCTGTGCCTTCAGAGTTAAATGGCTTGGTATTGTGGTGTTTACAAGACAGTTTAGTAGCCTCTCTTTCTAAATTAGCTGTACACACTTGGTTCGGACACTATAAACCATCAGAAGCTCTTCTTCCAGTGAATGACATTAACTTGCAAAGATTTTGTTGAATGTGTGTGTGATTGAGCTCTTGTGGGTTTCCCTACCCTTCTGTAGTAGTGTACAAAAAGAAGATGGTGCCTTTCTGTTGGGGGGGGTGGTGGTGGTGATGGGCAGAGGCTGTGTGTGTATGTGTGTCCCCTTCCCCCTCTTCCTCTCTCAGTCCAGCCAAAATGAGGTGTCCATTCTTCTATTTCACATGTAGAAGTTGGAATATATGGCCCACTCCTGCACCCATCTACTCTCCCTATTCATGTTCTCTGGTTTGCCCTTTCCAGAATAACAGGTTTCAGAGTAGCAGCCGTGTTAGTCTGTATCCGCAAAAAGAACAGACGTACTTGTGGCACCTTAGAGACTAACAAATTTATTAGAGCATAAGCTTTCGTGGACTACAGCCCACTTCTTCGGATGCATATAGAATGGAACATATATATACAATAAATTTGTTAGTCTCTAAGGTGCCACAAGTACTCCTGTTCTTTCCAGAATAGAATACAAAATTTTACCTTCTACCCTTCACATTCTTCCATGTACTTGTCCCACTCTTTGCACAACCCCACTTAATTTGGCCTCCGAATATACTTTATTTTATTTATTTTTCTTCAAGCTTCATTTTTCCTCCTTTTCTCTAGCCCAGTATGTCTGTGTCGTGTTCACACTCACTCACTCATCTCATCAGATAGCAGTTTCTTGTGGTACATATATAGAGCTTGGTTATATGGAAAACACATAAGGGCAGGCAGTTGGAAAAACTCAACTTGATAGTGCAATTATGTAATTATTTATTACCCTCCACCCCATTTTGTATTTAAATCCCGAGTAATCTTCAAGGGTCTAGGGCTCTATATTTCCTTTGTTTCCTAATCTTTCTCTGTCTGTATTCCATACAGCTTTAGACTGTCCAAGTCACTTTTGCAGTTTGGTTTTGTCCTGCTATGTATTTTTGTTGCTATTTTAATTTTAGTATTGTCTGAACCTGATCATTCTTGTGTGAAAAAACAAATCCCTGGGTGGGTGGGAAGAGTCATGAAGCAGCCAGGTGGGCTTTAGAGAGATGACTGTGAGGGGATGGTGCATGTGTGCCTTAAAAATTATATATAATAACTCTTTGCCCCTTGGAAGTCTTGGACTGCGCTACAATTAGTTTTATATATATATAATCCTCAATATTTATTCCACTCTGTATGCATCCGAAGAAGTGGGCTGTAGTCCACGAAAGCTTATGCTCTAATAAATTTGTTAGTCTCTAAGGTGCCACAAGTACTCCTGTTCTTTTTGCTACAATTAGTGAAGCTTAAGCCATTGGAACAGGAATAGCTCTGCACACTTTCTGGCAGTGCTTTGTGGGCCACAGTCTGAGAACCACTGCGTCACCCTGTCTCCATCTCTTCCCAAACACCTAGATTTTTGTTGGGTCTGCATCTCTCTCTGCAATGGGTAGAAGTAGTGGCACAGCTGTGCTGCTGTAAGGTACGCAATGTAGACATAGCCTTTGTCACTATAGGAGCTCTGCTTTTAGTAGAATTAGTAATAGTTTAAACTTATAAGCCACATCAGTTGACCCACAATTTCATTCACAACAGTTGAGAGATTGCAAAAGCTACTACATGCAGACTTTAATCTTTGTTCCACTAGATCGTCTTCCATAAGATGGCAGTTTCGGTAGATACATGTGTCCTAGGAAAAGATGGGTGATGCACAAACAGTATCTCTCTGAGCTTTTGCTACCTCCTGTAAGTTAGTCATTCTTGTGTGTGGACATCTTTCACTGCTCTTCCAGAATTGCTGCCCGGAGACTCAAAATGACATTTCAAGTAGTCTGACGTACTGGTCAAATAGACTATCAAATCTTTCTACTTCACCAGCTTTAAAGAATACACTTAAACAACTCTTTATAAGCACTTCTGAGGGGAAACTAATTATTTGGCTTTTGTTATTTTAAACTACATGAAATAGAAAAACTTGGTATTTAAGCTGTGAACTGCTAACAATCCTTTTGTAAACAAATTCCAAAATCATTGAGGATGGACAGATGTGTTGGTGGATATATAAGGGAGTAGGACAGTAGATGAAAATGTACTGTCCTTTTAGTTCTGGACACTTCTGGCCAAAATGCTAATTTGAACCTAAGAAAACTTAGTCTTAACCTGGTCCTCTAGTAGTTTCTTAGCCACATAAAATCACTTTTGCCTGCTTTACGTGCTTCTGAGGCAGAAACTATAATCCCAGGAGATGCAGCATTTCAGGTCTGAGATATACTGGCAGACCAGTGTGGTATGTTCAAGCTTCTCTATCAGAACTAAATTCTTTCTAGTTCTCTCTCAATACATCTCTTGTGAGAGGCACTCAATTCTTCTCCCCCCTTTTTAAATTAAAACAAAGCTTTCCCCCCCCCCCAACCTAAAATCATAAGGAGAAAAGCTACCCTTTTAAAAAAAAAAAAAAAAAAAAAAAAAGGGGTGGGGGGGGAGAATGTGGTAGTAAAAGAACATTAAAGGCTTATAACTTTCGGTACTCTTGCAATTTTAACTTTAATCACTGATCGTGCCATGAAGAATCAGTGCTCTTGTTTGGCAATGGAATAAGTTTTAGATCAAATACAATACATAGGGAGACGTTTTTCATGTCTTGTATTTAATAAAAAACTTCCCTGAAACTTCCTGAATTTTTTTAAAGTTTAAATGTAAAGTTTCAAGTGTGGGGGTGGGGTGGTGATGTTTTTTGTTTTTAACTTCCTTGCAGCTTAGCATTACTTGAAGAAAATTATTTTATGTATAAATTATTTTTAATTAACCGAACATCTGTAATTTGAATCCTTATCCCCTCCATGTTTTTTGTAGTGTGCAGCACGCCATTCAAGATGGTGCCTTATAACGTCACGTACATTCTATACAGCTGAATATGATCCCAATGAAAAGGTAAGTTTATAAAATCGCTTGACTATACTGTACCATAAACATTATTTGAAAGCCAAAAGTTAGCATAAGCACTGGAGAAATGATTAACACTAGTAGTCTTAGTGAGACTGCTTGTCACTAGCAAAACTCCTTAAATGTTGGATTTAAAAAAAAAAACCAAAAAAAAACCTTACTCTTCGGGCAAATAAATTATCCTTATTCTTGGGAGTGTATTTGCCCATGCCCTGGACATAATGTACATTTCTTTCTATTTTAACATTTAAAATAGTTATTTACACTACACGTAGTCATCATTTTTGAAGAGGTGGAGTCCCCGTTTCTTGAGACTCTTTAAAGCTAGATTGGACAAAACACTGCAAATTACTATAGACAGCAACTCTGCATTAGCAGCAGGACATTTATTAAATGACCTAACATGTCTTCCAAATCTAATGTTTACAAACAGTTCACATGCTAGGAAGGTATAAAGATGAGACTTTATAGGGCTAGCAGAGAAGAGTTTGAGGAGGTTGCCAGCTTTTTTTTTCTGGCCCACCAATTGATTCAGGAAGTAGCAATCTAGGTCTGCAGCTACTAGCCAAGCAAAACTTTTTCTAATGGGAGGTACATTCACTTGGCTTCCCTCTAAGTAAATTTGCTTGGATGATTGCAAATACTGTGGCTGCATGTGCTCTGGTATTGAGGGGAAAGTATGGCAGCTGTGTTTCACTCTGGGGAATACAAGCCATAGATTTACATGACTGCATAGAAGCAACTGACAAGGGATGACCGCTATATTAGAAAATGAAGGGCAGGGGGAACGGGAGTTGTAGAACACTTTCTTAAAAGTAACTTCATTCTTGGAGAATTTGATCATGAATTTGCACTTGCAACATTTCCTACAAGTCTCGACTGTCACTTATTCAAGACTGCTCCTCCCTCTCCCACTATGGTTAATTTCCTCTCTGTCATAAGGATAGCTCTATATTGGCAGTGAAACAGGGTGCTTAGCTTCCCTCAATCTGTTAATTGGAAGTCCTGTGGGTACGTGCAGGGGGTAGTGGGTGTCAATGGAGCTCAAACTCAGTTATCTGAACGTTATTTAAAAAAACTGAATCGGACTGAATTTCAAGATCTTCTACTAATTAGAGGAAATGATCTACTCAGGAAAGACATCACACATTGTTTTTGAGCAACATGTTGTTTCTTTCTGGATGTAAAATGTGTCCTCTGTAATAGCAGGAACAAGAGTTCAGTGGCTCCTCCTGTTTAGTGTGTCTATTGCAGAATTGACTTGCTTTATTTCACATAACTATACTTGTTTAGCTCCCTTTGTGGCCACTCTTATTTTGGAATAAGTGGCTCTTCTTTTTTTTTTTTTTAAATTTGGACTAAACACTTCCCAAAGCGATGTAAGAAACTGAGGCCGGGAGGGGGAGGCACTGCTATATTGAAACAAGTGTTTCCACACCAGGAGACCTAATAGTATAACTACAGTGTCTTAAATTCATACCTTGGCTTACAGTGCTGTAACGTTACTGTGTCGACAGGCCCATATTCTAGTATAACTGTGTCTGCACTGGGAGGGTACTCCCTCTTAATTATGCCAGCGTAGTTAAAGTGACAAAACTCCTAAATGTGGACAGAGCCAAAGAGTTCAAGCCTGATCGAACAGCAAATTCCAATTCTGAGCTGGCAAAATTACATGGAAGAAGACCAGTTTGATCACTGTTGATCTGAATTGATTATTCTAACTGAAAGGAAGACAATCAAGATTAGACTGTGGTATGAACGAAGGTTTTTTTTTTTTTTTTTTTTTTTTTTTTTTTTTTTTGAGGTTTTTTTTTTTTTTTTTTTTTTTTTTTTTTTTTACTGGAGTGTTTGGTTTTTTAGTTATATTTGTCTTTAAAAAGAAAAATGTTGATTCGTCAATATCTATCTTCCTCCTTCAGACATTTGAGAAACTCCTTATTGCCAACAGAGGAGAGATTGCATGCAGGGTAAGTTATAACTTTAAAGCATTTATCATTCTTGAACTTTTTTGCTATAAGATTACTTAAATACTGAAAACTCTCTCTTTTTAAATAAATAGGTGATTAAAACATGCAAGAAGATGGGCATTAAAACTGTTGCTATACATAGTGATGTTGATTCCAGTGCTGTAAGTATTGTCTTTTTTTTTTTTTTTTTTTTTTTTTTTTTTTAAAGCTTCTTGCTGAACAACAAAGGAATTAAAGTGTTGCACCACCTGGCAATGTGACACCTAACCTTTAGGCACCTAGGAAATCTCTGGAATCCACAAAGCCTGAATTAGGTGCTTAGGCTCCATATGCAATGCATGGGGAGCAGGTAGTGTAAACCTGGCCTAATACAGCAAAAGTAAAGTATCCTACACTAGTTTAGATAATAACTTTATTACAGAGGAAGAGGTAGCAAGTGGATAGCTTTTTTTTTTTTATTTGACTCTGACCAACTGGAAATAGTAGGTAACTAGTAACAGTGTTTGTAAAAGGAGTTTATACAAATGGGGAAGGGAGAATGAAGCAGTATAAGAATGATGGAAGCGAAAGTTGGGTTTCCAAGAGGTAGGTAGGCTAACGGGAAAGTCTTCTGTGGGGTGAAATTATGGGGAAAAAGTTGGTGTTCCTTTATTTAAAAAAAATTGTCAAGGACTGTTGAAAATCATTCCAGGGGACTGAATGTCTGAGTGCCGATAATGGCGTAAATCTATCTTTGGTACTTATAGCCCCATTGCCATCGTATCGGAGCACCTCACAGTCTCTACTATAGTTCTCCTCTCAACATCTCTTGTGAGGTAGGGTGTACTCTTCCCCATTTTTGTAGATGGGGGAACTGAGGCACAGAATTTAAGGGCTTATCTACACAGTGCCACAACCAGATTAGAGGTGTGAATTGTAGAGCTCTCTGACTGCCCGTGTAATACCCTACTGGCATAAACTTAAAGGTACCTACTTCATGTTAACATAGTCTTGTTTGTTCACACTGATGTAGTCCCTATTTCAAAGTATCTTTAAGTTTACGGCAGCAGGGTCTGCATGGAGCATTTAGAGTGCATCACTTCAGGGCACTCTGCAATTCATACCCTTGTAGTCCGGACCAGCCACTAACGACTTGCCTGAGGTCACACATGAAGACTGTAGGAGAGCAGGGGGTTGACCCTGGGTTTCAAAACCCAGGTTAGAGTCTAAACCCCTGGATGGTCCTACTGGACCATCCTTTTGTCCCTGAGAAGAATAGAGTACCTTCATAACCTCTGGCTGAAATTCAGTCCAGGCCAGTGGTAATTGGAAGATATTGCTGTTCAGTGTACTGTGAAATGAGTTTTTGGTCTCTTGTTTAGTTCCTAGTGGGCAGGTGTCAGTGTCAGTTATCAGTAAATGGTGCTTTTGCCGGTTTAGTTGGAAGCCAAGGATTAAGTGGGTGCAGTTAATAGCCTACTGTTTCACTAGGGTATGCCTACACCGCAGCAGGGAGCATGCCTGCTAAGTATAGAGGAGTATGGGAAAATGAGTTAGTTAGCATGAAGATAAGTTTGAGATGGTAAGATGGGAAAATTGAAGCTAGTAAGGCCATAAACCAGGGTTATGTTGTAGCTATATTTTGATTATAACTGGGTTTAGCACAGTTTTTAGTGAGTGTTTTTGAGAATTGTGTGGTGGTTTTTTTTTTTTTTTTTTTTTTAATAAATTATTAAAATGCTGTCTGTATTGATAACATGGGAAGGGTATTGGTGCAGAGGTTAGTTTAAACTATGTATAATGTAAAAAGCCAATAAAGAGGTGGCAGAAATGTGAACATGGTAATGTATAGGTTTAATGTTAATTAGCATTATAAGAGGAGTAGTTTTGCTAAATTGTGGAAAACTCTAGTTAATACCCAAAAGTATATAATTAAGGGCAAGTTTACACTACAGCTCTGCTGGCCTAGTGCGGATGTGGATAGCGTGAAACTTGCATCACTTAGGGTGGGGGCTTTTTCACATCCCTGAGCAACGTAAGTTAGATCAACTTAAGCAGCAATAAGAACCAGGAGTTCTTGTGGCACCTTAGAGACTAACAAATTTGAGCATAAGCTTTCGTGGGCTAAAACCCACTTCATCGGATGCATGCAGTGGAAAATACAGTAGGAAGATATATATACACAGAGAACATGGAAAAAAATGAGTGTCACACACACTATAACAATACTAATCAATTAAGGTGGGCTATTAGCAGCAGGAGGAAAATTTTTTTGTAGTGATAATCATTTCCAACAGTTGACAAGAAGGTGTGAGTAACAGTAGGAGAAAAAATTAGTATGGGGAAATAGTTTTTCCTTTATGTAATGGCCCATCCACTTCCCATCTTTATTCAAGCCTAATTTAATGGTGTCCAGTTTGCAAATTAATTCCAATTCTGCAGTTTCTTGTTGGAGTCTGTTTGTGAAGTTGTTTTTGGTTGGAGAATTGCGATTTTTAGATCTGTCATTGAGTGACCAGGGAGGTTGAAGTGTTCTCTGACTGGTTTTTGAATGTTGTAATTCTTGATGTCTGATTTGTGTCCATTTATTCTTTTGCGTAGAGACAGTCCGGTTTGGCCAATGCCCGAGTGGCATTGCTGGCACATGATGGCATATATCACATTGGTAGATGTGCAGGTGAACAAGCCTCTGATAGTGTGGCTGATGTGATTAGGTCCTATGATGGTGTCCCTTGAATAGATATGTGGACAGAGTTGGCAATGGGCTTTGTTGAAAGGATAGGTTCCTGGGTTAGTGTTTTTGGTGTGTGGTTGCTGGTGAGTATTTGCTTCAGGTTGGGGAGCTGTCTGTAAGCAAGGACTGGCCTGTCTCCCAATATCTGTGAGAGTAAAGGATTGTCCTTCAGGATAGGTTGATGCGCTGAAGAGGTTTTAGTTGAGGGCTGAAGGTGATGGCTAGCGGTGTTCTGTTACTTTGTTTGTTGGGCCTGTCCTGGTGTAAGTGACTTCTGGGTATTCTTCTGGCTCTGTCAATCTGTTTCTTCACTTCAGCAGGTGGGTATTGTTGTTTTAAGAATGCTTGATAGAGATCTTGTAGGTGTTTGTCTCTGTCTGAGGGATTGGCAGAAATGTGGTTGTATCTTAGAGCTTGGCTATAGACATTGGATCGTGTGGTGTGGTCTGGATTAAAGCTGGAAGCATGTAAACAAGTATAGCAGTCAGTAGGTTTCTGGTATAGGGTGGTGTTTGTGACCATCGCTTATTAGCACTGTAGTGTCCAGGAAGTGGATCTCTTGTGTGGACTGGTCCAGGCTGAGGTTGATGGTGGGATGGAAATTGTTGAAATCCATGGTGGAATTCCTCAAGGGCTTCTTTTCCATTGGTCCAGATGATGAAGATGTCATCAATGTAGCGCAAGTAGAGTAGGGGCATTAGGGGACGAGAGCTGAGGAAGCATTGTTCTAAGTCAGCCATAAAAATGTTGGCATACTGTGGGGCCATGTGGGTACCCATAGCAGTGCCATTGACTTGAAGGTATACATTGTCCTCACCCACAACTATTTCACATTTGGGGACAAAGTCACAAAGTTTAGCCACCAGGTTTGCCGTGACATTATCGGGGATACTGTTCCTGACTGCTTTTAGTCCATCTTTGTGTGGAATGTTGGTGTAGATGGCTTCTATATTCTATATCTCTAGTGGCCAGGATAGTGTTTTCTGGAAGATCACCAATGGATTGTAGTTTCCTCAGGAAGTCAGTGGTGTCTCGAAGATAGCTGGGAGTGCTGGTAGCGTGGGGCCTGAGGAGAGAGTCTACATAACCAGACAATCCTGCTGTCAGGGTGCCAATGCCTGAGATGATGGTGCATCCAGGGTTTCCAGGTTTGTGGATGTTGGGTAGCAGATAGAATTCCCCTGCTCAGAGTTCTAGGGGTGTGTCTGTGCAGATTTGTTCCTGTGCTTTTTCAGGGAGTTTCTTGAGCAAATGGTGTAGTTTCTTTTGGTAACCCCCAGTGGGATCAGAGGGTAATGGCCTGTAGAATGTGGTGTTAGAGAGCTGCCTAGTAGCCTCTTGTTCATATTCTGACCTAGTCATAATGATGACAGCATCTCCTTTGTCAGCCTTTTTGATTATGATGTCAGAGTTGTTCCTGAGGCTGTGGATGGTGGTGTGTTCTGCACGGCTGAGGTTATGGGGCAAGTGATACTGCTGTGGAAAAGCAGCACAGACCTGCCCTCAGTTACAGGATTATAAGGCTATACTTCATTCTGTTGTCAGTGGACTGATCACCCATTGATACACCATTCTATCTTTGAATGTGAGTATAATTGTAGTACCTGGTAATTGTCTGCCTGTCTGCTTACCTAATCATTTTTCTTTAGAATAAAGTTTGGCTCTATCAATCAGAGTATCATCCAGGGTTCTCTACTATATTAAATTAACTGACAATGGTCTCCACTTAGGGTCTGGTTGGAAAGCCCACGGCCACAACCCTGGACTGCCAAGGGGGTTGTGGGGCGGGAAGCCTGAGCCCTCCCACTCTACTGGGCTCTGACCCAGGGCCCTTTTAGCTACCACTAACCTGGCAACCAAGTCTACTTAAGGCTGTCCTCCCTAGGCCTCTTCCAGTTGTCCTCCCTTAGGGTCACCTCAGTCCAAGGCCTTTGCCTGATGGGAAAATCCAAATCTCAATGAAGCAAGAGGGAGTTGCCACTGTCCAGGGCCACAGAATACTTCCTTCTCTGCTTGTCTCTGTGGAGGGTCCTCCCTTTCCTCATGGAGGGCCCCTTTGGGCAGCTGCGTCAGAGCCTTTAGGTTTCTCTCTGCTCTGCTGGAGTTGTGGGCTGCAGATCTGCTCACCTTCAGCATGGCTCGCCAACTGAGATAATTTGCTACCTTTTAATTCCTCCAGCAGATGGAGCATTTGTTGCAGGCGTCAAGGGGCGGGGCTGGCTGAGCCCAAAATGAGCACTTTAGCCCTTGTTGCTCAATGTGGGGTTTGTACACCCCAACACACAGAACTAGAGGCTTGAACCGAAAAACTGATTGGGAAAGCTAAGGCACAATAAACCTATTTAATATTAATTGGGAACATATAAAATTCCAGCAAAGTTCTGAACCACACTAATAGGGGAGAATGGGGAAAGAAGGAAAGAGAGGCAGAAGCAAGAATGAAAAGCTTAAAGAATGTCTGGATGTATTCAAATAATTTTGCTGTGATAGCATGGGGTGTGTTGAATGAAATGAAGCAGTATCAAAGACATTTGGGGTATGTTTACACTGCACTAAAAAACCCCCACGGTACCAAGTCTTAGAGCCTGGGTCAATTAGCTCAGGCTGTGGGGCTAAAAATTGCAAGGTAGATGTTCAGACTCTGGATGGAGTTCGGGCTCTGTGACCCTGTGTGTGTGGGGCGGGGGGGGGGAAGAGGGAGTGTTGGTGGTGGTGGAAGGAAGGAAGGGTTACAGAGCTTGGGCTAGCTGAATGTCTACATCAGTGGTTTTCAAAGCCAGTCCGCTGCTTGTTCAGGGAAAGCCCCTGGCGGGCCGGGCTGGTTTGTTTACTTGCCGCGTCCACAGGTTCGGCCGATCGTGGCTCCCACTGGCTGCGGTTTGCCGCTCCAGGCCAATGGGGGCTGTGGGAAGCGGCATGGGCTGAGAGATGTGCTGGCCGCCCTTCCCGCAGCCCTCATCGACCTGGAGCGGCGAACCGCGGCCAGTGGGAGCCGCGATCAGCCAAACTTGCGGACGCAGCAGGTAAACAAACCGGGCCCGCCCACCAGAGACTTTTCCCTGAACAAGTGGCTGACCAGCTTTGAGAACCACTGGTCTATACTGCAATTTTTAGCTTGGTAAGCCCAAGTCAACTGAGCCAGGCCAGCTGCAGCTGTGCCACAGGGTTTTTATTGTAGTGTAGATGGCATCTAAATGGCATTTTGGTTCATGGAGGACAGATGAGGCCCTGCAAGACTACAAACGGGTAAACATAGTGTCTACTTAAGTACCTAGGGAACTAAAGACTAATAAATATAACTGTAGCATTTAATGAATTATTGTAGCTATTTAATAAGCAGCTTAAAAACACCTAAAGGAAAGCAGATGAATAATGTGGATTCCTTAAAAGAAACAGTACTGAAACAACAAAGTTTTAAATCTGGTTGTATTTTTTGTAAGTATAATGGATAACCGGTTTAAACAAAACATCTATGGGGAGGGGGGGAACCCCTATGCATTGGAAAACTAAAGACATGATTTGTTATTTCCACCATGTTTCCTTTATTCACTATCAGTCAAATATTCCTTTCTTGAGAGAGAATTCTAGAATTCAGTCCTCTAATTATTCCGGTTTATGTACACAAATTGGAGGGGAAGGGGGTGAATGTGCATGAGCCAGGTTTAGATAATGTAGGTAGAGTCCAGATGCTAGACTGTACCAGCACATCCTTTAACACAGCATGGAAATAAGAGTGGCTCCATGCTATCTACAGTAGTGTTTCTACCCTTGGTACTATTAGTGTACCTGAACTGGTGTTGGTCATGGGGTCTGATCCAACACCTGTTAAAGGAAAGTGTTCTACTGGACTTCAGCTTCAGTGGGCTTTGGATCAGACCCCTAATGTCTGCTTACAAGCAGACAAGACTCATTTATCTAACCACAGGTCACTGCAAAGGAGTCGGGAGCCTTTCCTGTTTCCTATGTTTGAGGGTTAGGGGACTCAGAGGTCTCTTTCCTTTCCTCCTCTTCCCCCCACTCCCCTCCCCAGGCTACCACTACAAGATCTCCTGGATTGAGATAATGACCATCCTAGGCAGCTGTCACAAAATAAAACGAAACCAACAAAACGCCTATTTGGTGGAGGGGAGACCTATGTTGTGCACAGAGGAGTGGCTGCCCAATGTGAGGTGAAACCAGGGTGGCCGAGAGGATTCAGGCCAGCAGCCACCTCCGGTCTCCTGCCAAAATTAATGGGGGTGTGGATTAGTAAGGAGGGACGGGTTACCCCAATATTTAGGACTAAATATTTAGGTTACTTTCTCTAAACATTTGAGTCCCCCGAATTGGAGAAGTTTAAATTCCATATTCCCAAATTAAACTACATTAAGTGAATGCATCATACTGGGTATTGTAATCTGACTGACTTGACTGTAACTAATAGCATCTCAAATTTTGCTTTGACAAGTTTAATTAATATTCACTCTAGATTTGACATTCAAAACTATAGCTAGTGAAATAATTTTTATGAACTAACTTTCCTGGCTCCAAGTGAGAGTCTTTACAGTAAGATGTAACAGGAGCAATTGGTTGTAGGACTGGGAATTCTGGTAACCTGTGTTCCCTGTAAGCTGCGTGGTTGCACGGCTGCCCAAAAGTCAATCAAGTGCCGCGCACTTGATTAGCAGAACAGCACACGTCTGGTGGCATGTGTTCAGGTGCCCCTCCCCCATTGCTCTGCAGCCACATTGCTCCTGCCCTCTGCCTTGGAGCCCCTGGTCAGCTGCTCCTGGGACCCTCCTGCTTAACGTGCAGAGCGGGGGGAGGATGAGGGTCACTGATGTCAGGGTGTTTGTCTCCCCACTGCCCATGTACCCTATCTCCGTGGAGTAGGGGAGGGTGGACAGGGCTCAGGAGCAGGACAGAGCTGCTGTGGTCTGAACAATGAGCCTTCTGGTGAGTGCCTTAAAGAGACAGCGCATGGTCTCTCATAGACTTCCCCAGCAGCCAGCACGCGTGCACTCCCTCTCCCACACCCACCCACACACAGTGTCTTTCTGTCTCTCTTACACTCATCTCCCAGCACATACTAGTTGTTGTTGTTACTTCTTGGTACTTCCTGCAATGCACACACATTCCCTGTAACTTTATTCTTTCAAAGTGCTGTTATTAGTTTTTTGACTGGTCTATGCAGTTCATCATTTTATTTCTCTCTGATGCTTAAAATTCTTTGAGTAGTGAGTTCTAAAATGCCTAACCTGTCGTGGCTGGAGTAATTATCCCTATGGTAACTTTTTAAAAATGAATATCTAGATTTTTTGTTGGGAGGGGTGTGTGTGTGAGTGACTGTATGTGCGCGCGCTGGCTGCTGGGGAAGTCTACAAGAGACTGTACGCTGTCTCTTTAAGGCACTCACCAATAGGCTCATTGTTCAGACCACAGCAGCACCGTCCTGCTCCTGAGCCCTGTCCCCCGCCCCCCACTTTGCAGAGATGGGGTACATGGACAGAGGGGAGGGGGAAACCCTGACTAGAGTGCTCCTCCTCCCTTCCACCCCTTCCCCCCCCCCTGCACGTTAAGCAGGAGGGTTCTGGGAGCAGCTGACCAGGGGCTCCAAAGCAGAGGGCAGGAGGAATGCGGCTGCAGAGCAGCCGGGGGAGGAGCACCTGAACACACGGCATCGGATGTACCGGGCTCTGCTAATCAAGTAGACGGCACTTGGGTGGCCGTGCGACCGCGCAGCTTAGAGAGAACACAGCTTCCAGCCATCATCAATTAAGGGAAATAAGGTTAGCTTTACACGTACCATGAGGATGAAAATACTAGAGAGAATATGTCCAGAATGAAACAGGAAACAAAATAAAGGATGACTGTAAATTTAACTGAGAATATACTGCTTTAAAATAATTCCATAAATAGAGAAGTAACAGAAGTGGAATTTAGAAAGTCACAAAGACCTTGACAATATAGCTGCTAAGGAACAGGCAAAGGATATTGCTGGCTATGGGAATTTGAAATATATACTGAGTAGTAGGTCATGATACACACTCTATGGTCTTAAAACACTTGGCTAACGTTTTAACTACCAGCAGTTATTTGAAGAAGCCCAGGAAATATTTAATTGTGAATTACTTGAATGCAGTATAAGCACATGAAAAGTACAACTGGAGAGAAGATTCATTTTGCCACTTGGATAATTCAAAATTGGGCCAGTGGGATTTTTTAATTAAAAACAAACACAAAGAACCCTGAAATAAACCAAAAAGTTGCTGCATTTGACTGAGAATAAACAAAGATGTTTCAGCCCCAAAGCAATCTTATTTTTTAAAAAAGTGCTTGAAAATAGGGATTTAGGCTGAAAGTACCCCCTCAACCATAGGTATAGCCTTGCTAGAGTAAACACTATATAGAGAAGCTAAAGAAATATTGTAATGCCTAACATAATGAGCTAAAAGCTCCTGATAAATGAACAGGCTTACACTAATTAGATCTGAACAAAAGAAGATATAGCATAAAGCAGTGAACTAAATATAATTTTATTTGGCATTTTTAACACAGCAGGGATTCTATAGCCGTAGAATGTAATGAACTATAAATGACTAAAAAAATCCCATGGGAAAGTCATGTAAGTCACTGGAAGTCTGTGAAGTAAAAGATGACTAGTTATACCTTAATGTAGGCTAGTTATTGATATTGGTCTTTTTTTCAGTTGAAGTGAGGACTCCAGGTGTGATCTGCTTTTGTATCAGTGTGCTAAAACTCAAACGTTTTTTCATGTTCATAACTCTGTGGATTGGATATTTATATCTACTGGACATTAAAACATACTTTCCCTTGAGCAAAACTAAAACTGACAAAATATACATGCCAGAGTTGTTTCTAAATTTACAAATAATTTGCTTGTATCAAAGCAGTTGCACTGGATTCAAATGTACTGTAAGAAAACTCCTGCAATGGTGTTGGGATGGAAGGAGAAACTGGATGATTTAAAACTGTAGGTAACTTCTCTGACTGTCTTGTGGCGTTTTTGAAATTCAGTAAATTTCAAAATAATTTAGACAATTAAAAAATGACTCCTTTGGAAGGCTATACACAGTATTTTAAAAATGTTAACTTCTAATCTAGAACCAGGTAACTCAGTCACGTATATTTGTCCTGAGTAGTCCACTCTTTTGAAGAAGCACTGTGATTGCTTCTAGTTTTGTTGATGGTTACCATGCAATTAAAAGGGATACTGTCAAACCTATATTCCTGACTTCTTAATTCTACTTTGGCAAAAGTAAATAACTCAAATGTGAGAGTAGAGTTGGTTAATTGTTTGAATTCAGACTATTAATCTTCCCACTTCGGAAATATTTGCCATTTGTTTCTCACTTTCTAAAAAATGGAAGCTAACACAAAGTATGCTGTTAAGTGTCCAGTTTCTATAAAGTATACAAATATAGAGGCCTAATAGTAAACTGGCTGCAGGCAAACCACAAAACAAAGGCAAACTTAAAACATACCTGCCTCAAAATACACACAAGATCCCTTCCTTTGAATGCAACAATATAGAAATGTAAATATCTTGATGGCACAGAAGTATTCCAGTGTATATCCAGGAGGAGGATATTCTGGAACTTTGGGCTTGGTTATTACAGCGAGGGGTAGGCATGTGGGCATCAAGATGCCAATATGGGAGAATCTGCCCACCACAACATAATCTCAAAGGGGAGCAGTTCCACATCATAGGCACTGTGGCGAGATGGAGACTGTTTATTCAATTTATGAATTCTGGTTGCTATTATAAGATTAAGAAAATTGCTGTATCATTGAATACATATGTGCTTATGGTTTCCACCCTTGTTGACAAGAACTGTCTGTCAGCCCTCCCAGACCAGGTACAACAGGGGTCTTTAGAACTCCACTAACTCCCATTCAGGTGGAAACACCTTGGGACAATGGATTAGCTCAAGCCTAAAAGAAGCTGTTTTATCCTACTTCTCTGCAAGGGGCTGGGGAAGTTAGGAGAGTGGAAAATTCTCAAACAGGATAAAGGGACTGGTGACAAAGCAAGGGCTTAAGAAGGACTCAGCGGGAAGCCTTTGGACATAGTTACAAAGTTTTGGGCAGGAGAGGCAAAGAGACAAGCAGGCTCTTTTTTTTTTTTTTTTTTTTGTAGCTGGGGGGCAGGGGCCCAGTTTAGTTATGGGACCAACCAAAGTCAAAGCAAACTGACCTGGAAAGGGGGTGGGGCCTCCATGGTTGAGAAGAGAAGCCATGTGATACAGAAGAAGGATCCTGGATGTCCCCAGAGGTCTCTGATCCCAGCCCAAAGAATGCTCTGGAGGGAGATGCATGTAGGGTTTAATACTTTTGTAGAGAGTTGCAGTTCTTGTGGTTTTAAGTAAAGAACAATGGTGTGTTAGAACTCTGTGCTGTGTGTGTGAGACGCCTACTACATACCTTTGAAGAGCTAACCTCTGAATTCCAAGAATCCATATGGCTGGAACTCAGGGAGAGGGTGTGTTTAAGCTGCGGAGGAGTCTGAGGATCAGCACTGATCCCGGGGCTGGGTAGTTGGACCATGAGGTCCCAGCTCTCAGAGCAGGTGCTAGACAGAGGATGAGTACCCCAAAATTGTGCCTAGAGGCCTCACGCCAAGGGCCAGTGCCTGGCTCAGTTCAGATTCTGGAGGATTTAAGCACATGGGGCCAGAGTTGTGGGTCCCCTTGTAGCAGTCTAGTGAGTGTCCAATTGGGGGAGCACTATTAGTTCTGTGCCACACTGCTATGAATAGGTGTGGTCAGCCGTTCCAGTTCAGTGGCTGCAGTTGCCATGGTGGTATCCTAAGGCAGCAGTTCCTCCCTTAGGTTGGCTTTGTATTGCTTAAGGTTTTACATACTAATAGTAAGGCCATGAATGCACCTGTTTGGTAAAGTCCTTTTTAAAACCGTTCCATCTAAGATACCGTGAAGAGCAAGAGCTGAAATTCATAAACAGCTCTCTGAATCTTCAGGTAGGCTTAGAAAATATGTCTGCCCGCTTAACACTGTCTTGTTACACCCAACAACCAGTTTAAGTTGTATCTATTTTCCTGCCTATTGGAGAGATGATCTCCTTTTGTGTGTTGTCTGTAGAGAAAATGATTTTGGTACATTCAGTTTTGATAGTCACTATGTGGTGGATGGAAACAGAATGAACATCAAGATGTCCATGAGGCAGAGTGTATTATACAGCTTCTTGAATTAATTATTGAAAATTTTTGAACACAGTGGGGTACCTCCTAACTGGATGAAGTGCTGATACCTAGAGAGTTCAAGGAATTCATTTATATTGTGTGAAGTTTGTTGCATACTTACTGCTCTTGTTTATGCCCCATGTGATAAATTTTCAGAGATTGATATCTGGTTCTGATAACAGATGTACAGTTCTCATCTCGTAATCTTTAGCCTTATCTTTCATAACATAAAAATGCATGCATAACTCTATTCCTAATGGAAAAGTTTGTTTATCCAAATGATTACAAAATATTTCAGTGCAGTACTTTGTCCTCCATTATCTTATATGAGGTATGGAGAGTGGTGCTCATGATCCGCAGTAAATAATATCATAAGACATTGTGAGTGTGGGGGTTAGACACACAGTATAAATTCTCCTGTATGACTTTGCCAATGCACCTTAGTCCTGAGTTGCAAAAAGCCTTCTTTTTCTGAAGCTAATATTGTGCTAAGCCAGTGGTCCCCAACCTTTTTACGTACAAGATGACTTTTTGAATTTAAGTGCAACTCAGGATCTACCCCACCTCTTCCCCGAGGCCTCCCTCACTCCATTCCCCTCCCCTCTTCCCCATACTCACTCACTCACTCTCACCTGGCTGAGGCAGGGGTTTGGGAGAGGGTGCAAGCTCTGGGCTGGGGCTAAGGGGTTCGGAGTGTGGGAGGGGGCTCCGGGCTGAGCTTGGGTTAGAGGAGGGGGCGAGGGGTGCAAGCTCTGGGAGGGAGTTTGGATTCAGAAGGGGGCTCTGGGCTAGGGCAGTGTTGGGGTGCAGGAGGGGATATGGGGTGCTGGCTCGGGGAGGGGGCTCAGGGCTCAGGCAGAGGGCGCAGGCTCTTGCCAAGCGGCACTTACTTGGGAAGCTCTTGGTTGGCGGCGTAGCGCGGCTAAGGCAGGCTCCCTGCCTGGCCCGGCCCCAGGCTGCTCCCAGAAGTGGCCAGCATGCCCCTGCAGGGGGACACTTTGTTCTGTGCGCTGCTCCTGCCTGCAAGCACTGCCCCTACAGCTCCCATTTCCCCCCGTTCCCAGCCAATGGAAGCTGCATTGCCGGACTCTTAGCAGACAGCCAGAAATCACGATAGACTGTCAGAGGCTCCAGGATTGACCAGTGGGATCGCAATCTACCAGTTGGTGACCACTGTGCTAAATTATGCTGGCTTAATGATGTAGACAAATGACCGCTAGAGTCTGGGATAAGACCAGCAAGCTTGCTTTCACTTGTGGATATACATATTTGACACTGTACAAAAAGTCAAGAATCAGTTAAATCCTATTTCAAAATGTATTCCTTTTGTAAAAGCAAACCATACTATGTCTAGATCCGCAGGAACTATAAACTCTTAATAATGCTCTAGCAAAGTTCTTATGAAAAAAATTTAACACGGAAAAACCTTGGTAAGGGGAAAAAGGTGCACATCAACATTTTTTTTTTTTTTTTTTTTGGTACTACTCCAGACAATATTGTGAAACATAACAGCTGTATGGGGGGGGGGTGAAAAAGGATGTTTAGGGACATATTACATCTTTATTTCGAAGTGCAGAGTAATACAAAGGTTGAACGTGTGGCCTTTTTAACCCACATTTCAGGTGCTATAGGCTCCTTCCCCAGAAGGATCCTGAACAGACATCACCTAAAAGGTCCAGTGTATAATGGTCTTTATGCAGTTGCACAAAAGGCATAACTTTACTTTTTTTTGTCATGTTGCCACACAAATATACAAAAAATTCTGCTCTCATCTTCCTCTTAAGTATTTTGGAATGTTTCCATTAAAAATTGTGACACCCTTAGATGGCTTCTCCATTCAGAATTTCTTCTGGACATCTTGACTGCTCCATCTGTCCAGTGGCCAGTCATGCTCCTCAAAATTTTGTATGGGCCAGCTCTGGCTTGGTCTCTAGTTCCTTGCTTTCAAAGATGGATTTTGGGAGTCTGCACCAGCTCCCTACTGCTTCTTGTCCAGTTCATTTGCTGTCATGGTGTTAGGTTGATTTGAGTTAGATCTGGGTTTGGATTCTGCTTTCTACCCCTGGAAGCTTTGGATGGCAGGAAAATACTGCATGGTGCATTTTGACCTCACAACTTCCTCAATGTAAGCAGGGGTTGTGCACACTCCAAAATTTTGCCTGTCTTGATGCAAAGTTCATGGGAGGCCTGTACACTTTTTTGTACACTGCCTGTGCAGGTGTGAATTCATAATAAGATGTCAGCTGAAGATAATATCTTATTTATGAGTTTGCTTCCATAACCCCCTCAGTCTGTAACCTTCCAATTAGAACTGGTTGTAAGGTAGAAATCACTTCCTGTGAATTTAAAAAATAAAAAGCCAAAGCTCAGCTTTGGCAGACCATTTCCAAACACCTCAATTCCTACACTTTGCATTATTTTGTACTACTTCAGCAGTTGTGCCCAAGGTATACTAATTAATGAATAAACATATCAAAAAATCATCCAAAGCACAGGACTTGGTGGTGATGGGGGACTTCAGCTACCCAGATATCTATTGGGAAAATAATACAGCAGGGCATAGATTATCCAACAAGTTCTTGGAATGCATTGGAGACCATTTTTATTTCAGACAGTGGAGAAAGCAACTAAGGGAAAGGCTGTTCTATATTCTATTTTGACAGATAAGGAGGAACTTATTGAGAGTTGAGTGAAAGTATGTCTCTCATGTTCACAACTAAATAAGTAACATGGGACGTTTTATAAAAAGATTACAGCAGGGTGTGAAAAAAGGTCATGCTATCAACATTCCCGACCAAGGAACATAAGTCCCCGCACCACTTTCACTGGATTCCTGATTTCTTTTTTGACCCTTCCCCTCGTTCCCCGAACTGGTGGATCTAATATTGCACTGAGCATCTCTGCTCAATTTTTATGTACTATGGAAATGCACATATAGCATATTTTCAGTGTGTTTTGCAAATATGAAGTTTTGTGACCTTTTGGGAAGTGACTAGTATTAGTTTGCTTTGACCTGTTGACCTTGTGGGTTTCCTGCCCGGGTGAGCTAGAACAGGGTCTTAAGGTACTTTGATAGAGAGGAAAGAACATACCCCCCTCCACCTACACCTCTGCCCCGATATAATGCTGTCCTTGGGAGCCAAAAAAATCTTACTGCGTTGCAGGTGAAACCGCATTATATCAAACTTGCTTTGATCTGCCGGAGTGCGCAGCCGCGCCCGCCCGGAGCACTGTTTTACCGCGTTATATCCAAATTCATGTTATATCGGGTCACGTTGTATTCTGGTAGAGGTGTATTTGGCAAGAATGCCTTACTTGGGCTTATTAGTTAGCTGTTAATAAATGATTGGGCAGTTTCATCATCTAAAAGGGTGTGTCCCTTATTTGCCCATGTCTCTAGCAATGTAGCATTTTGTTTCCAAAGATGAATGCAGGAAAACTGCATTAATGAGACTTACTTTTTACATTGTTCTTGCCTTTTTTGCCACTTAGTTTTCTTGCAGTGTGTTTGCACAGCTTCTCCTTGCCTCTTCCTGCTGCTTCTGGGAGCCATGCAGAGCGGGGAAAACCGTATTAAAACATCTGGAGGGCTGTAGTATGCCCAGCTCTGCTCTAGCACAAGCCTTGCCAGCCCATCAGTTGACCTGGGCTTTGAGACTCACTGACCTTGGGTTGGTTTTTTGCAGTGTAGATTTACAATCTCAGGGTATGCTTGTCAAGGCGAAGACTAAGCCTGCCTTTGTCTGTGTAGTAGTGCCTAGCACAATAAGATGCTGACCAGGAGCTGAGTGCTACGGTAGTATAACTACTCATATACTGAAGTGTAGGAGAGAGACTTCTAAGGAGACATAGTCCATACAGATCATAGCTACCACTAGTGATGACCATGTCACAAGGTTATGAGTATCACATTCTAGCACACAACCCATCTAAGTCTGGCATATCCTGGTACTGGATCACTGCTGGTTCACCTGGTGCCATGGGTGGTTGCACCTATCGTCACGTCTTGTTTAGCACTGTCTGTCAGTGCTGACTATTGGCACTTGTGTAAGATATGCTCTGCATTCCCTCCTCAACCTCTTAGGGCTAGTCCTTCCATCTGTTCTCTAATAGTTTAAGGGTCACACTTACATTGAGTGCCATAGATTCTTCACCTCCCCCCCACCCCACCACACACCGCCTTGGCAAGTGTCCTCACCAAAAACATAAAAATAGTAGTCTTATAATTAACTATTGTTTCTGTATAAGTGATTTCCTCCCCCATCATCTTGGTTCCAAACAGTGTAATGGCTGGGGATCTGTAAAGTAGCATGCCTGGCATTTGGGCTATTTCTTTTTTAACACTTTACCACAATCTTGAATAGTTGAGTGGCATTCTCAAAATGATTAAAAATTTCCTGAAACAGAGTTACAACCTTGGCACTTTGGGGAACAAGTCCTGTTTCCCCGTGCACATTCCATCCGCCTCAGGTAGTGAATAAGTCAGTGTATCTTGACATTGACCTAAAAAGGAAAGTTGCTTTTAATAGCAAAGATAGGTCATCACCAAAGAGAGGACAGATACTAACTGGTCTGGAATAATGACTTGAACAACTTTATGCCCTGTAGAGGTAGACTGCTGAAGTGAGGTTCTTGCAATCCCTTCTGGAGGGAGTTGTATCTTCTAAGGGAATAATGTACTTCAACTTTCCTGGCCAATATACATATGCAAGACTTTCAGTTCTTGGAAGTCATGTGTGTAAACTTTAAGGTATCAGAAACGGTAGGCCCTTTTTTTTTTTTAGCTTGTACTTAAATTGATGGTCCTGGGACACTGTAGCAAATTGGTGGTTGGGATTTTAGCAAACTGGAATAGAGTGGCTTGAAGTCCCTGTGATGTGATTTTTTTTTAATGTTTTTTTAATATATATGGATGCCTATTTATGTTCAGAAGGTATAAATGATAAGCTCAAGCAGGAATATGTCTCTACTGGGGATATGATGCCCATATGTTATATTTTGTTAACTGAACTTCTAGGAAGCATTGTTGCTTACATTAATCCAGTCATCTCTTTGAGCTATAACCCAATATCTACTCCACACCAGGCTTGTTGCTCAGTAGTACTGTATGCTAGTGGCAAATGACAAAAACACCTTGAATGAATAATTCTGGTTTAAAATATTAAATCCCTGTTTTGTTTAAAAGCCATCTGGCAAACACCCTCAAGTTAGTAAAAAAACTGGCATCAAAAAACTAATCTAAAAAGTTGGTTATTGTTTTTTATCCAAGTAAAACTGAATAAACTATTAATGTATATGACAAAATATTACAGGCCAGATGAGTCTACTGGCCATGGCTGAATGCCACAGTGGAAGCTTCAGAATGTGTGATCATCTCTCAGTGATTGTAGCAGCTTGTTACCATTCTCAGAAAACGAATGCCTGTCCCTCATGCATAACTTTAATCTTAGCTACAGAAGGGCAGCTTCTGCTCCTTCTGTAATAGAGGATGTCTTCAAATACTCAGTCATCCTCCATTGAGTCACAGAGCTCCAGTTCAAGAAAAAGAACATTTTATTTCCCTTGAACACATTTTTCTGGGCATGGGGAGCTCTTAAAATCTTGGCAATCATGAAAGTTTGAGAGGGTGGTGGTAATAGTGCCAGTAGGCCTAAAGTTCTTAGTGCTTTTCATGGTTTCTTTATAACTGTTAGTAAACAAAGGATTAGATTTTAATATTGGTGTCCAGAGCAGTAGATGATAAGCTCTCCATTTAGGATGGAAGATTCTCTTGGGGGGGTGTGTGTGTGTGTGTGTGTGTGTGTGTATTTTAGGCTCTGTGCTCAGCATGCTTCCAAGCTACACATTCAAAATGGACTTTGCAGCTTGGTAAAGATACATACAGTGAGCAGAGGTAGCTTTAGAAGGGGTTAATGGGTTCAGATGCATCCATAGAAAGCATGAAACCAAGGGCGCAAACACTCTTTGCGGGGAGCCATGTTGACTCCTTCGCTTGAGAAGCCATGCATGGCTTGATAGCCTGGATCCTTTGTCATGGTGATGCCACTTCTGGCCATGTTTACTGTGCAGTGATATCAGTTGCATGCTGCTATGAAGGCCCGAAAGGCAAAAATCTGCCAGAGGAGAGTTGTGGGGGGTGGTGTGGATGGATGCCTCCATGTGTCCAGGTCTCCAGGCAGCCTCCATGTGTCCCAGTCTCCACACAACAGAAAGTGGTGCAGGGCACTGGGCTGAAGGCGAGGCCTTTTCCTGCTCTGAGCAGCTGCTTCTGGATGCTGAGCAGAGACACCTCCCCTTGTGTATCCTGGGTGGAGTCTCTTGTCACCATGAGTAATTGGGACCAGCCCTTGGGTGACCGTGGGCAGCAGGCCCTGTGCTTAGTTGGGCACTAGATGCCCCTCCTCCCCGGTGCTCTGCTTGTATCCTACTTTTTGTATTTATTTTTGTTTGTTTGTTTGTTTGTTTCAATGTAATGCGATTACATTAGAGTTTAATATGGTGCACCCACTGAATCTGGAGGCTACATCCACCACTGACAGAGTTCATTTTGCACAGAATTCATACAGACAGATGACCCAAATCGTCACAGCTTGTAGAAGAGGGACCTCTATGATATGTATTAACTTTGTGCTAGAGCAAATGTCACCCCGAAGATCTATTGCCACTCCCCACCACCACCAGAATGCACAATGTCAGAGTGGACATGCCAGCATGTCTATGCATCTGATGTGCTATGGGAGGGGTGTCCGTGACTTCTCTGGGTAGGATACAGATTGAGTGGGTGAGGGGTGGTGTTAGGGTGACCAGCTGTCCCGATTATTATTGGGACCATCCCAGTATTAGGGGATTTTAGGGGATTTGTTTTATAAAGGCAACTATGGATCACTCCTCCCCCGCCCCCCCCCCCACCAAATTGGTGGTTTTTGTTTGACCACCAAATTGAAAAATCTATTATTCGCTCAGATCTATAGATCTGTAGAACCATAGTGGCTAACTGGAATAATAGCCATTGAGGGGCTGTGATTCCTGATGGTTTGAACATGAATTCTATTTTTTTCCTATTAAACTTTAAATGGAAAGATGTTGTAGTTTTGATATGTTCAGAACTACTTGAAGCTATATTGCAGTCTTGTCTTTTTCAGATGGAAAAACAAGATTAAGGGTCAAACCTGAATCCATAAAATGCAATAGCAAGGTTGTCAGTTGTTTTTATTTTCTGCCATCTGCCTACAGATATCTAGGGCTAACTTCATAATCTGTACCTGGATCTCTGTAGACTAGAGGTTGTTGGAAATTTTCAGATGAAACTAAGTTTTGTCAGCAAATGCTGTTTTGATAAAGTGAAAGGTTTGTTGGATCTGTTTACAGATCCAACTAAATGTCTTTGTTTCTATTAGAAACCTTCCAATGTTCCAGGGTCCACAGCTCTGCATTAGAGATGCTGGGAGCCCTGGGGCCAGTTTCCAATGTCTGTGGCTCTAGGCAGACCCACCATGCGGACTGCTGCTGGCAGCAGACCCTGGGCTTCCAGACTCTCCCTAGCGTGCTGGTTCCCCAGACTGCCCAACTCCTGAGCAGGCAGGCCCGGGAGCCAGCTGGCTGGAGAGTCTGGGAGCTCTGGGGTTCCTGGTTGTAGGGCAATTCTCAAGGCAGAGCTGCCCCAGAGCTGTGGACCTTGGGAGGCCAAGCAGCAGCTGAGTGAAATTGAGGTTATCAGTTTCACAGCAGCAGTGACACTGACAAAAATGTCAATTTTACATATTTTTATTTTGGGAACACCAGGTTTTGGTGTTTCCAATGAAATTTTCAGTTCTTGAGAATTAACTCAGTGTCTTTCCCAATTGAAAGAGAGCAATTTTTGGTGAACCAAATATGCTGAGTTTCAGCTAGCTGTATTGTAGACACAATACAGCAGAAAGTGAAAAGAACCGTGGCCCAGATCCACAAAGGTATATAGACTTCTGACTTCCATTGATTTCCGGCTTCTAAATATCTTTGTGGATCTGGACCTAACAGTCTTCTGAATGTTGTGGTTTAAAGGTTGACACTTAATTTTATTCACTTGGAAAAAAAAAAAAAAGTCAAGTCATATTATTTCTCAAGTAACTTGCTGAGAAATAAATTGGAAGACACAATAGTGTTAGAAGCTGACTAGTGAACTGGGAGGCAAAAATGAGTGCATGGTTTTTGTAGCAAACTTTAGGGGCCTCCATATAAGTAAAGGAAGTTTGTGTGCTAGCTGATTTTAAAAGCAGAGTTTCTACTTCTGAAGAAAAATTAATAAAACTGAGTATAGAATCCAAATAATAAACACACTATATATTTTATAGAATGGGGCATCTTTACTTCATAAATAAGATAGTTTATTTAGGTAGTATTTATTAACTAGTATACTAAACTATATAGGGAATATTATACAGAGACATTGAGTAGATATGAGTTGATTTCTGTGGAGTTTTTCTTTTTTAGTGGATTCGATTCTATTCATGAAGATTGTCCCTAAGATTATTTTTGCTTTTCTACATGTACTGCTTTTTGTATGCTATGTATTCAATTATTTATGGTGACTGTATTGTTTCATTGTGAAACAAGAGACAAATTTTTAAATGTACAGTATCTCTTTTGGCATCTACTGTGCAAATGTGCAAAGATTACATTATATGAACATCATATAACAAGGCATACTCCAAATTAAAGTCTAATGAAATCCTAATTCTGTGTGAACATGGTCATGACAATGGTGGTTATTTTGAATAAAGAGGCTGACTACTCTTCTTTGATCTTTGTTTTCCACATTATGTAGTGGGTTTTAATTAAACTACATAAACTGTTGTAACATAATATTTATTTTTGTTTGAACCATCACATGGGGGGGGAAAAATCATATAATACAGCGTACTCATATATTCCAGGCTGATTGATTTTTTTTTTTTATACTTATGAGAACAATAATGAATTTAAAGCTTTATTTGTCCAATACTTTAGATGTAGATTTAATTTTCATATTTTTATTTTATTGATCAATAAAGACATACCCTAAGATTATGTCTACACTATGAAATTAGGTCGAATTTATAGAAGCCGGTTTTATAGATATCGGTTTTATACAGTTGATTGTGTGTGTCCCCACATAAAATGCTCTAAGTGCATGATGCCGGCGGACCGCATCCACAGTACTGAGGCTAGCGTAGACTTCCGGAATGTTGAACTGTGGGTAGCTATCCCACAGTTCCTGCAGTCTCCGCCGCCCATTGGAATTCTGGGTTGAGATCCCAATGCCTGATGATGCAAAACAGTGTCGTGGGGGGTTCTGGGTATATGCCGTCAGGCCCCTCCCCCTCTGTCAGAGCAACGGCAGACAATCGATTCGCGCTTTTTTTACCTGGGTTACCTGTGCAGACAACATACCACACCAAGCATGGAGCCCGCTCAGCTCACCGTCACCATATGTCATCTGGGTGCCGGCAGACGTGGTACTGCATTGCTACACAGCAGAAGCCCCTTGCCTTTTGGCAGTAGATGGTGTACTAAGATTGATATCCGTCATCGTCGTATTCCAGCTCAATCAGAGGCACCTGGGCAGACATGCTTTGTCTCCTGGAGACTCAGTCCTGCCGGCAATCCTATTGAACCGTCTTGACGATGATGGCTAACAATTGTAGTACAGTATCTTCTTCCAAGCACCCAGAAGATGCCGAGGGCTATCAGTCATGCTGCACTGTCTGCTGCCAACTTAAGATCTAAAAAATAGATGTATTCATTTGCTTCCCCCTCCCTCCGTGAAATCAACGGCCTGCTAAACCCAGGGTTTTGAGTTCAATCTTTGGGGGGGGCCATTCTGTGTGACAGTTGTTTGTGTTTCTCCCTGATGCACAGCCACCTTAGTTGATTTTAATTCCCTGTACCTGTATGCCATGTCGTCACTCGCCCCTCCCTCCGTCAGTTTCGCGCCTTTTTTTCAGACCAGACGCCATAGCACTGGGATCATGGAGCCTGCTCAGATCACCGCGGCAATTATGAGCACTATGAACACCACGCGCATTGTCCTGGAGTATATGCAGAGCCAGGACATGCCAAAGCAAAACCAGGACCAGCCGATGAGGCGATTGCAGCGCAGCGACGAGAGTGATGAGGAAATTGACATGGACACAGCCCTCACACAAGGTACGGGCCCCAGCAATGTGCCAATCATGGTGTTACTGGGGCAGGTTCATGCCGTGGAACGCCGATTCTGGGCCCGGGAAACAAGCACAGACTGGTGGGACCACATCGTGTTGCAGGTCTGGGACGATTCCCAGTGGCTGCGAAACTTTCACGTGCGTAAGGGCACTTTCATGGAACTTTGTGACTTGCTTTCCCCTGCCCTGAAGCGCCAGAATACCAGGATGAGAGCAGCCCTCACAGTTGAGAAGCGAGTAGCGATAGCCCTGTGGAAGCTTGCAACGCCAGACAGCTACCGGTCAGTCGGGAATCAATTTGGAGTGGGCAAATCTACTGTGGGGGCTGCTGTGATCCAAGTTGCCAGGGCAATCAAAGACCTGGTGATATCAAGGGTAGTGACTCTGGGAAACGTGCAGGCCATAGTGGATGGCTTTGCTGCAATGGGATTCCCAAACTGTGGTGGGGCCATAGACGGAACCCATATCCCTATCTTGGCACCGAAGCACCGAGTACATAAACCGCAAAGGGTACTTTCCAATGCTGCTGCAAGCCCTGGTGAATCACAAGGGACGTTTCACCAACATCAACGTGGGATGGCTGGGAAAGGTACATGATGCTCACGTCTTCAGGCACTCTGGTCTCTTTCGAAAGCTGGAGGAAGGGACTTTCTTCCCGGACCAGAAAATAACCATTGGGGATGTTGAAATGCCTATCGTGATCCTTGGGGACCCAGCCTACCCCTTAATGCCATGGCTCATGAAGCCGTACACAGGCAGGCTGGACAGTAGTCAGGACCTGTTCAACTACAGGCTGAACAAGTGCCGAATGGTGGTGGAATGTGCATTTGGACGTTTAAAAGCGCGCTGGCGCAGCTTACTGACTCGCTCAGACCTCAGCGTAAAGAATATCCCCATTGTTATTGCTGCTTGCTGTGCACTCCACAATATCTGTGAGAGTAAGGGGGAGACATTTATGGCGGGGTGGAGGTTGAGGCAAATTGTCTGGCTGCTGATTACACACAGCCAGACACCAGAGTGTTTAGAAGAGCACAGCAGGGCGTGGTGCGCATCAGAGAAGCTTTGAAAACGAGTTTTGTGACTGGCCAGGCTACGGTGTGAAACTTCTGTTTGTTTCTCCTTGATGAACCTTCCGCCCCTCCCCCCCCACCCGGTTCACTCTACTTCCCTGTAAACCAACCACCCCACCCTCTCCTCCCCCCTTCGAGCACCGCTTGCAGAGGCAATAAAGTCATTGTTATTTCACATTCATGCATTCTTTATTAATTCATCACACAACTAGGGGGATAATTGCCAAGGTAGCCCGAGAGGAGTGGGGGAGGAGGGAAGGAAAAGGACACACTGCACTTTAAAATTTTAATTCTTATTGAAAGCCAGGCTTCCGATGCTCGGGCAATCATCTGGGGTGGAGTGACTGGGTGGTTGGAGGCCCCCCCACCGTGTTCTTGGGCGTCTGGGTGAGGAGGCAATGGGACTTGGGGAGGAGGGCTATTGGTTACACAGGGGCTATAGCGGCGGTCTCTGCTCCTGCCGCCTTTCCTGCAGCTCAACCATACGCTGGGGCACATCAGTTTGATGCTCCAGCAGCCGGAGCATCGACTCTTGCCTTCTGTCTGCAAGCTGACGCCACCTATCATCTTCAGCCCGCCACCTCTCCTCTTGTTCATATTGTGCTTTTCTGTAGTCTGACATTGACTGCCTCCACGCATTCTGCTGTGCTCTTTGAGCGTGGGAGGACATCTGGAGCTCCGTGAACATATCATCCCAAGTCCGCCATTTTCTCCTTCTAATCTTTGCTAGCCTCTGCGAAGGAGAAACAATTGTAGCTGGTGGAGGACAAGGAAGAGGTGGTTTAAAAAAGACACATTTTAGAGAACATTGGGTAAACTCTTTCACGTTAAATTTTGCTGTTCACATTACACAGCACATGTGCTTTCATTACAAGGTCGCATTTTTCCTCTTATATTGAGGGCCTGCCAGTTTGGTGTGAGAGATTACTCATGCGGTGCCAGGGTACAGAATTTGGCTTGCAGGCAGCCATGGTAAGCCACGGTCTTTTGGCTTTTTTAACCCTCATAACATGTGGGAATGGTTTCAAACAGCAGCGCCCTCATTTCCCATACCAAGGACCCGTTGGGTTGGCCATTTAAAATGGGTTTGCAATGTAAAAGGAGGGGCTGTGGTTTCCGGATTAACATGCAGCACAAACCCAACTATTCCCACTCCCCCCACACTCCCAATTCTCTGGGATGATCACTTCATCCCTCCCCGCCATCGCGTGGCTAACAGCGGGGAATATTTCTGTTCAGCCGAGCAGGAACAGGCACCTCTGAATGTCCCCTTAATAAAATCGCCCCATTTCAACCAGGTGACCGTGAAAGATATCACTCTCCTGAGTATAATAAAGAGAGATAAGGAATGGATGTTGTCTACATGCCAGCAAACACCGGGACCATACGCTGCCATGCTTGGTTATGCAATGATTCCAGACTACATTCTACTGGCCTGGCGTGGTAAAGTGTCCTACCATGGCGGACTGGATAAGGCAGCCCTCCCCAGAAACCTTTTGCAAAGGCTTTGGGAGTACATGAAGGAGAGCTTTCTGGAGATGTCCCTGGAGGATTTCCTCTCCATTCCCAGACAGGTTAACAGACTTTTCCAGTAGATGTACTGGCCGCGATTGCCAGGACAAATTAATCATTAATCATTAAACACGCTTGCTTTTAAACCATGTGTGATATTTACAAAGGTACACTCACCAGAGGTCCCTTGTGTGCCCCCATGGTCTGGGAGCACACCTTGGGTGAGTTCAGGTGTTACTGGTTCCAGGTCCAGGGTGATAAACATATTCTGGCTGTTGGGGAAATGGTTTCTCAGCTCACAGCAAGGAAGCGATCTTCATTGTCTTCATCATCATCTTCCACATACCCCGAACCCGCTTCCCTGTTGCGTGTTTCTCCATTGACGGAGTCAAAGCACACGGTTGGGGTAGTGGTGGCTGCACCCCCTAGATTGGCATGCAGCTCCGCGTAGAAGTGGCATGTTTGCGGCTCTGCCCCAGACCTTCCGTTTGCCTCTCTGTCTTTGTGGTAGGCTTGCCTTAGCTCCTTAATTTTCATGCGGCACTGCTGTGCGTCCCTGTTATGGCCTCTGTCCTTCATGGCCTTTGAGACCTTTTCTAATATTTTGCCCTTTTGTTTACTGCTATGGAGTTCAGCTAGCACTGATTCGTCTCCCCATATGGCGAGCAGATCCCGTACCTCCCATTCTGTCCATGCTGGAGCTCTTTTGCGATCCTGGGACTCCATCAAGGTTACCTGTGCTGATGAACTCTGCGTGGTCTCCATGCTGGGCAAACAGGAAATAAAAGTCCAAAAGTTTGCGGGGCTTTTCCTGTCTACCTTGTCAGTGCATCTGAGTTGAGAGTGCTGTCCAGAGCGGTCACAATGAAGCACTGTGGGATAGCTCCCAGAGGCCAATAACGTCGAATTCCGTCCACACTACCCCAAATCCGACCCGCAAAGGCTGATTTTAGCGCTAATCCTCTCGTCGGAGGTGGAGTAAAGAAACCGGTTTAAAGGACCCTTTAAGTTGAAAGAAAGGGCTTCGTCGTGTGGAAGTGTCCAGGCGATTTAACCCTGCTAAAGTCGACCTAAACTCGTAGTGTAGACCAGGGCTTAGTGGTGAATTTATTTGCCTTTGTTAAGACTAATACATCTTTTAATTTATAGAGATACATAGGCACCCTGAATTTTGAAGTGCCATGATTTTCTATCTGTGAAGCATAACTTAAAAAAGAACTTGGAAGGAAGACATTTTTGCGATCTTTCATTATTCTAGAATTTTCACTTGATCTTCATTGCATAATAATTTGAGGAATGTTAATGCTAAATCCAGTTTGATTTCCCCATAATGCAGTTTGCACTCAGTCTAACCTGCATTTCACTTCCACTTGTGGAAGGTTTTGAGGGTAGGTAAGCTCTCAAATGAATACTGAAAATTGGTTAATCAAAGTGACAAGAAAAGAAAATACATTTTATTTTTGTTTAACACTGGAAGATCTCAGTACAGGCAAGCAGATGGACCAGTGGGTATCATGAACTTTCCTGCTAAAATGGCACCAGCTGTACTTGCTGGGAAAACTTCCCATTTAATTTCTTTCTACAATTGTGGAAAAAACTTCATGCTGAAAGACCATTGCTACAATAATTTAATAGGAAGATTCATGTCTTTATTTATACAAGCCTCCAAAGGCTACTGCCATGCACAAAATCAGGACTGGGGCTTTGTCTTCACTGACACAAAAGGGTTAACAGCAAGATATTTAATGCACGCAAGTTATCCCACTGTAAAATCCTAAGCGTGGACAAGGTGGAATTTACTGTGAGGTAGTTAGACGAGCTAAACACTGTGCCTCTGCCCATGGTTGACCTTACCTGATTTACCTCGTAACCACTTCAGGTGCCTTGTCTCCACTAGGATTTTACAGCAGGATAGCTAGAATGATACTCTTTATCCTCTGGTAAAAAGAGGATTTTTGAGGGTGGGGTCAGTGAAGACCTAGCCTCAGAATATACTGTATTATTATAGGTGCTAACCAGTAGCCCCGTTCTTCAATGATGCTGTTGTTTAGGATTCCCTATAAGAGTCTATGTCCCTGAAACTCTTATTTGACCCTGTGGAGAAGCTTTATCAGGGTCTGTATTTCCAATTTTATAGAACTGTTATGTGAATGTTTGAACAATTACTTTTGCAGTGGTGAAACTTCTGTTTTTCTTTTGCATCTTTCTCTTCTCTTTGTGGGCAATTTTTTTCAGACTGAAACAAACTAAACATGTCTTGCTTTTTTTTTTTTTTTTCTTTTATGAGCTTTGTCCAAAAATACAACAGCACTAATTTTACTGTTTTTTATTACGCTAATGAGATTTAAGAAGTATAAATTGCTGTAATATTATACTCCTGGGGGAATTCTGTGCCAAAAAAATAATTATGTGCATAATGTTTTAAAATTCTGCAAAATTCTGCATATTTTATTTGTCAATAAAATGATATAATGTCAGTTTCAATTATTTTGGTCATTTATTTCAAAATTCATGTCAGCAAGTATGTTTGTAATAATATAGATGAAAAAAGATTCAGAAAATGTTTTTTGATAAATAGATTTTGTAGTAGGCATATTAATACAGAACTTTGAGTAACTCATTTAAACTATAATGCAGAAACATATTTCCTCCACCCCTCAGCTCCCGCAAGCCTTTGCACTGCTTCTAGGGGTAACAGAGTTAGGGAGTTGGGGAGCCTCCCCCACGCAAACCTTGGCTGACCCTTAGCCTCTCCCATTCAGTCAGGCACATCTGCCTCAGTTCCCGTGTGGCTCTGCAGCCCCTCTCCCAATCAGCCCCTGGCTTAATGCTGTCACCCCACTAGATCTTGAGCCCATGCCCCAAGCTGTCCCCGACTAGCCCTTCTGAATTCCAGTCTGTGATGCTGTGATGTTCCCTTGGTGTTATTTGGACCGGTGATCTGCTAGGTCACTCCAATCCTTGACTCTGGGAGCCAGCCTTACCTCGCTCTGCTTTGAGAACCCCCCACTCCTGGGCTCTTCATGCACAGCCTTTAGCATGTAAGCTGCTCCTTGGATTGTGCAATCGAATGACACTAGCCAATATCTCCGGTCCCAGACACAACCCGAGGAGCCTCCATCTTGCAGTGTCCAGTTATGCCTGCTGGAGACTGCAAGTTTGAGTTTGTCAATTTAACAAAGAAGTTGATATGTACCAGGCTTGTTAACCCAAAGGGAGTCTCTGACACGCTTCAAACCAAACACACTGCATCAGGTAGACTAAACAAACAGATTCTTTAATTATAAAGATAGATTTTAAGTGATTATAAATCAAAGCACAACAAGGCGGATTTGGTCAAATATAATAAAAGCAAAACACATTCTAAGCTGCTCTTAACACTTTTAGTGCCCTTACAAACTTAAATGCTCCTCACCACAGGCTGGCTGGTAGCCCTTCAGGCAGGCTCTCCCCTTTGATCAGTGCTTCAGACGCTTGGTATGATGTCTGTAGATAGAGGTGGAAAAGAGAGGATTAGCATGGCAAACGTCTCTCCCTTTTATCATGTCATTTCTTCCCTCTTGGGGGCCCCCCCCCTTCAGGGTCAGGTGAGCATTACCTCATTGTAGTCCCAAACTGACCAAAGGAAGGGGGGGTGACTCACTCGAGAGTCCAACAGATCCTTTGTTGCTGCCTAAGCCAGTGTACTTTGTCCCTGCGAGGCTGGGCTGGGTTTGTTCCATTCATGCCCTGATGAGGTGTGACCTGCCTCATTGCTCTTGGAGAGTTTTTGCCTGGGCTTGCTTTAAGCCATGAGGATACATTTTCAGCCTCATAACTTTATACATGAAATTACAACCTATAACATTACTATAACAACAATGCTCAGTGCATCATGAACCTTCCAAAGACACCCAACATGACAAACTTTGCATTGGATACCACACAGTCATTTTACAAAGATGAACATGTGACTGCTGGCTGTTTCCCCCGAGGTACAGAGTGTCACAGATCCCTTCCCCCCCACCCCCCAGCAGCCTCATGTGCACTCTGTGCTCCTCACCTGGCCCCACTGTGAGGAATGCAGCCTCTCCCTGGGGTGACTGTCCTCTTTTCTGGTACCACAGTAGGCCCAGGTGAGCGAAAGGTATAACTGCAGCACCTCTTCAGCAGAATCTATATTCTATGGAGAAAAAAAATGTGTTCCGGGGGGAAGGCAGGAGGAACATGAATTCTGCGCATGCACAGTGGACAGAATTCCCCCAGGAGTAAATATTAGTAACCTTCTGTAAGATAATGCCATATAGATAAGTCATTACTGTACAGAAAAATACAAAACATGAAAGTTGTTGATGAAACTGTGCCTTGAAGGAAGTAGTCTGCAGATGCAAGGATAGCTTAATATGATTTTATTTATTATCAAGTTATGATGCAGTGTCATCATATGATATTGCTATGGTAGTGTAAAATATCAAGTATATTTAAATAATTTGGACTAACTCAGCATACAATCACTACTGACGGCAGAAAATAGTAGTAGATTTCTGAAAATAAGAATAATGCATTTTCCTTCTAAATTCATTTTGCAGGCAAGCATGCTTGTGTCTTCTCTGCCCCAAAATAAGTTTAACTGTATGACTTTAAATAGAGGAAATAAAAGCTCATTTATTTGGATAATATGCTCTTAAAATAATTTAAAAGGTAGTTCATGGCTCCATTGAATAGGAGCTTTATTTTATTTTTCAACTAAAATGAAACATAACCTCATATGAAACCGTGTCACTTGCTTACTGTTTTTGAAATTGTATAATTTTAAAACCTGATTGGACATGATTCTTGCTGGGCTGTGAATTCCTCCCTCCTTTTAATTTTGTTTCTTCTGACTACACCTCTACCCCGATATAACGCGACCCGATATAACACGGTAAAGCAGTGCTCTGGGAGAGGAGAGCTGCGCACTCTGGCGGATCAAAGCAAGTTCAATATAACACGGTTTCACCTATAACGCGGTAAGATTTTTTTTTTTTTTTTTTTTTGGCTCCCGAGGACAGCGTTATATCGAGATAGAAGTGTATTTTTGTGAGACCAAACATGTAAGCACACTGGTTGTCCCTCTCTGATGGCTCTTCTGTATCTCTAGGAAGAGGAGTGTTGAGTTGTTGAGTCTGCATATTGTAAGCAAAAGGGTGAAAACATCCTAATGTTTGTACCCTAGTTAGGAGTGTTAAATACAGAAGCCCGAAGCTTGTGTTTGAGCTTCCTGGTACATGGAGGAGAGACATCTCTGGTGCAATAACTTAGTCATCTAAACTTTCCAGGTTGAGGTATGGTAGGTTTATTTAAAATACATTGCATCTCAATGTCTAGTTCAACCTGCCTTTGTACAAGTCCTGTTGGGTCGGAGTGGGGGTTGGGAGTTGGGTGTAGTAAGTTACAAAGAGTTTGTCTTTGTTCCCACATCCTATCTTTCTGGCATGCTGGATGGTAGTTCCTGCCCTCTTTTGGAGGGAGAGGTTGGGGAAGAGCTTTATGGATGGATATTCTGTAAGCTTAATAAAGGTAATTCCAGGTTATTCTGAAATTCACATGTCCAGTAGTGCGAACATTAACTACATAATACCATACTGCTAAAACTACTTATTCTATATTTTTATGTGCCCTCTCTACTGCCATATAGCCCTTACTGTATCACTTACAGGTAAATGCTAGAAGTCATACTGTTGCATCATTCTTTTCAGCATATCCTCCAAGTTTCTGTTATTTAAGCAAGAGCTTAGTATATCCTCTGAGGTTCTGTTCTCTAAATGTGTTATCTAAGCAAGAGTTGGTAAGTTGTAGTCTGTTCTGTGTGACACACAGGAGAAATGTTGCAACATGGACAGGCTCATCATGAAACCCGTGTCCCATTTCAGGATGGTCTGAAAAAGTGTGCATGAGTATTCCTGCCAAGTTCAGGCTGAGTCATGTGGACTTCTGGACATTGTATCAAGGCATCTGGGGAAAAAGTTAATGCCATCAGTCCTTGCAAATCCACTTTTTACTGCAAAATACACTGCACGTTTGGAGACTCCCTCATCTGCTAAGAAAATACAGTTAAATGTAGGAACATACATTTCTACATTTAACATGTAATGTTTCTTGTTGCTTTTTTTCTGTTTTTTCTTCATATATTTCTTCCTATCACTACAACTTTCACTCACTCCCCCCTCCCCTTTCTCCTCTCTTACCTTGTTCCTCCCCACTGGCAGTGGTGAGCAGGACCTCATCTTTACTAATTTTTTTTCTCTGTCATGAGCCTTGTCCTCTTCCAAGTACTCTCTAATTTTTGTGTGCTCTTTCATTCAATGCAATCTAAGCTGTACCACTCCCTGGAGATTTCCATATTATGAGAATTCATCAGAGCTATACGTAGTCCAACCCTTGAAAGCACTGATGAGCTGTAAATTTTGTTTTCGGTTCTGCAGACCTCCCTCTATTTCTGTCCTTGTCCCACCAACCTTTCATTCTGCTGCGTATGTTCAAATGGACTTTTGCTTATGAGCCAAGCCCCCACCTCTCTAACAAACCTGACACAATGGGTTTTCCCTCTCTCCATCTGCTTCTTCATTGTTATTGGCTCACCTTTCTGGGTTTCAGGTGGCTTTCAGCCCAAAATGCAGATGTGCTAGTAGCTGACCCACTTCAATGGTGGGTCTAGGGGTAGCTCAGGCTATGGATTAGTGAGGGGTTTCTAGCAGCTGGACGTCGGACAGGATTTTCTCTAGTCAAGTCCTCGCTTTTCTAAAGTCAGGATTCCTTCTACGCCAACTTCTTCCTTATAAAAATCCTTATAGCTTGCTAGTAGTCCTAGCTGTTACCTACTGGGAAATTAACCATTTTCAAAAGTATTAAGGGAAGGTGTGGGGTAGGGTTGTAGTGGGAGGAGGAAGGGGAATTGGACTGAGGGGCGCTAGTGGGTGAGTGTGTTCCATTCCTGGGTAGGAATTGACTTAAGAGGGGTAAGGAAGGTTGCTGCTGTGATCTTCATTTGCTAATAGGCAAGTGCATGCCATACTCTTGACTTCAATACTTTATGAATTTTGTGGCAGTTTCTATTCACCTCCTGTGTTGAACTGGGATGGGGAACACTGAATTTGTGGTTGTCTACTTTTCTGCAGTGTGGAAGGCCAAACTGCATCTCTGACGTTAATCTTCAAAATTTGTATTTGCATTTTACTTCCAAATCTGTTGAGTGTTTTAGGGACAAAAATATCTTTGTAAACTTTGAAAGTTTAAACAAGTTTAGTTTATTAATTTTCAGTTAAAATAACTATTAGACTTCTGAAAAACTTGATTTGGCTTTTGTTTGACCTCTTAAAAATGAATTGTATCTCTTTAAGCATGTCCTTCCCCTTCCCCCCCAGTGTATTGTACACATGTTAAAATGTATAAATATTTGACATTTACCATGTTAAAACAAAAAGTCAACAAAATTCATGAAAATCTCTACTGAGAGCTGCATCTTACCCAGGTGGCCTGCTGCTTGAAATATGACTCCTGGTGTGTATTGTACTTTTAGCCCTAGGATTCAGTAATGAGATTGAGTGGTATCTTGTGTGAGCACTCCTGAATGATTGACAGTGAGGTGATGTGAATCATCATTTATCAAGATATTATCATGCCTACCCTTGATAATTTCTCCCTGCTGTCTCGGGAGGTCGTGAGGAAAGATATGACTTTGTGATGTCAAAGTAATTAGTGTTTTTTGGTTTCCAGCTGAACAAACTGGAAGCTAATGATCAGGTAAATGAAGACAGAGTACATTAGTGTAGACAAAGTTGCAAGGACCTTGGGGAAGAGTTTATCAAAATTTCATGGGAGTTATTTGAATGTTTTATGTCTAATTGAGTTTTTTTCATTCAGTTGTGAGCCATAGATAAAATTCCTAACATAAGAATACTTCACAAATTATTCATTTTGTTTTCATGGCATTTATTGATTTCTACATTTGGTTAAAGTGTGCCTGCTTTAGGGTTAGAGATGTCTTACTCTTTTCATAAAATTCGGATACTCGCATACAACAGAGGCAACTGCTAGGTAAATTGTATTAAAGAGTTTTATAGCAAGGGTTGTAAGGGGTTTTATATATGTGATAAATTACTGAAAATCACCTATACTCTTTGCTTTCCATGTATTTTCCACCTTTCACTTCGTCATTTATTCTCTTAAATATTTTTGGGTTGCTAGAATACTGAACGCACTTGGGTGTCTCTGTGGCCTTTGTAATCTGCATCTGCAGTGTCACAGCAGGTATTTAGCAAAGATAGTGGTTTCCTAATGCAATTTAAAAGTAATGGGATGCATAAGTCATTACTGAAATATTATTTCTAAAAACCTATTGTGTGCATATTTATCATGTTTCACGTGACAGTGAAGTTACAAAACCAGCTGAATATAATTTAGCTACAAAATCCTTTAAATCATTGGCTGGTGGTCATAGTGTGGTTCACTTACGGTCAGCAATTAATCTCCATGTTAATTAACTTATTGAAGAGTTATCAAATATGCCTGCTTTTAAAATGTCTTAAATTTACTCTCATCCATTCATCAATAAACATGTATTAGCAGTATGTGAACCCTCAAGTTTCTTCATGACTAACAAACATTATTCAAGGTAGATGATCTAACTAACTGCAAACAGAATTTAAGTAACTTTAAGAATAGATTCCTGTTTTTCTCTCCTAGGTTCCCTTCGTTAATTAAACCATTATTGCAAAATCATTAGGCTAGAATTTAAATATATGGCTTTAGTGTACGTTTGTATTTTACTTTCTTAGGTCCCATTCACCCCCCTCCTCCCCAATTCTTTGGTGAAAGTGAGTAGGCTAGAATCCCTGGCAGGAAGTTGTCCACATTAATATGGCTCATCAGAGACATTATATTTAATTGGAGAGCCTGCGGTATAGTAGCAGGAGGCTGAAGGGAATTATTTAGCATTAGCAATGGCTCGTCTGGGAGTTGTGCACTAATCAAGGAGCTTGTGTGTTAGCTGTGGGGATGATGGGAATTATGACGATTATGACATGTTAGCACATGTCTGTATGAGAACTGGACAGGCAATGAGTTAATCAAGAAGTATATTAAATGGCTCTCATGCTGTTTCCTTATTACTCTGTATAGTATCTGTCAGGTTGTGTACTTCAAAAACAGACAAAATTGAATATATGGTTTTTGCAGGTAAAGTAGTTACCCTTTGTTTAAAAAAAACAAAACAAAAAATAAAAAAACCTTCTCTCCATGCTTTTGAAGCATATGCATATTATGTACCAGGGGTCGGCAACCTTTCAGAAGTGGTGAGCCGAGCCTTCATTTATTCACCCTAATTTAAGGGTTCTCATGCCAGTAATACATTTTAACGTTTTTAGAAGGTCTCTTTCTATAAGTCTAGAATATATAACTAAACTATTGTTGTATGTAAAATAAATAAGGTTTTTAAAATGTTTAAGAAGCTTCATTTAAAATAAATTAAAATGCAGAGCCCCCCGAACCGGTGGCCAGGACCCAGGCAGTGTGAGTGCCACTGAAAATCAGCTCACGTGCCGCCTTTGGCACACGTGCCATAGGTTGCCTACCCCTGTTTATGTACATTCACTGTTAAAGGAACAGTAAGTGAATATTTGGGCTTCGAGAGGCATACTTTTAAAATGTGCCTTTTCAGTCTGCTGGTAGTTATTTTGTGACTGTTTCGTGTACACAAATCATCTAAATCTTCGCTTTTAGTAGATAATACCTTTACAGGTCTCAATTAGAAAATTAAATTGACTTTTTAACCTTTTTTAAAATGGAAAGCAATTCACATATTTCAGTAAACTATTTAATATTTAACACTTGGCAGCTACAGGCAAATAAAAGCATAAATCTTTTCCACCATCAAAATGCTCCAAACCTTGCAAAAAAAATTCCCCTCAGCTGTAGAGGGTGGTCTGTTTGTGTGCCAGGTAGACCCATCCTGTGCCCAGCATGGGTAGAGGCATCCATTTCATATCTGTCATGAAACTATCAGTTAGAAATGCTAGAAATGTACATGTTTCTAGGAAATAGAACTAATAAATTGAGTTCATTTTAAAAAATAAATTGAAATGTTGCTTAAATCCGCAAGCAGACTGGATTAAATCTGTAGGCAAACTTATCTTAGCGTTACTGTAGAGATGAGCACACACAATTTTTTTTATTATTGTAAGCACTGCCAAATTTAATAAAACTTTCTACCAAACTGTGACCTTCATGTATTAACTTAATTAAAGCAGTATCATGGATAGTACTCAAAGTGTTAACCTGTAGGAGGTTGTTATTGAAATCCATTATCTATGGAGTCAGTATTAGTGGTCAGCAGCATCAGAAGTAAAACTGCAAGTAAGAACCTCCCTTGGGTGCTGTGAGCTCAGCAGGTTAAACTGTCAAAGCTTCTTAAAGGACTGATAGTTAAACCCCCTGGAGTTATAGGTAAACCAATCATTTGCCATCAGCAGGGAATATGACTTTATTTAGGAGGCAGAAAAAAAATTAAATGCTAACAGGAAAGAGGATTTAGTCAGAACCCTCATATTTGCAATATTAGGTTATGTATATACTGTGTACTTTGGCAAGACTTCCTTAGAATTTAAGGTTTCTTCTTTTGTTTAACAGGAAATTAGTTATTTTAGCAATGTTTTATAAAATAAAGGGATTGAATAAGCTGTTTGTACTGTTAAGTCATATATGATATTTGAAAGTTTATGCATGTTGTAAAAAAGGAAGAAAAAATTGCCTTTTAAAAAGGGGAGGAGTTGTCAATATGTAGAAGTCCTAATTTATATGAAATTGTTACAGAAAGGAAAACAGTATAAATGTGCAGACATAGGTTTACTGAATTTTGTATACATCTTTATGAAACATTGAACACATTATTTATTGATATTTTTTGTACATGTTTTAAATATATTAATGCTATTATATATAGACCACAAAACATACCTTCTTTGTGATATTTATCATGTAACATTGTTACTAACGTTTTTGTATTTTCAACTTTATTTTTTATGTTTTAAACATGCAACCTTATACTCCCATAGGAAGGCAGTTGTTTTGCATTTAATTTCCTTGTTTCTCTCTTTTGTAAAGGAAAACAATTTTTTTTAACTGAACTGTAATATTTTTAGATGGTCCCAATTAATCTATAAAGCTAACACTTCTTATTGAACTGTGTAAATGGGAATGAGAGCTGAGCACATGCTTTTGTGATGACTAGTAAGAGGCTGTATGTGGGATTATGCTAAACTCTAATAATCTTGGCAGTTGTCTGCTGGGAATGCTCCAAGTGATTTTTTTTCCTGCCAGTAATTTTATGACACTTTTAACTGACCATTTTCATTTTTTATACTTCACGGTTGGATTATATAGTACTCCAAAATAAACACTCTTTAAATATCAATGACCTGTTTCTGCACCACTGTCAGACTGGTGCAATTCTTTTGAGCCATACCAGCTAGATTAGATAATGCAATGGACAATAAGGCTCAGCTGTTCTTGACCTGAGTCTGCTGAGGCACAACTATGTGACAATATTTTTACCTTGGGGAGTTGTTCAGAAAGTTCTAAGCAAGTGAAAAGGGGGAGGTTTGGGTTTATAATGGAAACTGCTCAATAAACTTAGTTGTATTAACTGTAACATTGACTGCACAGTGAATACAGTATTTTTTTGGCAGCTTTGGAGTTTCATTGTAGTCATGATCAGAGAATCTCAAAAATTTGCTGCTCTTACAATGACCACAGGACTTGTTGTGTGGGGAAGGAGGATTGGAAAATTCTTTTTTTGTAAAGGCTTCTGTTGTGTGGTGCAGAAGGAGCTGGGCCATGGCCTCTCCCACTCCCTGGATCATCTGACCTCTGTTTGGGCATCTAGTGCCACTGTACATGGTAGACTCACCCAGTGGTTGTGCTAGCACAGCAAGGACCAGGATTTGGAGCGAAGACAGTGGGCCCCAGGCACTCTCTTTCCATGTGTGCTCAGCAGAAGATAATTCAGTCTGACCCTAAAATTTGAGGTTGTGGTACTGATCATCTAGTAATCTGTAAAACTGTTTTACCAGTGTTCTGTTATACAGCATGTTATTACATGTAACTCCAGATACAGGCTCACTTGTTGACCTTTTAGGTCTACAGAGAGATGGTGGTAGTGTGTGTTAGGGCAGCATAGCATAAACCCTTGTAACTTCTACTTATGGGTGAAACAGAGAGCAGTATAATAATATAACTAGCATTGTTTAGCTACTATATGTTGCGTATAAAACTAGAAAAAAGAAAATACTGCATGAAACAGTGTTGTGTTCATCTCTTCCCTCCCCCCCGCATTTTCTAAGACTCTGTCTGCACTACAGCTTTTATCCAGGTTTGTAACTGGTTGGTGACATGGTTGACTGAAAATGGTTTGTCCCAGCTAACTTACATATGACTCTGTAAATAACCATGACCGCTAATAGTGTTTTCCCTCCTTGCGCAACTACTTGGGCTGTAGCATGATTGTTATCCTGTAGCTTGATTTTAGTGCTGTTGTTTCCTAGGATAAATGGGATCCCCTAATTGCCCACATAACTGGTGAGTCTGGTTCTTCCTCTCACATCTCTGGTAGGAGATTCCAGAATGCATTTCCCCATATAATGCTCTTTCTGCTTGACTGCTAGGTGCTCTGTGGGGGTCACCTTTGGAAGGCACTGTGCAACAGCTACCTAGTCTTTATTGAAGTACACTGATGCAAATACAGTTAGATGTCAGTGTAGGTGGGTATGTGTAAACATAGATGATACTTGGTGGTTTTATGAAAAAAGCTGCTGGGTGGAATCAACCATATTGGTCATAACTAGTTCAAATAAATGTCATAAACTGGTTAAATGATCATAATTATACTTTTGATATAGACAAGACTCAGCTCTTGCTTCTCTTACACTTAGAACGAGCTGCTTTAAATTTACATGTCAGTCCAATTGGTGGTCCTGTAGTAAAATCAGACCACATATACTGAATTGTGCTGACTTCTTAGCTGCATGTCTCTGCCAGTTCTGAAACTCTACTCCTGTAAAATTTTTCTTTTTTTTAGAATGTGGTTCTACTGTGAAAAGTTACTCCAAAAACGTATCCTGGGGTTCCTGGTTTATTGTGTTCCAGTGTCTTCAAAAGCAAATTTACTCAGTTGACAAGTATAAAGATGGTTTTTCTAACAGCCAGACTTGCAAACTCTTTTGGGGATCTGAAAGTCAAGCTGTGTTCTTTCTTGCTTTTGTATCAACACTAGTAATGAAGATTCTGCAGGCCAACATCTGCCCTCAGTATGCTATATGGAACTCCGTTACCTTCAAATTCGCCCCCTAACTTCATTAACAATTCTGATGCTTCATGAGCCAGAAAAGAACTCCGCTCAGTCTCCTGTAATTCTGTTGGTTCTGCAGGACTAAAGAAGTGAAGAGTATCAAAATAAGTGAAAACGCACACGGAACAAATCTTTTGAACGAGAAGGTAACTTTTCAGAGTAGAACGACTCTTTGAGCGCCATAAATGCTAAGCTTCAGTGAAAATTGTATAGTGAGGTCATAGTTTAATAAGCCATTTAGATATCGGATATAACATTTTGGTTTAAGAAGAATGACAATATACTGAAGCACAGGAAAAGTTTTTATATGAAGTATATTTAATTAATCAAAAGTTTGTATAACAGACTGCTGTAGAACAATGGATTTAATATAAAACAGTTTACTTGTATGAATATATTTTTGGATGGCATTCATCTTTAAACATGAGAACAAAGTGGTTACTATTTAAATTGAACAAATGCCTTAAAGACATCACAAATGTTCATTCATTGAACACCAAAAAGGGTTCCAGGTGCTACTACATGCCTGGTAGAAAATGTCCTGAACCATGCCCAAAAAGCTTATAATCAAAGGACTGATTCTGTAATTTAGTTTGTGTGAGCAGACCCTCCATTTAAGTCAGTGGCGCTTTGAGAATGGGTGCAGAGGTCTGCCTGAGAACAACTTGTAGCATTGGGGGGGCTAAATTTTTATGGAAATTGCTCTGTGTGTGTGTGTGTGTGTTGCCCTAGTTTACATAGACAATCTCAATCTGTGCTCAGGCAGTGTGACTGCAGTACTACAAGGTGGGATCACACTTATTACTGAAACATCTCAGGCAAAAGTTATGGGATAATTGATAGGCTAGAATTAGCTTTGTTATGCAGTACTGTTATTGATGACATTAGGTAAGCGTTCTGTGGTAGAGTGAGCTTGGCTTCAGTGCTCTAGAAGGTCATGTTGCTGATTATGAATTAGTTCTGACACAGACATGAGCATACCCTGATGCAGGCTTTCTTCCCTTCCAAAGAACCACTGTGTCAAATCTGATTAATTTTAAGACCTTTGCTTTATTCACTCTACTACATATTCATAAGTCTTTAAATAAAAGAAACCATTTTTATATCAGATTTCACTAACGAATCCAAAAGTTGGAATGTGTTTTTCCCTTATGAAGCAGGACATTTTTGTCACAAGTAGCTTGGGATGTTCACTCTTTGACTTGCATGCACTGAAAGTGCATATCTGTTCAAAAGAATAACAGTCCTACCATGCCGAAGATAGATATAGGTTCCTCTCAATATGAAGCAGACGCTCATTGTTTCCTCCCTACTTATTGTATCTTCGTTTTTAAAGAAGGATGACTCCAAATTTGGGTATTCCATCAACTCGCCTAGTTGAAATCTGTGGGTTTTGGCCCCTCTCTAAAATCTGGACGCACCACTAAGCCAGCCTGAACGGGTGGCTTGAAGAACTACAGGTTAAGAATAATTAGGAGAAAGAAAGAGCATCATTGGTAACAGGTTTCACTTTCCTGAGTACTTGGTGTGAGACTGCTAATCCTGAAGACTACTGGGCATATTGTCTATTACTGAGTAGTACCATTGGCTTGCATGAGACTACTCACATAAGTAAACGCTGTGCACCAAATAAGTGCTTGCAGGACTGGGCCCTTGAAGACCAATTTCACTAAAATTACACACACTTTTTTTTTATGGACTCTCAGTTTAGATTGTGTACGCTTCAAAATAGCACTGCAGTTTGATCTACTCATGATGACTTTAGGCTTGACTTGTTTATAAGCTTAAATGAATTTGTACGTTTTTTGAAATGCTGACTAAAAGTAAATGTGGAATATGTGATATTTGTGCTAGTAGTCTTTTTCACAATTCAGCTTCTCACAGAGTTTAGAAATAATTCCAGTATTTTATGTTGGGGTTAAATACACCACACAATTGAAGAAGAGCTCTGTGTAGGCTTGAAAGCTTGTGGCACCTTAGAGACTAACAAATTTATTTGAGCATAAGCTTTCGTGGGCTACAGCCCACTTCTTCGGATGCAGCCCACGAAAGCTTATGCTCAAATAAATTTGTTAGTCTCTAAGGTGTCACAAGTACTCCTGTTCTTTTTGCGGATACAGACTAACACGGCTGCTACTCTGAAACTTGAAAGCTTGTCTCTCTCACTAACAGAAGTTGGTCCAATAAAAGATATGACTTCACCCACCTTACCACACAATTATGGCATTTATCTCAGGGGATAGAGGTTTAAAAACTACTTAGTATTATAGACTTACTGTATTTTCTCTGTGTGTGTGTGTGTGTGTGTGTGTGTGAGAGAGAGAGAGATAGAGAAAGAAATGAGGTATATTTTTGCAAAGAAGTAAATTCAAACTTAATTTGCATTGTTTATTATTTTGGAATTTTCCATGCTCATTTTTTTTTTAAGCTACCTTACAAAGAGTTTACTCATTAGCCCCATTTTATGGCTTGAACTAATTGTAGTTTCTCTTCCTGAGTATTATTATTCAATTTGGGTCAATTGAGGGAACCCACTTACATTATAAATAAATAAATTAATGGAGATATCCTATCTCCTAGAACTGGAAGGGACCTTGAAAAATCATCGAGTCCAGCCCCCTGCCTTCACTAGCAGGACCAAGTACTGATTTTGCCCCAGATCCCTAAGTGGCCCCCCTCAAGGATTGAACTCACAACCCTGGGTTTAGCAGGCCAATACTCACATCCATTGGTGCGTTATACTGATTTGAACTAAAAAGGAGTATGACTAGTTGGAGTTTTTTGTCCAAACAACACTCAAGATCCCATTTATTTAGTATACCAAACAGAAGGGTTCTGATAGAATTGTCGTTACTTTTCAGATCTGGCAAAGACTGACTATATATACAAATATGAAATATGATAGTAAAGTATAGAATCCAAAATGGACAGAAGGAGTGGAAAAACCAGCTACCACTTAGTGTAACCGTGTGTCCTGCAGCAGTATAAAATTCTGCATACGAAAACCTGCGGATACAAAGGGTGACCTAGTCTGAAAAGCTGGGACACTCAGGAAACCCAGACATTTATCTCCTGAGGGATTGGGTGTGTGTGTGTGTGTGTGTGTGTTTTTTTTTTTTAAATTAGGCATTTGCACTCAAGTAATTGGCATCTGTCACATGGTAGACATCAGCAGCATGTCTTGGTTGCTCTGGGGATTAGCACTGACCAGGTGTTTTGCCCTCCTCTGATGGTGTCTCTCCCATCGTCCTCTCGCCATCGGCCACGCAACGGGCTTCCTTTTCTTGACTTGGCCCTCTGGTCAGGTCACCATGTATGTTTCCCCCGGGGGGGTGTATCAAAGTCCCTCCATACAAAATGGCAGTCTTCCCTTTACTGCTCTGACCATGCCACTCCTGCAGTGGTTAGTAGGGGAACCCAGATCCACCTTCTACTCCAGGTCCCAGTTCAGGAGCCCTCTCATTGGTAGCCAAGGTCTGACCTACTCCATACTATGCTGCTTTTCCCCTGAGCCTTATGTACCTCTCTGGCTCTTCCCCTTTCTCTGGGTTTGCCAGCCCAAATTGTAGGCTACTTTCTTCTTGTCCCAGACACACCTCCCTTTTCCCAAAGAATGACTGCAGACTCTTCCCTGCAGCCTCTTCTAGTTAAATCCCTGCCCGTGTCTCCTTCCCCAGATGCAGCCTGAACAATTAACTGGTCCATTTAACCATCTTAACACTTCCTGGCCTAGTGTGGGGTGAACACCCCATCACATGCATCATAGAAAGAAGTTGGATGGAATGAGTACATTTAGAGTGCGTCTACACTGCACCCCTTTTTTGGTAGTATGCAGTGTTCAGATATACATATCCTCCCCGCCCCCAGGCATGGGTAAAAATAACAGGGTAGATGGTGAGGCAAGTAGAACTAAAACATGCTTGAAGGGTGTGGGTATGTCCTTGAGTACATTCATACACTACACGGCTCCCTGATTTTATCAGTGTAGCGTCATTGGTGGCGGGTGAACCCGCGCTTTGGGAAGGTTAGCCCACCAGCCCTGCCCCTTATGCCCAAGGCCCCGCCCTGCATGCTGGAGCCCCGAAACTCCACCCGTAAAAAGAAAAGCCCTGAGGGGGGGCCCCCCTAACTGGAGGAGCCCTGGCCTGCCCCAGCTGGACCCTCTGCCCCCCCCCCCCCCCCCAACACTGGACAGAGTTGTCGGCCCCACTGCCGGCCGTAGGCGCCGGGTCTCCTGAGTGCTGGGCCAGCCATGCTGCTGGACAGAGACGCTGGGTCCCCTGAGCGCCGGGCTGGCCCCAGTGCTGCGCCGGGCTGAGTCGAGCCGGCAGCCTCCCTGAGCACCAGTCCGTCCCCAGGGAGGCAGCAGGGAGAGGCTCAGGCAGCTCTCTGCTCCTGAAGTCTTTCCCCAAACCAGGACCTTTCCTTACTGCCATGAAGGGCTCCAGTAGTCGGGGATTTGCTGAATCCTTTCCTCATTGCTTCCTTCTCTGCCAGAGCCTTTCACTGACACATGTAGCTACTCAGACACTACCGACTCCTGCCAGTGGTGTATAGGGTAGATGTAGCCTTATTGGCTGAGTAAACAAGGAACTTTTTCTTCTGAAGACAACTGAAGACTAATTGTATTTATGGTCTTTTCATCCTGACAATGCGGCTGTTGTGAGATTTATGGCGCCATGCTCTTTATAACATGAAGACAAGGGGGAATAAACGCACAGATTGTAGTTCTTGTCTAGGGTCTAAAGTATCTTATTGCATACTTGGCTGTTCGCATGAGTTCTTAACTATAAAGATGGGATATGTCCAAAAGTTGTTTGTTCTGGAGGATGGCAATTCAACTTGGAGTTGTTGCAAGGTCAGAATTCCAGAGATCAATACGTGGCCATGAGAAACTTTCACAAGATCCATTTCCCCACCTCATGTGGCGATGAGGCCATGCCTCACAAGCTGCATTTTTGGCCGTGACATGGCACAGTTCAGGTGGCGTGCTTTTTAAAAAAAATAAAAAGAACATACCTTACACTGTAAGAAAGTGCAAGTTATGCTTCATGTCTATGGCCTTACCAAATTCACGGTCCATTTTGGTCAGTTGTAAATTTCATGATTTCAGCTATTTAAATCTGAAATGTCACGGTGTTGTAATTGTAGGGGTCCTGACCCAAAAAGGAGTTGTGTGGGGAGTCGCAAGATTATTGTAGGGGGGTTGCGGTACTGCTGCCCTTACTTCTGCACTGCTGCTGGCGGTGGCGCTGCCTTCAGAGCTGGGCAGCTGGAGAATGGTGGTAGCTGCTGCTTGGAAGCCCAGCTCTGAAGGTGGAGCCGCTGCCAGCAGTGGCGCAGAATTAAGGGTGGCATGATATGGTATTGTCACCCTTACTTCTGCTCTGCTGTCTGCAAAGCTGGGCCCTCAGTCAGCAATCGCCACTGTCCAGCCACCCAGCTCTGAAGGCTGTAGTGCAGAAGTAAGGGTGGCATGGTATGGTATTGCCACTCTTACTTCTGCGCTGCTGCTGGCAGGGTGTTCACAGTCCGTGACGCATTTTTTAATGGCCATGAATTTGGTAGGGCCCTATTCATGTCACAGTGCTACAGTCTTACCTTAAGATTTGTTTAAGCATTTTCCTTTCGGATGTTTCTTGGATACGTAATTCAAAAAAATTTAAATAGAATGATTATGCCTAAATAATTTAACTTCTCTTGTGGTTGAACTACTAATTAAATATAGACTATTTTCCATAATGGATTTGTCATGGATGTGGGGATTGGGAAGAAATAATGCTGTGGATGAGTATAATCTGTTGATTGATTTATGGATCCATACTCACAAGAGTATCACAAACCCACACGGTGTCACAGATTGCTAAATTTTGCCTTTAAATCTGATTTAGCTGAAAGATGTGTGATATCACATGTTGCTAGATCTTTTAGCTACCCTTTTGAAGAAACTCTAGTGTCTTATGCCAACCATGACACGAAATATCTAGTCATTATGAAATGTGTTCTAGATATGTTAATTTTGGAGAATATAAGCAGCTTGTACGTAGGTGTAAGACATGACTTGGTGAAGTGTCATTTTCATGGTTTTTTTTTTTTTTTTCACTCCTTCTCTTAGGACCTTGTATCTGTTTGAAATACATACTTTGGAGAGAGGATAGCGCAACATTATTAAAGTTTAGAGCAGAAACCGTCAGGCACCTCAAAAACATACATTCTTCCACTCATTGGTACTGTCCACGTGTAGAGCTGAGTTTAAACTGATGTTCTAATGATTTAAACTAATCAAAGTCCAAACAGTTTCAACAGTTGTTTAAGAACCAGTTTTTTTTTTTTTTTTTTCATTTGAAAGTAAATGAAGGGAAACAATTACTCCCTTGCAAAGTTTAGCCTGGAATAAGTTGTTATGGCTAAATTAAAAAAACAAACACACACACACACACTCAATATAGGCATTTATAACTGACAAGCTAAAGCAAGTTGAATTTCAGCAGAGACCGCTGAAGTTCACAATGCTTACAAAGAGAAATGTATTGGGTTCTTCAAGAAATGTAAAAAATCTGCATGTATGTTTCTGGTTTCTTCAGAGAAGGGAGCTTGCAGTGTTACTGTGCATGTCTTTGCTCATCATTGTGTGGTAACTTGAAAGGTGATATTGTAATGTAGATACAAATAATGGCTTTGTAATAGTTACCCGTCATTGTGGGTACTCTGTATGGTTTAGATATTACCATCGTATTTCAGTAAAACTTGTTATGAGTTATGTAATTCATTCATGGTACAGTACATGAACATACTCGTGATCCAGTGTGTTACATAATAAGTAAAATGCCTGCTCTAACAGGTATTGGTGTAATAGAGGGATGACACACGAGTGCTAGTAATGAAATTGGTCTTTAAAGTTGGATCACGAGAGCCAGTAAATAATCAGATATACAAAAGGTTCGTGCCCCTGCCACATTCCTTCAATTACTCAAGCGGCTGCCGTTAAAGTCAACAAATGCTGACATTCATGCCAGAGGGTGGCATGAAAAGCTCTTTGGCTTGACATGCAGAGAGTCTGTGCTTTGTGCGCCATGCCAGAGCAGAACAGGCAAACTGAAACTAATAAAGGATGTTGTCAGTTCTACTTTTTTGCTATGCCTACACATGAGGTAGAGCAAAAGAGGGGGAGGACTGAAATGATGCTGAACTATGAGCAAGAGATGGGGAAGATGCCAGCAATTAGGGAAAATTTGGGGGAGGTGGAAGGAGAACAGGAAACAACCAGAAAACAAAGGGGAAGAGGGAAAGGAAGTGAGCAGGGAATGCTAAGGGAGGAGAGAGAGCAAAAAAGGGGAGAGAGAAGAAAAAGGAGAAACAAACACAGAAATATCACTTTTGACTCAGTTCATAGTACTTCTAATGAATGCAGTTCTGTGTTTGAGGCTCTGTATCACTTTTTATGTGTTTCTTTTGGTACTCAAAAAATGGTTGTCTAACTTTTTGCCCTAAGATTATATGCTACTGTAAGGAAGGCCTCGATCCTGCCAACATTTACCTGCTTAACTTCACTCACCTGAATAGTCCCATTTAAGTCAGTAAGATTACTTATGTGCTTGAAGTTTTAAGCATTGACAAACTGGAGAAGTGGTCAGAAATAAATAGAATGAAGTTCAATAAGGATAAATGCAAAATACTGCACTTAGGAAGGAATAATCAATTGCACGTGTACAAAAATGGAAATGACTGCCTAGGAAGGAGTACTTCAGAAAAAGGATCTGGGGGTTATAGCGGATCACAAAATAAATACAAGTCAAAAATATAATACTATTGCAAAAGAAACAAGCATAATTCTGGGATGTATTCGCAAGAGGAAGGAAGGAAGATGCAAGAAGTAATTCATCCACTCTATTCAGCACTGATCAGGCCACAACTAAAGTAATACGTCCAGTTCTGGGCACCACACAGTGGGGAAAGAGGTGGATAAATTGGAGAATCCAGAGAGAAAAACAAAAATGATTAAAAGTCTAGAAAACAAGACCTATGAGGAAGGAGTGGGGGAAAAAATTGGTTTTGTTTATTTTGGAGAATAGAAGAAAAGACTGAGGGGGCACATGATAACATCTTAAAATATCTAAAAGATTGTTGTAAAGAGAAGGGTGATAAATTGTTCTCCTTCTCCACTGAGGACAGGATAAGAAGTAATGGACTTAAATTTCAGCAAGAAAGATGTAGATTAGACATTAGTAAAAAGTTCCTAACTATAATAATAGTTAAGCATTGGAACAAATTACCAAGCGAGGCGGTGGAATCTCAATCATTGGAAATTTTAAGAACAGGTTAGACAAACACCTGTCATGGATGGACTAGATAGCACTTAGCCCTACCTCAGTGCAGGGGACTGGACTAAATGACCTATTTAAGGTACCTTCCAGTCTATGATTCTATGGTAAGGATGCATGCAGGTTTTGGACCTTAAAATGTTCTTGCTCTTAGTGCTTAATGAAAGCTAGTGCATAAGTTAACTTTGGCAATGTTTGTTCAAAATCGTTTATTACAATCTAAGAATTGTTTTCTGTGTGTTCAAATAGACATTATTAAAATCTCCTGCATAAAGACTTTTTTTTTTTTTTTTTTTTTAAATATAGGTGTAGTTGAATAGCTGCATAGTGAAACCTGAGTATTTGTCAGAAGCTGTGATAGTTCACATGTGGTAGATTAGAGATTCCAGAAAGTAACGTGTGTTTGTAGATTCTGATTCAGGGAAGTATTTAAGTGCATGCCTAATTTTAAGCATGTGATTAGCCCCACTAATTACAATGGGACAAATAATATGCTTAAAATTAAGCATGAATTTAAACACCTTGTTGAGTCTGGGAATTAGGGTTTAATTCTCCAAACTAACTCTTAAAAGCCTGACTAAAAATGAGAAACAAAACTCAGGTTCAGAACAAACGACTGTTATATCAGGGAATTGTGCTTCTGCTAGAAATGTTTTTACCACGTCTTCCAGAATGTTAGCTTCTCAAGTAAAATATTGTGCCATTAATATATTTTTGGCTGCCTCTTTTGTTGTTTTATATATATCTTCATGTCTGTGTGCATTTCTCTACCATCTTTTTCCTTGAATAATCCTGTAGTATGCAGAGGCCACATGAAAAGCAAACTGTTTTTATATGTCACCCATGTGAATTGACAACTTCATATTCTATTTACAATATAAAATTATCATGCTATTGGAGTAAGATTCCTAAAAGAAAATAAATCAAGGAAATGAAAGTATTCTAAATTTTGCTACTTACTTTCATGTATTTTAATGCCAGTGTCCAACAGCTAACTGTAATGTGTTAATTTAAAAAAAACATTTTGGCTGTGGTATTTTTAAAATATTACCTGGAAGAAATAACAAACAGGCCTTCACGTGTGTTGGATTTGTACTAATGCTGGAATGCCAAAACTGATATATTAACATAGACACTGACTTAAAAAAAAACAAACCATATTTTAACCATTTTGCAAATTGCAATTAAATGTTTCTCATTTATCAAATACTTTCTTTTAAAAAAAATACATATATGTATTTAAAAATCTCCTTGGTACTCCCAAACCAATGCAAAGATCACTGCTTAATTGCAGTTTTGTAACTTCTCTCCCTGTCTCTCCCAAACGAACGAAAACAACCCAGTGTGTTATGCAGATGATCCACTTAAATTTCTCCAAAACATTTCTATTTAATTATTCCTATAAAATGTGGGGAAAACTTTCTTAGACTTTTGTATGTTAAGATTTGACTGAAAAATGTATTTGACAATTGCACATGTGAATAAGGATACAGTGAATCAGGAATCAAATGTGAGCCTGCTTAAATAATTTTCAAGATTTTCTGGTTCACGTGTAGTGATATTGAACTCTTTAGTCATAGGCTTTAATTTGTGCATGGTGCTGACCTGATGCTGTGCAGGGACACTCACTGCATCCCTTCATTCAATTCACTCTAATTATCCCCAACTTCCTGGGGAGCCTGCTTAGAACTGGCCATGAATGTTTGTTGTTAAGTATTAAGATATTAGGCTACCCTGGTTACATGTAACAAAGTAGTTTTAGGCTGCAAATTTACATATAGATGATCAGTACAGGAAGCTGAAATTATATTTGTCATAATTTTATTTAATCAAATATAAAGTATATATTGAAATAATAAAACATTTTGACTGACTTAAGCTTGGAGCAAATGAAATGCGATTTAATGTTACTTTGAGTTCTTGTACATTGATGTTTAATTTCAGTGCACATTTTAGAAGTGGCTATGGTATGTTAATTATCTTTGAAACAATCAGATTTGTGTGCATATTTCAGGGTGGTGGTAATTATTTTTGCTGGGAGCATCTGTTAATGCAGAATTTTGCCTCTTCAGGTTCATGTGAAAATGGCGGATGAGGCTGTCTGTGTTGGCCCAGCTCCCACCAGCAAAAGCTACCTCAACATGGATGCCATCATGGAAGCCATTAAGAAAACCAGGGCCCAAGCTGTGAGTCTGAATGAGTCTATCTGCTGCAGCTGTTTCATATATAGAAAGCAGAAAAGCCAGAGTTTGTATTTAAAAAAAAAAAAAAAAAGTGATTGAATATGCTATTCCAGTTAGTTCATGTCACATGAGTTAAATGTGGCCGAAATCGCTACTGGAAATCAAAGGCTTTGTAGCATCTGGCAGTTCTGGTCGCTGATCCTGCAGGTGGCTGCTGGATTCAGCTTTCACACCAGGGAGCAGCTTCAGTTCATTCCCAAATTTGCTTGGGAAAAAAAAACCCAATTAGTTTTGAGCACTAACCCTTTCCATGCCATAACAGCTTTTTTCGATGTTTTTATAAAGTGTGTCCAAAAAAGGCTTTTGTTTAAATTCAGTTTTAATCGTTTTTAAAATTACACACATAATTACACTTGCAAAAAAGGTAAATGGTGCATCCAGTAATTATTTTTGTTTTTTCATAATGTTCCACAAAATGCACATTAGCATAGATGGGTAAATACGGCTGCTGTTGTCTGCCCCCCTCCTGTCCCAATGGGCCAGAGATCCAAAGTTTAACAGGGATTATATTGGAAAAACAAACATACATATAACTGATTTGAAATAATGCTTTTTGCTGTGGTACCAGTGAATTAAATGCATTACTATGTACAAAAACATCTTTAAATAAAATTTGATGGATAGAATCAGTCAACACCAATAATTACCCTGGAGTGGCTCAGTTAACATTATCATTTCTTTTGAAATAAATGTCTTTCCGTATGGTGCTTGCAAACAAAACAAAACAAACCCCCCCTTGAAATCGAATTTACAAATAGTACAGATGCTTACACTGTTTAAGACACAATGCAAATAAGAATAGTTTATTCTTTAATCTTTAGTCTGTCAGAATGTTTCTTTAGTTGACTGTTTATATAAAATTAAAAACAGTGCTGTTTTTGTGCAATTATGCAGAATTTATATTAAAGTGGGGATAGCATGTGGGGGGTACGTAATTTTGATCTGAACTCACATTACTTTCGTCCCTGCTGCAAAAGCAGAGGACGTTATTCCATTGATCACTAGTAATGCTGGGAGCATTAGAGGTAGTAGAACTTTTAATGGTAAACACTAGAACTACTGTTAACATCTTATGCTAGAACAGGGGTTCTCAACTGGGGGTCGGGACCCCTCAGGGGGTCGTGAGATTATTACATGGGGGGGTCACGAGCTGTCAGCTGCCACTCCAAACCCCGCTTTTCCTCCAGCATTTATAATGGTGTTAAATATATAAAAATGTGTTTTTAATTTACAAGGGGGGTTGCACTCAGAGGCTTGCTATGTGAAAAGGGTCACCAGTGCACAAGTTGAGAACCACTGTGCTAGAACAATTTTGGGAGGGAATAGATGGGGCGGGTGGTTAGAGAGGAATAGAAAGGGTGTGGTTGAGGATACATGTTAAGATATCTGTAGTCAGAGAAGTGTGGCAAAGAAAGAAACAAAAAAGATCATCTCTGTGCCTCTGGAGACAGTGCCTCCCTTCTATCACAGGCAAGAAGTGATGCTTCCAGAAAAGCCAGTTCAGACAATGCATGTTAGCAGATTTGATTTGGGAGGGCCAAATCACTTAACCTATGCTGAGGACAAACAATCTTGAAATGTTAAGCTAATTTAAATAATAATCAGTGAGACACTGTCTCACCTTGACATGCCTAACTGTCTGTGTATTGATTTCTAGTCTTTGAAATCTGATAAATTTTAAAACTCATCTTGGTTTTTATTTTCAAAGGTCCACCCAGGATATGGATTTCTTTCAGAAAACAAAGAATTTGCCAGGCGTCTGGTAAGTATTTGGTTTGTTTGTTTGTTTTTTTTTGTTCATGAATCTTTTGCAAAGCACTGGCATGAGGAGGTGTCGTCGATGCAGTGCATTCATTGGGAACCAGTGTCTTAGAAGACTTAAAACATTGTTGTTGCAGCATATTTAGAGATTAAACTGCACATATTCCAGAATATCACTCTAACATGAAGAAATGGATTGTGATTGAACATACCTGAAATATCAAAATACCAATTCATAGAACGTGTAAAGGTTATATTAAAATAAAGGGATTCTGTCGCTTGGTGGGGGAAGGGTGAGCGAGGGCATTTTAATGGTACGGCTGGATTTTTGAATTCTGAGATGTGGATGATGAGGAAGTTGAAAGGATTTTCCCATTACAAATTTGAATTTTATAACATATACTTTTTCAGTATATTTTCACATGCAATTAACTATGTTTTTATAATACAAAAGCTGACTGAATTCATTACATTTATTTTAATGATTGAACCAGGGACTTAGTCCTGCAAATACCTTTATTGGGACTATTCAGTTGCATAAGTGTTTTTATGATTGGGCCTAGAATGAAATAGCCAAATTCACGATGAGGAGCTTGATTCTGCATCCACTGAAGACAATGGTAAATCCCCCGTTTCTCTAGTGGTGAAGGATCTGGCAATTAGTTTTACTGTAGTCTGCTTCTCAACTTTCAGTAGAAAACTGTTTTTGTCTCCTTGGACCCAGAGAAATCATGTGTCTCTGTGCTGGCCAATTCAAGCAGGAGGGATTTGACACTCCACCCTGCCTAGCTGTTTATGTAATGTTGCAGTAGGAGGCAATTGAGCAGTACAACAGAGAAAAGTCAATGGAAAACCATCAAAGATAAACTATAAACTTTAAAACCACTTGGAGGTGAAAAGGGAACATTATAACAGTCAGGGGATTGCCCTGTCTAGGAATAAAGACAAAAGACAGCTGCAGTATGTCCGGGGAGAAGGACACTGCATCCATTCGCTGAGGAGACATCTTGTTGAATGGTGGTTTTTCATGAAAAATTGGATTCTGGTTCCTGAGAAAACAGCCAGCTTTGCAACAGACTGAACCAAGGATCGGCAGCCTTTGGTATGTGGCGCACCAGGGTAAGCACCCTGGAGGGCCGGGCTGGTTTGTTTACCTGCCGCATCTGCAGGTTCGGCCGATTGCGGCTCCCACTGGCCGGGGTTCGCCGCTACAGGCCAATGGGGGCGGCGGGAAGCGGCGGCCAGCACATCCCTCGGCAGGCCATGTGCCAAAGGTTGCCGATCCCTGGACTGAACCTTTGGAGAGAGAACCTATTTTATTAGATAGGAAAGATAACTATTAATAAATATAAGCCCTAGTTCACATTTTATGATTTTTGTTTTGTATTTTAACCATTTCTTTCCTTCACTCTCTCATTTCTAGTGGAGTTTCTGTTGTTTCATAAATAAACCTACTTTTGTATTATAACTGCTGATAAGTGCTGTGCATTATACTGGAGTGGTGACCTAAGGTAAAACTGGTAAACAGGGGTACCATACTCCTTTGGGAGTAGAGGATTGGGAATTCCTGAGAGCAGCCAGTCTCAAGGGGCTGCATATCACAGGAGAACACTTCAAGGGACTTTGGGGAGTGGGGTTCACCTATTGTAAATCTGCAAGGCAAAAGCAGGCTGGCATAGCCCAGAGGAGAGTGCTTGAGAGGCTCACAGGCTGGTGGTGTTAGGGACCTACCACCCCGCTACCACAGGCAAGACTCCCTTTTGCTGGAGGGCAGGAAATAACAAGGTGACTCTCAGTCCTGGGTACCCTGAGAACTATCACATCTCCCCCCATGTAACTTGATTACATGTTAATTGAAAAGTGTGACTTATTTAAAGCTCAGATATTTTAAGTAGTAAGGAATATTTATTACCATTTTGAAATAAGTAATTAAGAGTATTTGTACCCTATTATTCATGTTTGAAGCACAGATGTAAGGAAAATACAAGAATGGAGAAAAGAGTTGTGACTTTACAGAGGATATTGGTAAATAGTCCTTGGTTTCCCTTGTCTTACCTGGTCTGTGCTCATTTTGTTCAGGATTCCAGCTGTAAAGTGGGGGAGGGGAAGGCAGGGCTTAGTTGCCCTGGATATCAAGCTTTAATGGATGCCATCCTCCCAGTAAGAAAACTTTAGTTGTAAGTGGAATACAGAACCCTTGCTATCTTTAATCACCATGCTGCAAAAAGCAGACAAATAAACAAGAGTCCAGATTCTGCGTGATGCTAAATGCATCCTGAAAGTTGCTGAGCATCCTTTCCTTCCACTGAAGTTGGAAGGAGTAGTGACTACTTGGTATTTTCCTGGTTTGCCCTCCAAATCTGGTAAAACATCTTAAATTTTAACTTTGTACCATTAGCAGTTTTTCCATTCTAATTGCTCTGACTGTATGAAGAACAGTATGTTGGCCAGAGCTCAAAATGACTCTTTTTACTCATTTGGTTTTTAATTGTAAATTAATTCTGTTCCCACTGGATTACTCTAGCATGATAGCTAGTTTTAGTTGGCAGTTTCCTTAAAAACAAAAAAAGAAACAAAAGTATTTGCTCATGTTGTATAACTATTATGTGTATATTTTGCTGCCAAAGTTTGAAATTTGATAGTCATTATCCCAAACTGGGCACATTTCCTAGTAATCTGGTAGTTATTTGGTGGTGTGGATTACACTCTGGGTGACAATCTGGAACACTCTTTTGGCAGAACTAAGTAGAATGAAGCAAAGGGTATTTCCCTCCTCCTCAAAATATCTGCAGATACCCATTTGTATCCATGAGATAAAATAATGTCTAGAAGCATATTCAGATCTGGCTGGTGAGATAAATTTAAAATATTTTTTAAATTGTTTATTTCACAAATTTTCTCTCTGTGGCTATATAAAACCAGAATACAATTTATAATGCTTTTAATTAATTTTTACGTTTTAAAAATGCTCTACATAAGTCGCACTGAAGGCCCAATCTTGCTCCCATTGGGTACAGAATCATGGTCTCAGAGGACTCCTTAATGTAATGATTCCTTGTTTTTCTTACTGAGCATTATTGGTATTTCTCATCCATATATTTAGGCTGGAAACTGAAGGCTCATACATTTCTCTTCATTCCAATCTAGCACAACTGTCATGAATTAATACTAGGGCTGTCAATTAATCGCACTTATTGCCTGCGAATAACTGAAAACAAAATTAACATGTTAATTTTTTTAATGGCGTTAATCCGATATCTCTGTGTGGGAAGGGAGGCATTGGCTGCAGAGGGACCTAACAGTGTCAGAACAGGTGCAGTAACCCAAGATGCCTCCAGAGGGCAGGAAGAGGAGAGAAAAGGAAGTGGCTCCTATCCTGGCTCTAGTGGAGAGATAGGGATCCTTACCCCACCATGCCCCATTGCTCCCATACAGCTCCTGAATCTGTGGGGTCCCCCATAGAGAACAGGGGCACGGTGAGCTCAGCCTCCCTCCACCAGCCTCTCCTGCCCTGCCACATGCTGAGTCCCTGAGGTAAAATCCACCCTCCCTTGCAAACAAGTACTAACTCAACTGAAGGAAGCCCACCTAGCTCAGTAAAAGGAGGCAAGCCTGGTGAGCCCAGTACCAGAAACCACCCTCCTAGCAGCAGCAAGACACTTCCCTCCTCCTCCTTCTGCACAAAACATTGCTTGCTTCCCCTCCCTCCCCCCGCCCATCCTTGTAGTCACCCCTGTCCTCCTGGACTCTCCTCCTGCACAAGTCATTGCTTGCTAATGATCCCTGAACACTGAATACAGATTTCTAAGATGAAACTGTCTTCCTCTTTGGACAGGAGGTGAGCCTGTGAGCTCAGAAACCCAGCCCAACAGGAGCAGCATCAAGAATTCACCCTTCTCCTGCACAACACCCCTCCCATTTCCAGAATACTGACTTTCTGAGATTAAAAAAAATCTTATCCCTTCAATAAGCCAAGACTCTTCTAAAGGAGACGCATACATAATAAAGGCTAACCCAGCAGCAGCAGGGGGAAAAAAAGCCTCTTGCACAATTCACTCTCCTACTGAATTCTAAAATCCTGAGGTAAAATCTTTCCGTATTCACAGCAAGGACTGAGTGGATATGCAGGCTCTAAAGTTTTACATTATTTTATTTTTGAGTGAGTTATGTTAAAAAAATAAAAATTCTACATTTGTAAGTTGAACTTTCATAATAAAGTTCTTGCACAACAGTACTTGTACAAGGTGAATTGAAATACTGTTTCTTTTGTTTTTTGAAGTGCAAATATTTGTAATAAAATATATAGTGAACAGTGTACACTTTGTATTCTGTGTTGTAATTGAAATCTATATTTGAAAATATAGAAAACATCAAAAATATTTAAATTGTATTCTATTGTTTAACAGTATGATTAAAATGGCAATTGTGATTAATTTTTTTAATCTCATGATTAATCGCAATTAATCTTTTTAGTTGCTTGACAGCCCTAATTAATACACAATAGCATAGGTTGTTTTTTTTATTTTGGGGTTTTTCTTTTTTTCCCCCTCTGATTGGTTGCTCTTCATACTTTAAAGTAATGATAAAATACATTTATGCCCTGATGCATGCATATACATCAGAAACTATTCCACAAAGGTAAAAAGGCAATATACTAAACATTATAAACTCACTGTTCTGTCTATAAGAGCAATAACAAGCTGAAAGCAGAGCTTTGTCTTTAATTAACACATGGAAGGTCAGATCACATGTAATCCTATTGTGTGTGATTTGAACAAAAGCATATCTTTTTGGTCATTATTGCTGAAATGATTCATGGAAAAACACACAGCGATAAACAGTTCTAGTAAAGGGCAGTAATCTGCAATGGTTTTAATGTGCTGATCAAATAATCTGTTTGCCAAATTATTTTCCCTTTTTTCCCCAACTTGGGTTCTCTTATTCCCTGTAGCAAATAAATGAAACGCAAGAGCATATTCACAATTGGGATTTTAAAAAATCCTGTGAGTTTTGACAAAGTATCTTTTGAAAAGTGAAATTTACTTGCACCTGAAAATCTGAGGTGGTGTTTGAAAGAGTCCTATCAAACACAGTCCACTCAGTCACCTCTCTAGGTTTATCCATTCCATTTTCCTCTGATGACTTAAAAATATAGTGGACCATTTTTTTTCTGTATTGAAGTGAGGCTCTATTGTGGATTTCATAATCAAAATTTAAGGTCCATGTCTCAGATATTAAGACTTTTTTTTATTTTTTATGATATTGTAATTTTCAATAAATTGGTGAGGTAAATAACACTGAAGTTTGATGTACACTGGATACTTAAATTCTATTTTAATAAACTGATAAGATGTACATTGTCAAGCGTGTTAAGTACCTGAGAACCCTATTTTACATTCTAATGTTGTTTCACAGGTTTGAGAGTTCCAGGCTATAACTCTATTAATGCCTTATGTAGAGAGAATGATTTATTAACTGAGGCTACTTAATTCAATGCACAAATAGGTCATTACTTGTAAATGCAATTATAAGCATAAACTACAAGTAATCAACTTGAGTTTTGCTGGTGGAATAATTGAATAACATCCTGTATTGACAGAAATCTAAAGATGCAGTTGTCAAATTTCATTTCCTAATAAAAATGGATTTTGAGTATGTTTTACTGTATGTCATGGAAAAGGTTTTCAAATGCACAAGTGACAGCTAGGTGTCTAATTTCAGTAAAAAGTCAATGAGAGGTGCCCAACTATTTATGCCCTTGAAATCTGTCTCTGTGTTGTAGAAGGAGTGGTTGTGACCCCCTGTGTTTAGGTCACGAAACACTTCTGTATAAAATGGAAAGTGTTCTTCTGATCTCTTTGAGAAGCTCTAACATCTGCATTGTTTGCAACAAGCCTTTGAAATTTGGCCAGGGGAAAGCTCTGTGGCTAGAGAGAGATTTTTTTTTTTGGACCCGTGGATCAGTTATTCATTTTTTAAAAATAACCATTTCTCTTTCCTTGCTAACATTTGTCATGAAAATTTTGGCAGCATGCCAAAGTAATAACTGATCAAAAACAGTCTAATGAGCCAGGACCACACAGCAGCAGCACCACCATCCGAAACACTGCACTAGGAATGCCTGGGAGTTACCAGATCAGCTGTTGCAGTGCAGATGGAGAGAGTTGGGCCAGGCCCATACTCAGAGCACCCCTTTACACCTTGCATGTTGTCTCAATGGCCCATTCTTCTCTGGGGGCACCACATGAGGCACCCAGCTCCTGGTGGTTGGGGGAGAGAACAGGTGTCGGGCAGGGCTACTTCAGCCACCCTCTAGACTCAGCACCTGGCTCCAGCCGCCCATCCGTTCCCTTTCTGGGATTACCAGCCTTCTCCTGTTACCAGCTAATACTAGTTTGTTAGTCCTGAAGCTCAAGTGGCACAAGTCTGAGGTTCAGGGTTCAAACCCTGATGATGATACATGATGGAGTAGTGTTAGTTGCACACAATGGAGTCTGTTTTTACCTTTTTAGTTAAACTAAACAAAACTAGGAAATTGCTATGAAAAATCTGTTAAAAGAACATTATTTAGATTACAAAGTTAAATGCTTGAAAATTAGGAAATGCTGGATTTACAGTTGCAGTGCAACCTTAATTCTGCTCCCTGCTGTATATGTAATATGGTAGCCTTTAATTATATGATCACCTACTATTTTTTCCACAGGAATACTGTTCCATTCAGTGTATGTGATAGATACATCAAAGGGAAGAATTAAGATTGCACATGCAATCTTAAATTTAGCATTTTCTTAATTTTTGAGTGCTTGACTTTGCAAATGGTTTTAACAGGACTTTTTGGTATGTAATCTACAGTAGTAGACCTGGATGAAGATCGTGGTTCCATTTTGATGGTGAGATACAGATCTTCACTCGTGCAGTGTTCTGACATTTTAATTACAAACTTTTTTCTGTTTCTTTAGTGCTCTTCTAGTAATTACTGTACAACATGTCTAAGAACAGGACAAAGGAACCAGTGCTATTCTTTTAATCTTTAAAGGCTATATTCAGATTCTTGGTGGAATTAAATAAAAAAAAAATCCTTTAGCAAAATAACTGAAGAAACAAGATATGTATGGAAATAACTAATCACATGATTATAAACTATTATAAGCCTTGTCTTTCCTGTTACCTCAAACTACTCTCATTTTTTGTGTCATCCTGTGTAATAAGAATCTGAAGTCTGTGCCTACAATGAACTCAGTGCTCATGGAGTTCACAGAGCTAACTGCAGAATTCTCACCTTTAAAGTGTAAGCTTTGGTGGTAGGGAGTAGAGACTTCCCCTTGTGTTTACAGCATGCCATGTACACTTAATGGCACTGTGTAAATAAGTGGGGGGATTTAATTTTGTTTGAAGGACTCTGTCTTGCTTTGACTCAATCTTGACAAATTTGTGATATGTGGTGACGAGGGTGCTATCATGCTGGCACAGTCCTTGTGAGACACTATATGCAGATTTTCTCAAAGCCTAAAAATGAAAGGGAGGGAAACTGACACACCACTTTGACCCTTATCTTCCTTTAATTGTTCTCCAAAATACATTATTTAAGTTTGAAATATAATGGGTTGAAATTTGTTATATTTTGGGAAATGTTGGGTATGAACTACGGTTGTCAAGCGATTAAAAAAATTAATCATGATTAATCATACTGTTAATAATAGAATACCATTTTATTTAAATATTTTTTGATGTTTTCTACACTTTCAAATATATTGATTTCAATTACAACACAGAATACAAAGTGTACAGTGCTCACTTTATTTTTGATTTACAAATATTTGCACTGTAAAAAACAAAGTAGTATTTTTCAGTTCACCTAATACAAGTACTGTAGTGCAATCTTTGTCATGAAAGTTGAACTTACAAATTAGAATTATGTACAAAAAATAACTCTACTCACAAATAAAATAATATAAAAGTTTAGAGCCTACAAGTCCACTCAGTCCTACTACATGTTCAGCCAATCAAGTTTGCTTACATTTCCGGGAGATAATGCTGCCCGCTTCTTGTTTACAACATCACCTGAAAGTGAGAACAGGCGTTCACATGGCACTGTTGTAGCTGGTGTCGCAAGATATTTTTACGTGCCAGATGCGCTAAAGAGCCATATGTCCCATTATGCTTCAACCACCATTCCAGAGGACATGTGTCCATGCTGATGACGGGTTCTGCTCAACAACGATCCAAAGTAGTGTGGACCAACACATGTTCATTTTCATCATCTGAGTCAGATGCCACCAGCAGAAGGTTGGTTTTTTTGGTCATTCGGATTTCTGTAGTTTGCTCATCTGCGTGTTGCTCTTTTAAGACTTCTGAAAGCATGGTTCACACCTTGTCCCCCTCAGATTTTGGAAGGCACTTCACATTCTTAAACCTTCGTTTGAGTGCTGTAGCTATCTTTAGAAATCTCACATTGGTACCTGCTTTGCGTTTTATCACATCCTCTGGAATGATGGTTGAAGCATGGAGGGGCATACGAATGTTTAGCATATCTGGCACATAAATACCTTGCAATGCCTGCTACAAAAGTGCCATGTGAATGCCTATTCTCACTTTCAAGTGACGTAAATAAGAAGTGGGCAGCAGTATCTCCTGTAAATTAAACAAACTTTACTGGCTGAACAAGAAGTAGGACTGAGTGGACTTGTAGGTGCTAAAGTTTTACATTGCTTTGTTTTTGAGTGCAGTTATGCATTGAATATACATCATTAGGCTTACTTGGATGTAATAAGCCATGTGTTTGGGCTACCTTCATTAACATGCTGAACAAAATGGGGGGAGGGATAGCTCAGTGGTTTGAGCATTGGCCTGTTAAACCCAGGGTTGTGAGTTCAATCCTTGAGGGGGCCATTTAGGAATCTGGGGCAAAAATCTGTCTGTCATGGTAAACCTGCTCTCTGACACAGGAGTAGCTCTGATCAAAATACTGACAGCGCACCTTAAATGAGAACAAACTTTTTATTTTGGCTACTGTTTGTTTAATACGATAGTGTCAGGTGGTGTAGGCTCAAGATTTAGATTTTGTAATTCTTCCCCTTGCCCCTCAGTACATACAAAACTAATTTTTTGAGGTTACATGTTTAACTTACAGAATAAATGAGGGGGAAAAAAAGAAAATAGTGTTTTTGTTTGAGTTTAAACATTCACCTGCAGTATTTGCAACTCAGACATTGCAGCGCTGTGCCAGTGCATGAGATCGAGAAAGTGAAACATACTTGTCTTTTTTCCATAGGGATGAAAATACAAAAAGTAAACAGTGTTTGCTTTTAAATAAGTGGTCAAAAGTACATTAGAATTGTAAAACTCTTTTAGAATCATAGAATATCAGGGTTGAAAGGGACCTCAGGAGGTCATCTAGTCCAACCCCCTGCTCAAAGCAGGACCAATCCCCAACTATATCATCCATTAGTTAAGGTAGTATTGATAAATAGCCTAGGGAAATCCATTTTTAAATACTTATAATCTGACAGCATCTCTTTAAAACATACACTCTTATTAGTAAGATAATTTAAACACATTCACATTGTTCTGTACTCTATGGAGCATATTTCAGTCACCCATTTCTACCAGTTTTAGTCAGTAACAGTTGTTTTCATTAACTATCTGCTTAAAAAGTCCTAACAGTACAGTAGAAAAATGGTATTAGTCTTTTCTCTGGAAGATGTTACAATAAATTGGCATATACCAGTACAGTATCAGGGTTCAGTGCTTTAAAGATTGACTAGGATAAATAGTCAATGAAATGAATGCCATTTATACATTTTGTACAATATCTTCCAAAATCCCATGTTTCTGCGGGTAGGTTGGGTACACAGTTACTTTGACTAGCACTTGCAAATACTTTTTTTTTTTTTTTTTTTTTTTCATGTATTAATAAATCGAACTTCAAAATTTTCAGGTATGTTTTTTAAAGGCTGTCTGGAAAACTCAGTCTATTTAATAGATAATCTGTAGAGATGGAAAGAATGGCATGGTTTGTGAAGAAAATGCACACCTTTGTCTTCTGTCTATATAATTTGATAATATTTTCTAACACCCTATGCCTTAACTTCAGAGTGCTTTATATGTTTGGTTTTCTTGTTGACCTTGTGCACACAGGACACTTTTCTCCTCCTATGTGACAGAATCTAAATAGATTTCATTTACCTTTTTATTTACAAAATATACCCTTGTTTTTTAACTCAAATATTCTCTTGAAATGTGGTGTCAGCCAAATTCGTCAACCTGTGCGATTCCTGTGAAACCTCTTGATTAAGTAGAAACGATACATTAGTTTAGGATCATTTGTCACTACGTATCATGGGGCAGCTTGACTTTTTAAATGATTTAACTCTATGTATGTGATTACAGATTATGATGGTTGAGATAGGCAAAATATCTTTCTTTAACATGGGTCATGTAATTTTTCCCATGAGGTGCTTTTCAACACCAGTTCTGGCACATTTAATGAGGTGTGTGGTACCATAGATGAGTGGATTTGTGGAATTCTGATTTCTAAAATTAATTATTTTTTGACATGCTGTGTAACCACAATAGTTTTTTTCCCCCTAGGCTTTCTGTAAGTCTTTCTATTGCTTCTGAAATGTTGTTTCTCTTCTTCCCTGCCATCTTCTTCAAGCCATATTTGGTTTATAGTATAAAATTCTAATTACTTGGAAAATTGCATCTTGTGGTGTGAGAGTGAGAGAGAGAGAGAGAAGGAGGGGAGGCAAATGATTTGCAAACAAATCACTAGAAAATTTCCTTGTTTGATACTGGTAATACTATTACTGCTCACATTGGCTGGCTCTCTTTTCAGTTATTGATTGGGATGACACAAACAAGCTTGCCTTGTTTACAGTAAGCTCTCCATCTGCCCGTTCTCGATCTAATACACTTGTTAACTTGTAGTGTTCTGGCATAATTGATACACGTTTTTGTACAGTAACTTTGAAACTATGATTATGGGCCTGCTCCTTCTCTTAAACCATTTAAATCAATGGCAAAATTCTCATTGACTTCAGTGGAATAGGATTGGGCCTGAAATTTATATTACAAAGAAATTTCCATTTCTTTACAGTTAAAGCAGATCATATGCCTTTGAAATAAGAGCTCCTGTTGCCCTGTGGATTAATTCATTACACGCAGAAGCAGATGGAATTTCAACTTAGAATTCAACAAAGGCAGGGCCTCCTTATAATTAATAGATACTTGATATTTTTGTTTAGGGCATAGGAGAACTTACACACTATAACAATGGGTAGGTTTTCTACAGCGTCCATCTCTTAGAACACCAAATGTAGCTTAAGGTGTACGTGCTTGCTTCCTAAAATGTGCATGTGGGCATAAGTAATTAGATGATTACCACTGTTTAGTTATAGGCCTGGATGTTATCTACAAAGTTACAAAGTTCTTTAGACACTGTATTGAAGTATGGTGTTTGTGATCTGCTAATTTACTAAGTGGAAAATATTGTGTGCCACAAACTCTTATCCCATTATGTGACATATCTTGGACATTTACTAGATCTCTCTTATATGTGCTATAGTTGCTTTCTAACTGTTAATCTTCAAGAACTGGCAAAATAAACTGAATAAAATAACATTCATGCTTTCTGCAATAGATGTTTATTAGTAAACAGTTTTTGTGAAAACTTTTTTAGCATACTGTTTCTGGTTAAAGTGTCAGAAGGCTTATTTTTGAAAGAACGGCATATTATAAAGAATTTGATCTACTGTTACCTCTGCACGTAGCTGTGAACACTGTGCTACAAACTTAATACAGTACATCTTGATGACAAAAATTGTCAGAAGTGGATGACTAAAGCTCCTAGATAGATAGATATTTTGTCTAATTGCTACTGCATCTACATAGATCAGTGGTGGGCAACCTTTGGCCCATGGGCCGCATGCGGCCCATCAGGGTAATCTGATTGCAGGCTGCGAGACATTTTGCTGACATTGATCGTCCGCAGGCACGGCCCCCCCCCCCCCCCCCCCCCCCCCCACCGCCCGGCGCTCCCCCCTCCCTCTTTTTTTTTTTTTTTTTTCCTTCAAGTCAGTGAGAGAAGGGCATTATGAAAGTCCATGAGGTATCTAGACAACCCTTGCTGAGAGGTGCAGCCTACAAGTATGTGGCCTACATCTTCTAACTGATCACAGCAACAAAGGGGGGAATTACAAAGGCCCCACTTATAGTCATTAGCTGTACATCTGATCACTCCACATCTGAGGTGATCTGAGCTTTACACAAATGTGGCACAGAAGGTCAAAACCAGTGGGTTGGGCTTGGATCTGTCATGTGATAGGCATGGCTATATTTGAAGCTTGTTCTTGTCACCTAATATGCCAACTGGAGGAAATATTGAGATTGCTTAGGAGACTTTCCCAGATTGAGTGTCTCGAGTTGAGATAAGCTCTCAGTGGATTAAACATATCTTTAAACAGAGGTAGATGTGGCATGCCTTGCACCTTAAGGAAGAGATTCTGTGGCATGTCTTGCACCTTAAGGAGCAGACTTTTCACCTGATGTCAGGAGAGCTGTAGTTGGCAGCCAGGGCAGACTGGTCAGTGTGATGATTATATAAACCCCACACTGGGCCAGAAGGGAATAAAGGACAGTATTGGGCCCAGGTGGCCCCACCCCTTCTGCCCTGCAGAGCACACTCCAATCGGAGACAGGGTTGAAAAAGGAGCAACCCAGCTCAGAAGGGGGGAGACTGGGGATGAAGACAGACCTACCTGAAAGGTTCTTGACAAAGGTGTTGGAGAAGTCTCCCTGAGGGAATAGGACTATATGCCGAGACCAGTTGGGACTGACAGTTTGGTTTCTTTTTCTTATCTGGTCCAGAAGCTGAGGGAGGAAAGCAGTAGTGGGAAGTGATATAGGAGGGTAACTCAGAGGGCCACCTTGGGCTGTGGAGTGTGTGTGTGTATCTGTGTGTGTGTGTGGGGGGGGCAGTAACCACTAGGCCACGCAGCCTACCAAGAACTCTATTACAGTCAGTCTCATGGTACCTGTTATTAGATGCACAGTTTCATTTAGCTGAATGTCTACTAGCCCTTTGGGAAAGAATGGAGACATACCAGGTAGCAATACTCTGCTACAGAGTAACACGAGGAAAGCTCAGTATTTCTTACATTCAGCTAATGTGCAGAGACTATGTAGGGACCCAATTAACTAACCAAATTGACTGTTGACCCCGATCTGATCTCAGAGGATCTATAGTTTTGGGTAAAATATAATCCAAGAATGCTTATAGAAATAATAATACTAGTTATTGAAGCTGTAAGAGCAAGTAGAAGAACCAAAATCTATGTATTAAAATAGGCTTAGCTATAGGTTTTTGGTATGAAGTATTAAGATTTTGTAGTGAAGAAAAGGTACACCACAAACTTACACAAGTTATCTCTAAATAGGAGGGCAGTTTGGGGTTTGTGCAATATGCTAATTATAGACCATATTGATGCATATCACCATACTGATTCATATAATTTATTAAGAAATTAATTGACCCAAATAGCTTATGTCAGTGGTCAGAAGTCTAAGTATAGTCACTTGGAATGCCACAGATAGACATGATCCAAGGTTTCTTATGGTCACAGAAGGAGACAAATATGGCCATGTATCCGAATGGTTTCATAAAAGGACCCATCATGAATTACTGCTCCAACATGCCATTGGTGTGCGCTATGAGCTCGTGCCCGCTTCCACCTTCCTGCGATTGTTTGACAGGGCCCTAGAAATATGGGATAAAAGGTGTTCCAAATGGATTTAGTATAGGACAGGCAAATTTTTATTAAAATAGGGGATGTCCCTTTATAGCATGGGACTATTGGCAATCTTACTTGTATGACTTCCTCCTTACATCTGCTTCATTGTAACCATTCTTGTAGGGCCTGTTCACACTAAGAAAAATCAGATGGGTAATTCTCTACCAGTGCAGGTACGGTATCTACTTAGTTGCTGCTGCAGTCAGAGGAAGAATCTCCAGAGCCTTAAGAAATATTTTGTGTGGGGGCCACAAAAATACAGTTTACTCCACTGCCTTTTTGGGGGGGAGGAGAGTTTCAAGATTCACTGATGGTTTCAGAACTGCTCCATTGGTGTATAACAGTGCCCTAACTTCATGATTATAGTTTGCCAGGGGACAGAATAAACAATGCCAGTCCCCTTTGCCCATCGGGGGATTTAGTATCAATATGCTGCTAGTTAACATTAGACTAGATAATTTTTTTTTTTTAATTTGGTGGCCAAGTCGAAAAAGCCAGGGGGAAAAATTTTTTTGGTTCACTCTGAATTAAAAATGAAACAATCTGCTTACTTTGCCACAAGGTAGATTTAGGATAGATATTAAGAAAAAATTTCTAATAATAAGGATAGTGAAGCTCTGGAATAAGCTTGTCTGTGGAATCACTGTCTGTGACGCATTGTACCAAAAAAGACACAGGTGACACCACTCACCATCAGTGCTTGGAAAGTGCACACATTAATGGACTGCACAACAGCAGATAAATCAGAGAGAACAACAGCTCTAGTTGGTAGAGAACTGGCCAGATGTAACATCCAGATAATGGCCCTGAGTGAAACTTGCCTAGCTGAAAAAGGAAAACTTACTGAAAAAGGAGCTGGCTATACCTTCTTCTGGAGTGGCTGTAGTAATGAAGAGTGACGTGAAGCTGGTGTTGGGTTTTACCATCAAAACACAGTTAGTTAGCAAGCTTACAAATTTCCCAAAGGGTGTGAAAGATACACGCACCATGACCAACCCAAATGTGATCAAGGACAATTTTTACAAAGACTTGGGGTCCCTTGTTGCAGAAATGCCGAAGGCAGACAAGCTCATCATCCTTGGTGACTTCAGTGCTAGAGTTGGCACGGATTACCAGGCATGGCCTGGTGTCATTGGAAAAAAGGCCTTGGGAATGCAACAGCAACGGGTTCCTCCTGCTGATGAAATGTGCCGAATATGACCTACTCATCACCAACAGTCTTTCACTTGTCAAACCGTAAGAAGACTTCTTGGATGCATCTGTGTTCCAAGCACTGGCATCTCACTGACTAAGTCATCATCAAGAGAAGACGGACAGGATGTTAGAGTGACAAAGGCTATGAGAAGTGCAGAATGCAGGACTGATCACAGGCTTATCGTCTCTAAGCTGAATATCTGGATACATCTAGTAGATTATCAAAAGGTAAAAAAGCACCCAAAAACTTAATGTGTGCAAATTGAAACAGGAGAATGTGAAACAGGTTTTTGTTGAAGAACTATGCAACCAACTTGTAACAATTTATGCGAACTCTTATAACATCAAGGAAAATTGGGCATCTTTTAGAGATTCTGTGTACTTGCCTATATCCAATACCCTTGGTTCCATTACACGTAAACATCAAAGTTGGTTTGATTAAAAACAATAGTGACATAGGGAGACTATTGAATGAGAAACCTTGTCTCCGTAAGGCCTGTTTAGGAGATAGCACTTCAACATCTAAGAAGGCAGCCTTCAACAACATTATGAGGACTGTCCAATGCAGATTTAGAGAGATACAAAACTCATGCCTGAGCAACAAGGCAGATGAGATTCAGTCCTATGTAGACAGAAATGATATGAATGACTTCTATGATGAGGACAATCTGTGGGCCACGGTCATTAGGATCATCTCCAGTACTGAGTGCAGATGGCACCACATTGCCCATGGACAAAGAAAAGATACTGCAAAGGTGGGCAGAACACTTGAACAGCGTCCTCAATCAGCAGTCATCTATTAGCAAGGAGGCAATTGGTCGACTGCCCCAGATTGCTATCAACATATCTCTTGCTGATCCCCCAACGCTGACTGAAACTGCGAAAGTGATTGACTTGGTATCAAATGGTAAAGCACCTGGAGCAGATGCTATGCCAGCAGAAGTATATAAGGTCGTAGGCTTGCCCAGGGCTCTGAAACTGACTGGAAAAAAAGCAGTCAATGTGGACTCAAGGAACTATACCGTAGGAGTACAAGGATGTATCCATCGTCCACCTGTATAAGCAAAAAGGTAACAGACAATCCTGTAACAACTTTTGGGGCATCTCCTTGTTGTCAATAGCCAGCAAAATTCTCTCCTGAATTCTGCTGAATCGTCTTGTGCACCACATTGAACAAGAGCTCCTGCCTGAGAGTCCGTGTGGCTTCAGGAAAGGGTGCGGGACCATAGACATCGTGTTTGCAGCTCATCAACTTCAGGAGAAATGCCAGGAACAGACCTCCAACCTGTATATGACCTTCATTGACCTGACAAAGGCATTTGATACAATCAGTCAGGAGGGCCTTTGGCAGATCATGGCAAAATTTGGTTGCCTGGAGAAATTTGTTGCAATGGTTCGATAGTTACACGATGGCATGCTCACTCACATTATGGACGATGGTGAGTCATCTGAGCCATTCCCAGTCACCATTGGAGTCAAGCAGCACTGTGTTTTGGCCCTAACCTCCTTCGGTGTGGTGTTTTCTGCTTACAGATGCCTTTTGTGACTGTGACAACAGGATTGGCATCAGATACTGGACTCATGGCAGGCTTTTCAATCTGAGGCGACTACAGGCAAAGATGAAGGTACAGGAAGTGACTGTTTGCTGACATCTGTTTCCTGAATGCCAAATCTAAGTCTGACATGCAGCAGGGCATAGACTATTTCTCTTCAGCTTGTGACAATATTGGTCTCTCAATCAACATCAAAAAGACAGAAGTGACGTACCAGTCTTCTCCAGGAAAGCCTTACGTAGAGCCTATTATCACAGTGAATGGCCAAACCCTCCAGGTAGTGGACAAGTTCACGTACCTCGGCAGTACATTGGCTTGTGCAGTTCATATCGATGACAAAACCAATGCTAGAATTGCCAAAGCAAGTGTGGCCTTTGGTAGACTATGTGCAAATGTGTGGGAGTACAGTGGCATTAGTCAACAAACAAAACAAAGTCTACAAAGCCATTATGTTGCCAACTCTGATGTATGCATGTGAAACCTGGACCGTGTACAGGTGCCATGTTATGAATCACTTTCACATGGGCAGTCTGAGGAAACTGATGAGGATAAGATGGCAAGACAAAGTTCTAGATACTGAAGTTCTGATACAGGCAGGTATTCCAATCATCCATAGTCTGTTGATGAACTCAGAGATGGGATGGGCGGGCCATGTCACCAGAATGTCAGATGAGTGACTGCCAAAAAAAGATCTTCATGGTGAGCTAAAGGATGGAAAGTTCTCTCAGGGAGACCAGAAGAAAGGTTTCCAGGACTTCATCAAGTTATCCTTGAGGTATTTCAACATAGACCCAGAGATTTGGGAAGATTTTGCTCATGATCGTTCTACCTGGTGAAGTCTCATCCATACTGGAGCTACAGTTTATGAGCAGAAGAGAACTGCTAAGGCAGAGCAGAAGTGTCAGCAGCGTAAATCTCACAACAGTAGCATGTCCGCTGTTAATCAAGCAACCCATAGTGGCATCTCTTGCTAAGTGTGCAACAGACAGTTCAAAGCTCAAATTGGCCTGATCAGCCACTTATGTGTTCACAGAAACCAAACCAATCAGTGACATCATGGTCATCTTTGAACTTGAAGGATGAACAACAACAATCTCAAAATAACACCCCAAAACCCATATTTACCCCAGTTACATGAAAAGTATGCCTTATGAGGTATCAGTTAGAACAATGATGCTCAATAGATTATAACTTTCTGTCAAAATGTATCATTGTATATGAAGTTATGAGATTTTGCTATATGTTTGTTACTGAAACCGGTTGTGAGTCTGGGAAATGCCCACAGACTAGCTCTTCAGTGGTAACAAAGGAGCAACCAACACCCAGCCAGGTGTTAAATGACCATCTCTGGCCGTTCACCAGTAGGGAGGGGGTTGTAAACAAGAGATTTACAATTCACATGAAAGACAGTTGCTCGAGCACGTACATCATAGGGGCTGCCTAATCCCCATGACACAGCAAGAATCTTTCCAGCACTTGGGAGGCGAGTATAAAATCAGGGACAATGACGTAACCTCTCCTCCCCCAGAAAATTTGAACTGGGGGAAGTGGTCCTAACTGGAAAGCTTTTCCAGTTAGCACAGACTGCTGTAGGTTTTTGGGTAAGACAAACCTTATTGCTTCAAACGTATCTTAGCTTGATAAAGTTTAGGAATTAGACTGCAATTTTCTTTTATTTCCTTTTGTATCCTGTTTTGAACTTCTATGCCAGTACCACTTATAATCACTTAAAAATCTATCTTTTTGTAGTTAATAAACTTATTTTAATGTTTTATCTAAGCCAATGTGTTTTTGATTGAAGTTTTGGGAATCTAGTCAGGTTTCAAAGGCTGGTGCATATTCATACCCTTTGATCATATGAAGAAGTAATTAATGAGCTTACTCTGATCAACGGGGTCTTGAGCAGTGTAAGATGCACATGTCTGGGGTGCAAGGCTGAGGGAATTTGCGGGTGCCTCCCTGTATACAGTTCATGAGTGGCTGTGAGAGCCTGCACGTAACTTTGGGTGTGCCTTCACGTGCTAATGGCTGCGTGAGAGCAAAGCCTGAAGGGGCTGCTTATCACTTGCAGAGCAGTGTGAGAGATACCATGAGCTAGAGAGTCAAGGGGGCATAGAAATTCCACAGTCCAGGTTGCATCCCTGGGCATGCTACAGTGGCACTAGCAAGCAGAGTGAAATGCACAACTTGTTGTACTGAGAGAGATTTGCACTTCATACAGTAGTGTAGCGATTTTAAGTGAGACTTTAAGTGTGGTGGCTGAAAACAGTCAAGAAAAGATCACATTTTGTTATTTTCTGTTTGCTTATTCTGGGAAAGGGAAATAGGAGCAGAAAAAAGCATAAAGATGAGCAAGAACGAAGCAGTTGCAAAGTTAGAGCTGTACTGAATGTAGGTAGTAAAGAAAGAAAGACAGCCCCACAAATCTTGGAGGTAAAGCAGGCGGAGGCTGCCAGGGAAGAAGCTGCACACAGAACGACCATGGAGCTGAAAACCAAAGAGGATTAAGAAAAGGGGAGAGAATGCAAATACCAACTGGATCTGATGGAAAAGCAGACCAGAACCCCCCAACTCCAATGATTCCCATCACTCCAAAATTTTCTAACTGGGAATAACTATGTCTTGCATACAGAGAGTCAGACTGTATCATGGAGTATTTCACCGCTTTTGAGAGGCTTTGTGAAGTCCATGAAATTCCTGATAACAAGAAGGTTCCCATACGGATTGCAAAATTGTCTGTTAAAGCTTGAAATGTATTTAATGAAATGCCAGTTCAGGAATGCTTTATAATGCTCTAAATTTAAAGAAACTGTTTTGAAAAGGTTCCAAATTACTCCTGAGGTGTATAGGGTAAAATTTAGAAATCTTGAGAGATGTGGGTATGAGTAATGGTGAAGATGTATACAGGAAGAATGATCTGATAAGGAAGGGGGTTCAGGGGAAAGGTGTTTAAAATTGTGACCACGTGATCAACCTCTTTGCTCAGGAATATTTGAGTATATGTAAAGACGAGGTGAAACAGTGTCTCTGGGATAAAACTGTGACATCTGTGGAAGAAATGGGTGCTCTAGCAGATGCCTTCGAGCAAACCCAGTATTCTGTTGTGAGGAAATCATAGAAAGAGGGTTTTAAACCTGGGGAAAAAGGAAGAGAGCTGGGAGGCTAGGGTCTTGCCTCCCCAAAGTCATTCCTTTCCTGATAGTTTCTTTCCCAAGGCTCCTGAAAGGGGTGAGGAGCCCAAAAGGTGCTACCAATGTAAGTCTTCTGAACATCTAAGAAATTGTTGCCCAGAGCTGAAAGCAAACCAGCCGCAGGCAGCCAATGTGAATTCTACTGTCCTCAAAATACAAGCATCTGAGTCACCTGAAACTTACAATATTGGTTTTGTGGGACTTGGCTCTGGAGAGCTAGATATGAGGCATGTGAAGACTGTGTTAAAATTAATGACAGGGAATGCATGAGATGGAGAGATACAGGTGCACAAATTTCTTTGGTTAAACAGAGTATGGTTCAAGAAGGTGACATGTTGCCAGGTCAAATGCCAGAGCAGGTATTAGTAGGAGATTTCAGGATTGTTGTGCTTTTAGCCAAGGTACATTTAAAATATTTTCTAAACTATCATATTTTATAAGTGGAGTTGGTGGATGATATCTCCATTAACATACTTGTTGGAAATGATTTCTCCCCGTGTAGCTAAAGCTGTTAAGGTGGTAACTTGCAGCAAAAGGGAATGTTATGCTGGAATCCCATGGGGAGGTGGGTAAAGGCCCAGAGACTGCTGAGGGAGATAAAGTTTGTTTGGTTCCTTTGCAGCAAAAGGAAGCAGCTTGTTTCCAGGCATGAGAGGGAGTGGGTGCTGAGACTGGCTCTCTCACAGCAGAAGGCAACATGCCCTCAGGGGCAGAGGGGTGGGGTTGTTGTCTGTGACTGTGAGGATGCTATCCCAATTGTTAGCTGCCAGGAATTTGCGGCTGAACAAAGGATAGATCCCACTATAGAGCCCATAAAGAGATGTTCTAGAGGGCACCTCGGTAAGAGAAAGTGGGGTAAGGATTTTTATAGAAAAAGGACAGCCCTGTAAATGGTGGTTGTGCCTTGCCAGCATCATGGGTAAGCTATGTTGTCAGCACATGAATGTCCCCATGCTGGTCACTTGGGAGGAAATGCCTAGGACAGAGGGACTGTCTCAGCATCTGTCCACCCAGGCAAGCAACCTGCAACTTAGATTCAGAGGGTAAACTGTGTAACTGGCCTTTTGGAGGAGAGAGGTCATGGGGCAGAAGCCAGCAGATATTACCCTAGGCCCCAGATGGTGCATCCTGTTGTACCCTTTTGGGCCCAGGCGCATCTGATTTCCAGTGGGAGCAGAAGTTGGGAATGGAGATTTGCCAAGTCACCGGTCTTGACATGCTTGTGGAAAATGATTGTTTTAAAGACAGGACACAGCCCCTGCACCCATAATAAGGAACCTGCAGCCCAAGCAATTGGGTGTCTGTGAGTATGCAAATGACCTGTCTTACAAAGGGACGAGGGTCTTCCCCTTGGCTGGTAAGACACAGAGAGCAGGTGAAGGAATGCTGCTGGAAGCAGGAACATCTGATCAAAGAGTAGATCTCTTAAGAGAGCACAAATCATAACCCTCTAGGAAAAGGGGGTTGGGAAAGACTCAGTGCTGGGAGTGAGGGGAACGGGTTAACACAAAGAGGGGAAATGGGCTTTTTGCATATGCACAACCTTGGGGTTGGGAGTCAGTTCCACAGATGGCCAGCCAATATACAGGATCTCACTGCACTCTTATCTCACCAGACCCTGCGGTACGAAAACCCCAGAAATGTGGTTGGATTAAGAACCCATGCAGAAAGGAACACCGTAGTAAAAAGAACTGTTTACATGCAAAGGTTCAGGAAAGAGTTAAAGGACACAGTAGGTATTGAACAAACCAACCTCAAAACCAGACTGTCTAAACAGAAGGCATGGTATGACAAAGATACTTGTTAAGGCCCATTTGTGATAAAACATTTGGTGCTAGTGTTAAACCTTATAAAAAAAATTGGTGCTGATGTTAAACCCTGTGAAAAAGGTATAATATGCTCAATTTTTGGGAAAAGCCCTTGGACATGGTAGGAGTGGTAAATGGGAACACATCCTGGGTTCAGAAGCCTTTATGGTAATGATGCTTCTCAGATATTACCTGTAAACAGACTTAGAGCTTGTCACAGCACAGGAACAATAATCAACCTGGTCTGCTGAGTGGAAAGGGAAAATAAGGCATACCAAGTCATTGCTTTGATGGCTAAATGTCAATATAGCTATGTTTGGAAAACATTGATATCTACGTAGAGCAAACACCAGTTGGAAAAGCAAAAGTGTTAACAATTCTGCAAAGAGATGCTTTCTAGCAACCTGGAGAAAACTCTCTTGCTAACTCATGAGATCACCAGACTGGTCCACAGAGTTAAAAGATTCACAAAACTTTGCAGGAGTATATGTGGTTAACAGTATGATGACTTGGGAGTGCTGTTGTCAAAACTCAAAAGGGCCCTAACACAAATTGCCTTCACATTAGTTAGTGACTAACACTCTTGCAGTGCAGTAAAGGGGGAGATGTGATGCGCTGTACCTCAAAAAACCCATATTCACCACTGTTACATGATTATGACATGTTTTGTACAAAGTATGAGGTGTAAGTTGGAAAGTTATAATCTGTTGAGCATCATTGCTCTGTCAAAATGTATGTATCGTATATGAAGTTATGAGATTTTGCTATACAGTAACTCCTCACCTAAAGTCGTCCCAGTTAACGTTGCTTCGTTGTTACGTTGCTGATCAATTAGGGAACATGCTTGTTTAAAGTTGTGAAATACTCCCTTCTAACATCGTTTGGCAGCCACCTGCTTTGTCCATTGCTTGCAGGAAGAGCAGCCCGTTGCAGCTAGCTGGTGGGGGCTTGGAACCAGCGTGGACTGGCAGCCCCCTATCAGCTCCCGGCTCCCCTAAGTTCCCTGTGCAGCAGCTGCCCAGCAGGCTAGCAATTGCAGCAGTCTCTCCCCCCACTGCCATGTGCTGCTCCTGCCCTCTGCCTTAGAGCTGCTCCCTGAGACTCCTGCTTGTTGTGTGGGGGAGGGGAAGGGAGGAAGAGGGGGAGCTAATGTCAGGGTGTCCCCCACCCCCTGCTTCTGCACCCCGCTTACCCCATCTTCCATGGAGCAGGGGGGATGCACGACAGGGCTCAGGACGGAGGGAGCTGGCAGCAGCTGCGGTCTCAGCAAGCTGATCTAATTAACAAGGTAGTGTACTTAAAGGGGAAATGCGCATATCACACACACACACACACACAGTGTCTCAGTCTGCGATGCTGTCTCCCCTCCCTCCATTCCTGTTGCCTTGTAGAGTGTGACAGTTAACCCTTGAGGGCTCAGCCAATTGCTAGTTCATCATTTAGCTGTAAGGCATTCCCTGGGAAATATCCCACCCTCGGACTCTCCACCTCAACCAAGCTTCACAATCATCATCACTGTGTACCAGTATTAAAGTGTGTGTGTGTGTGTGTGTGTGTAAAATATATATATATATATATATACACACACATACACATCTTGTGTCTGGTGAAAAAAAATTCCCTGGAACCTAAACCCCTCATTTCCATTAATTCTTATGGAGAAATTGGATTTGCTTAAAGTTGCATTTTTCAGGAACATAACTACAATGTTTGTTTTTTTTATTTTATTTTTTTATATGGAGATAGCTCTATCTCATAGAGCTGGAAGAGACCCCGAAAGGTCATCGAATCCAGCCATCTGCCTTCACTAGCAGTGACCAAGTACTGAATTTGCCCCAGATCCCTAAGTGGTCCCCTCAAGGATTGAACTCGCAACCCTAGCTTTAGCAGGCCAATACTCAAACCACTGAGCTATCCCTCCCCCCAATATTAAGTGAGGAATTACTGTATGTTTGTTACTGAAACAGGCTGTGAGTCTGGGAAACGCCCACAGGTTGGCTCTTCAGTAGCAACAAAGGAGAGACCAACACCCAGCCAGGTATTGAGCGACCATCACTGGCCATTCACTAGCAGGGGAGTTGTAAACAAAAGATTTACAATTCACGTGAAAGATGGTTGCTTGAGCATGTATGCAATGGGGTTGCCTAACTGGCATGACACAGCAAGGATCTTTCCAGCACTTGGAGGAGAGTATGTGAGAGGTAACCTAAGCTAGAGAGTCAAGAGTGCATAACAATTCCACAGTCCAGTCTAGGGTGACCAGGTCAAATATCGGGATGCGGGGGCGGAGCAAAAAAAAAAAAAAAAACAGCGGCAAATCCGGAGCAAAAAAACACCCCCCCCTTCCTCCTCCCTCCGCAAGAGCTGGAGGGAGGCCCCGGAGGCACAGGGGGAGTGCGGAGCCGGGGTGAGTGAGAGTCCGGCCTGGCCCCGGGCGCAGGCAGGACTCAGTCGGACGGTAGGGAGAGTAGGGGGGCGGCCCGCGGGGCCAGGTGGTGACTGTTCTCTCCACCTGGGCAGCAGGACTCGGGAGCAGCCCCTGCTGCAGCTCCCACTGTTGCGGGGGGAGGAAGCGGCCGCTGGCCAAGCTCGGCGGCTGCAGCTCTGGCACCCACGAACCCCCTGGGCCTGTTGTGGGGACCCAGCAGCGTGCACACTGCGCCCAGCCCTTGGCCAGTCGCATCTGGGCTGGCTGTCCAGCTGGTGCAATCCCACGGGCGGCCCCACAGTGGGGGCAGCAAGCCCCAGCCCCCCTGTCCCGCTCAGGTCCCGGAGGGGAACGAACGGGGCTGGGCTGCCTATGCCTCTGCCCCGGGGCCGCTGCGGGATTGCACCAGCTGGGCAGCCAGCCTAGACGCGGTTGGCCAGGGGCTGGGCGCAGCGTGTGCACTGCTGAGTCCCTGCAACAGGCCCAGGCTCGGGAGGTTTGGGCCTGGGCGCCAGAGCCGCAGCTGCTGAGCGCCATGGCCGCTTCCTCCGGCCGCGGCAGTAGGAGCTGCAGCAGCGGCTGCTCCCAAGTCCCGCTGCCCAGGTGGAGAGAACAGCCGCCGCCTGGCCCCGCGGGCCGCCTCCCTACTCTCCCTCCAGGTACCGCCCGACTGAGTCCTGCCTGCACTTGGGGCCAGGCCGGACTCTCACTCACCCTGGCCCTGCGCTTGCCCTGCATCTCCGGGGCCTCCCTCCAGCGCTTGTGGAGGGAGGAGGAATGGCGTGCTTGGGGAAGAGGCGGGGATTTGGGAAAGGAGCCAATGGGGGAAGGACGGGGCGGAGTCGGGGGAGGGGGGGCACGAGCCCTTCCAGGCTCCGGAGCCTTTGCTTTTTTGTCCAGTGTCCCAACCTAACATTGGTCAGGACGCGGAACAAACAAACAAATATCGGGACAGTCCTGATAAAATCGGGACGTCTGGTCACCCTAGTCCAGTCACACTGTCACTGGAGGTTTTTAAGAACAGGTTAGACAAACACCTGTCAGGGATGGTTTAGGTGTACTTGGTCCTGCCTCAGCACAGGAAGATGGACTAGATGACCTCTTGAGATCCCTTCCAGCACTGCATTTCTATGGCTCTGATATTTTTCTTTACCAAAATGAAAAAAATGTTGTTCAGGTTGAACAGAATGTTTTGAAATGAAATATTGATTGGAAACCACGTTTTTGAAATGGTTCACTTAGAAAATGTTGACATTTCCAAAAATGTCTTTTTACATTTTTTAATCTGAAACAACTTGCCAAATTTGGCCAAAATTCATGAAGATTTTTGGTGCCCAGAAAAATTAATTTTCTGGTGAATTTACAGGTGAGTCGCATCATATGCACATTTAACTTACGCGAATTCAACTATTTGCGCTTGGCAAAAAAAAAGAAAAACAACAAGATACTTGTATATAGTGCGGGCGATTCCACCCAATGAACGTATGCCCCGGAGTGAGCGTGAGATGGTAGACGTGAATCTGCTGTTCCCTCAGTCGGTCTCAGTTCCTGTGTGCCTCTCATAGTGTGAGCATCTCGCTGTGCTGAGTGTGATTCTAGTGTACAAAAAATACATATCTTTAAACAACATGGCCCCTAAACGCAAGCCAACTACTTCGCTGTTTCTTCGGTTGAGCACCAGGTGATCTGTTCCAACACTGGAGGAAAAACTGGCTGTGTTAGACATACCGTCTCTCAATAAGACCGTCTCCAACGTGGCACGTAAATATGGCCGCAACGAATCTAGCATCAGTGCCATCAAGGTTCGAGAGAGAGAAATTTGTCAAGCTGTGGCATCAAGTGCTCCAATAACTGCTAAGGTGATGAGCCAGGTGTGTGATAAGACTTTAGTGAAGACTGAAGAGGCATTTAAACTTATGGCTGGAAGACATGAACCATAAATGTGTGCCTATCGATGGCAACATGTTGCGAGAAAAGGCTCTTAGCCTCTACGCGCTGTTCAAACCTCCTGCCGAAGAGGGACGGCCTTCTGATGAGAAGGAATTCAAAGCCAGCCAAGGTTGGCTTAACAGTTTTAGGAACCGCTTCAACCTCAAAAACGTGCAGACTACTGGTGAAGCTGCATCTGCCAGTGAAGAGGCAGCAAAAGCCTACCCCGAACAATTAAACAAAATCATAGAAGAAAAGGGCTATCTTCTGGAACAAGTTTTTAATGCTGATGAGACTGGGCTTTTTTGGGGGAAAAAAATGCCCAACCGCACTTACATTTCGAAATCAAAAAGACAAGCCTCTAGCTTCAAAGCAGCTAAAGACCGTGTGAGTGTGTTGTTTTGTGGCAATGTGGCTGGGCATTTAATAAAGCTGGGTTTGCTCTACAGGGCTGCAAATCCCCGTGCCCTAAAAGGCAAGAACAAAAATCTCCTTCCTGTGTTCTGGCAATCAAATAAAAAGGCTTGGGTGATGGCAGCATTATTTCTGGATTGGTTCCACAAGTGTTTCATTCTGGAGGTCAAGCGGTACCTCGAAGAGAAAGGACTTGACTTTAAAGTGTTGCTGATCATAGACAATGCTCCTGGCCACCCTGCGGCACTCCGGTTTGCACATAACGACGTTGAAGTCATCTTTCTCCCCCCCCATCCCACCCCATACCACCTCCAACCTCTCAACCAAGGCATGATTTGCTGTTTCAAGGCCACGTACATGAGGCTTATGTTCTCACAGATACATAGCGCTATGGATGCTGATCCCAATGTTAATGTGATGGAGTGTTGGAAGTCCTTCAACATTGCCGATTGCATCCATTGCCTGTTTAATATAAGTGATTCTATCAAGCCTGAAACAGTCAATGCATGTTGGCGAAACCTATGGAAAGAGTGTGTGAATGATTTTCAGTGTTTCCCGACCATTGAAAAGAAGTGAAATGGATTGTTCAGGTGGCCAGGCAAGTGGGTGGTGATGTCTTCGTCGACATCCTTGAGGAAGAAATTGAAGAATCAATTGAGGGCCATTGAGAAACATTGACTAACGAAGAGTTAGAGGAACTGATAAACTCGTCTACAGAAGATGAAGATGATGACGATGAACAGGAAGAGCCAGCAAGTTGGAATCTTCATAAATTTGCTGAAGTGTTCCAAGCAGCGAAACACTTGAATGATTTAATTTCTGAATACGATCCCTCTATGGAACGAAGCCTCAGAATCACACGTCGTATTACGGATGATTTGAGACCGTATCAAGAAATGTTTGAGTAGCTCAAGGGACAATAGCGACAGTTGCCGATCACCGTGTTTTTCAAGGAAAAACAACCAGCAGCAGATGAGCCTACACAATCAACTTCTCAAGCTGAACCAGAGCCAACCACTTCGTCTACGACTCGCTCTCTGTCACCCAAGCTCTCCGTTACCTCCATCTCCTGGATCGACATCAAGCCCTGATGACCCCTGATGACCCCCCTGTAAGTACCCCTTGTAATTAAAAATACAGTACTGTAAAATTATATTTTGCATATGTACTCTTTATTATATACTGTACATTACTGTATACATTTATACATATTACTGTACAGGGTTGTATACACAAAACCATGTACAGTATACTGTACTTTATGGGCGATTTAAGGGATTTTCAAGGGTAATTTTGACTGTATGCGATTTTCGCCTTACGTGCGGACTTTAGAACCTAACCCCCGTGTAAGATGCGACTCCACTGTACTATTCATTTGAAAAATTTTCATGCAGATCTATATTAAACACTAAGGTTGCATCTGCACTGGGAAAAGTCACACCTGTAACCCTCCACTGGTGTTGCTCCACTGGCAAGAACAATTATGGAATCTGTAGTGCAGACAGCACAGGATTAAATGACATCTACCAGGAAGTATCAAATGCCATTGGGCATCTGTTCCCCTATTTGGGGCTCATTTTGATACTTAGCTTATATAATTTTCAAGGCAGGCACCATCTCCTTTTTATGTGTATGTACAGTGCCTAGCACACTTGGGGCCCTTATCTCTGCTTGGGGCCTGTAGGCTTCTGCAATTCAAATGAATAATAATAAAAGTAATATCCGCTTGCGAGATGGAAAAGGATAAATCAAAAAAGCGTTTTTAATTTCAAATAAATATATGTATTATATAGTATGTGAACATCTATATGCATATGTATGTAATTGGTGTAACCTCATTTGTCAATATTTATCATTGAAAGCCCTTTGTTGATAGAGCCAGAGCAGTAACTTATAGTTAAGGATCAAAACTTAATGTCTGCTCACACTCAAAAAGTTGTGCTTGGTTGCCCATTTTGAAGATCTGATTCTGATCTCTTCTGGAGAGTTTAAAATGCGTCCTATACCTTCTATTAATGCAGTTGAAAAGTTGGGTTCCCAAAATTAGGCACCTGAATAAGTGGACCTGTTTTTTTGTAGGTGCTCAGCACCTACATCTGCCACTGCTTTCCATGGAACACATTCAACCCCTCTGAAAATCAGGCCACTTATTAAGCTGAGTAAATGTGGATTTAGGTGCTAATTATGTGTGCAAGTTTCAAAAATAGTGTCCGTATGGTATGTTCTATTTATAAGATATGTCTGTCTCCAACATTTATATGCATTTGCAATAAAAACTTACTACATTAATGAAACCAATGTTACATAACAAAAAAATCTTTCTTTGTCAGATTTTTTCCATGGCCCCTTTTCCCCAAAACTAAGTAACCCATAGTTGTTCCTCACAATGTTATATATCTGAATTATAAAACCCTTGAAAATGGGGTATGCTGTGGAGATTTTGACAGGTCTTCTCGATAGTGGTAACATCAAGCACCTTATTAATAAAGGAAAAGGTACTTTTTTGGTCCCCTAAACCTAGGGGATTTCACTTTTGTCAAACTGTAATAGGGAGGGGAAATGTCACGATTGTGCATTATGTTGGTATAAAACCTGTTTGTGTGAAATGATTTTACACTTAATTTTTTTAATTTACCAGCTACATTTCTGAAACAATAACCTTTTAGGCAATCCGATTAAGTTTTATGAGGATGCCAATGTGGTTAGTATCATTGTGTACACATTTCTGATTGATTAAATAAATGTGTGAAATGCCCAATAATTTTCTTAGCTTTTAGGTCAGAATTAGTAGGTAGCAAAAGACTGCTGGGTAGCAGCTTTGTTACTGTTTAGCAGATAGGTCCTTTAATTGGTGCTGAATTGTGACTTTCAGTACATACAGGGTTAAGTGAAAAGGTTGAAGTAATCTAGTGAGTATTTTTCCTTTAATGTGCTCATTAGCAGTGGCAAGTCTAGGTTTTAGCACATGTCAGTAATTTACATTTCTTTGCTGAGTGGCTGCCCTTGTTCAAGAGTTGTTTCTAAGCCTGATGAATATACTTGTATTGGGAATAAACAGAGTAGAAGAATTGAAAGCCAAATACCCTGCCAGGCTTTTCAGTAGGTTCTGAAGTTTCCAGTGGATCACTGATTAGCAATGCATGGAGCGGTAAGAAAATGCAAAGATACGACCTACAAAAGTTACCACAGGTAGGTTAGCCCATTAAATCCCCTGTTTTTGTAGCTACCTGTACATTCATCCTCACCAATTCCTATTTCTTGGCAGGCCTCCTCTTAATATGAAAATACAGTATATTAGATAGGGGTGAGCAATGCAGTGTCAACCAGGTTCCTTTTCCCCCTCCTAACAACTAAGCAAAGTCTGATTGTTATGCAATGAGTCCTAAAGAAACAAAGGACTTGATAGGCTTTACAGCTCCCTGGGATCAGATTATTGTGATTTGGATCCCTGTGAATATTTGCTCTGGGACTCATTTCTTTCCTTCTGCCTGATTTGATACCAGCTTGTTCTGGCTTTATTTGAAGACTTGCAGAGATCACACAGTGTAAAGGGCAATCTATATACACACACTGGGATACAGTGGCAGTGTGGTTGGCAGCTGAGATATGGGGCACTTAAAAAAAATAAATAAAGCAGCTATGAGCTGTTTTCCGAGATTGAATGTAATGCTTTCTTGTGGAAAAATTTATTTGGGTTGGTACTAAAACCAATATTGCCATAAGATTAGCTAGAAATATTCCTGATGGAATGATATTTTTACCATTTTGAAATCTTCTTTGACTGTATACAGAATGCTAATTTAGAAAATCTGTATTCTGAAATGATACTTTCCTTTGTAGAGAGGATATGCCATGTGCAGACGGATGTGATAGTTATATAAAAGCAAATGAATTTAACAATATGTAGCTATATATGAAATTACACAGATTACCAAGCGTTTTTATTCCAGATGTCATGCTAGAAACATACTGACGCTCTTCTGAACATTAGAAATTTTGGAAAAGAATGTTGATGCACTCTCTCATTCTCCTTATAAAGATACACGGGTTAAAGTCTATGATGTGCAGCATTGTTTATATTAAAGCTATTTATTAAAGGATTTTGGGACAAAATATATTTAATGACTGGAGCCAGAGAAATACAGCAGAAGGTGTTCTCAAATATTTTTGTGAATAAAACCTGCCAGTTCATTGCTAGGTATTTATGAACATTAGGTGGGCAAAGTTTTGTTTGTTTTCAGCAAACATTCTTGTTAAAAAGAAAAGTGGTGTGAATATTTGGGAGAGTGGAAATCACAATGTAAATGCTTTTGTGGCCTTCTCAAAAAGCTTTGTATTCATACAGTTTTGTAGAAAAATTGCATATGTTCATGGACAACTTTCAAACAAGGAAAAAGAAATCCCTATTGTTAAAGAATCCAATGAGAAACCAAAACAATGCCCATGTGACTCAGAGAACCAGTCATACAGTGTGAATAGAGAATAACTAATAGTTTACAAGTCATAGCTTGTGCAAACATATTTTAGCCTGTCTGAAAGATATTTTATACCAGGTTTTTACTGCATCACTATTTTATTATATTTTTTGTCCACCTATTTTCAGTGAATTATAGCTTTACAAAAGAGAGCAAATCAGTTAATAAAGTGGTACAGTACTCTTTGCAGATGAGAGATTAAGGCCAAAATTTTAAAAAATAGGAGCCCAAAGATAGGATCCTAAATCCTTATTTAGGCTCCTAAATGGGGCCCCAATTCAGCAATACATATAAGGATGCACATAGTCCTATCTCTGGGGGAGTAATGGTGGTGTCCCAATCCTGTCTGGTATTTCTGGGAGCTATTGCACTATAAATGCATAATTATAGTGCATGTAAAATATCATCTAAAATATTTATCATAGCCATGGGCTTTGATGTGCTAATATATGCTACATAATTGCACCTGGGGCGATAAGAGTGTATATTGCTCTTGCATTTGTTTCCTTTAAATCTTAAAATTAAAAAACAACCACCTTTCAGATCTTTATTATAGAAGACTACCTCCCATCCCCAAGTCAGAATGTCCATACGTTCTGTTGTACTGATAGTTTTAAACACAAAGAACTGCATTGATAAATGTATTCATATGTTAGCATAGCATCTCTAGAATTAAAAGCAATACCTGCTTTTTAATTTTTGTCTTTTTTTCCTTCTAAATAGCTAAGGTGTATTAAGAGATTGTTATCAAAATGAATGTGCAAGCTCTGTATGGCTCAAAAGCTCGTCTCTCTCTCCAACCGAAGTTGGTTCAATAAAAGATATTACATCAATCACCTTGTGTCTCTAATATCCTGGGACTGACACTGCTACAACACTGCAATACTCATTCGTGTACATCAGTGAATTTCAGCAGAGTACTGCTGTTATGTATAGTACTTCAAACATTATTTTTTTGTCTCCAAATCAATTAAGAACATTGTTGTTTTTTGTCCTTGGGAAAACAATAAATATATGCATCAGTTCTTGAACACTTTAATATTTCAGCCACTCCTTTAACGAGCCAGCAGAATTTTTTTGGAAAAGATAATACATTCCATTGCTTTATTAGCCATTATTTATTTTATCTGCCCAGAAACAGTGCAAATTTAAAAATATATTCCAAATACATAAAGCTGTGTGTATTCAGGAACCAAGGTTTTTGTATCAAACTAAATAGATATGTTCCCACTGTACCTGTGTTGTGCAGTAGTGACATTAGTGGCCTGTAACTGCATTTGTTTTCTTTCTCTCTTCTCGCAGTGGGGCTACCCAAGGATTGAGTGTGCGCGTGCTCTTTATTGCACCCATGTAGAACATGCTTCTGACTTCATGGAACCACCGTGTGGAAACAGATTGTATGAGGCAATAAGAATGATGTGGGGTTATGGCCCCCTAGCTGCAAGATTCTTCTTCGAGTTCTTGCTCATGTCGATTCCTTTCTAAGTGTGTGCACGCCAATGTGCGCAGTTGTTGGAGATTTTTGCCTTTGTGGTACCCAAAGGGTCGGCTGTGGTGCCATGCTCATGCAGCAGTATATCAGGTGCTGCCGGCCCTAGGCCTTCTCAGTTCCTTCTTTCTGTCCATGGTGGTTAGTTGGAGCGCCTTCCTTGTTTAGCAAGAGCTAGCGGTTTTTTTCTTTGACAAAGTTTGTGCCTTAAACCTTTGTACATAGTTTGAACACACTAATGGTTAAGTAGTTAAGTGTTTTAGTTAGTAGTTAGGGTCCCGGTGGGGACTTTGCCCCAGGTGGGGGATGCCCTGGTCTCCCAGGTTTAAGCCCTGCTCGGATTGCAACAGGCCTATGCCTGTGAGTGATTCTCATAGCAACTGTCTTAAGTGCTTGGGGGAGTCACATATCAAGGATCACTACCGGATCTGTAAGAAGTGGGATATCCACCTCAGGACTCTCCTGATGGAGTCTGTCCTCCGCCTGGCTTCCAAGCCATCCAGGCAGGTTGCACTGAGTGCCTTGGCTTCTGTGTGCAGTGTGCCTCTGGCACCCTGCTCCTCCCAGCACCATTCGCTGTTGCTGGTGCCGAAGAAGAAAGCTAAGAAGCGCTCCCCGGCACCGAGCAAGAAGTCCCAAGGGTCATCGACCAAGGGACCTGGGTCTGGCTGCCGGGCTACTCTGGAGCCATGTGATCGTGCCTCCCCGGTTGGGGCTCTCAGCCCCATTAAAGGTCTGCCTCTGACTCCTGATAGCTGTATGGGATGCACACTTAAGTTCCCTGTAAGCTGCGAGGCTGCACAGCAGCCTATTTAGTGCCACACAGGCACTCGGGGAACCCACCCAGCTGGGACCTCCTGCAGCAAGGGGAGGGGCGCCCATAAGCGCCGACTTCCCCTCTAGCTGGGGGGTGCTTGATCCCCATCTCTTCCTTGCCTCCTCCCCCACCGCACTCCATCCCCGCTCCTGGAGCTTCCTACATGCTGCAAAACAGCTGTTGGAGGTGGGCAGGAGGCGCTGGGAGAGAGGGGGAGGAGTTGGTCTGTGGGGCAGCTGATAGGTGAGAGGCCCTGGCCGGTGGGGGGAGCTTGGCTGCCAGTGGGTGCTGCTGAGCAGAACCTGCTAATTTTTCTTTGTGGGCGCTCAAGAAGGGCGACCTGGGTGGGTGTAGAGGCTGAGATGACATTGAAAAGGGTGTCCTCCTGCTCCGCCATCTCCTGCACCTCCAGCCCTAATTTCTTGGCCACGCGCCATAGTGGGCTTGATGCTCCCTGAAGTCATCTGGTGGGCTAGCCCTCAAATGTCCTGCGACTGCTTCATCCGGGGATGATGAGAAAGATTGGACCACTCTGGGAGATCCCAGAGCATCGACTGCTGCCAGGGATGGAAGCTTACTGGTGGGCACGGGTTCCTCCACTCTGGTCTCCAAATGGACCCCTGGCACTGAGCCTGATGCCACTGGTGCTGCCGATAAATGCTTTGATTCGGTAACCAAGGAGCACTGTGAAGGGGGCAGTGTCATGACCGGTATGCCCCACGCGCTCTCATAAGTCCCCTATGCTGGCTGCTGGTCGTACTGCCACTGTGATGCCGCAGATGACGGTGTGGGTTCCCGTGTCCAATCTTGCAGATGGAAGCTAGCTGATGGGCTGAACTGGCCCTCTGTGCCGGAGGAATCACCTTCCGGCGACCAGGGAAAGGCTGTCGACGCCTATTTCTGTTTGGTGGTAGTGACTACCGGCGACTGCTAACCAGACATGGGAGACTTGTGTCTATACCAGGGAGAGTGGTACCAGTGATGGGGAGACCTATCCTGGACCTGTGTCACCTCAACAAGTCTCTCATGAACTTAGTTTTCACATGGTCTCCTTGGCCTCCATCATCCCTTCCCTGGATCTGGGAGACTGGTACGCTGCTTTTGACTTAAAGGACACTTACTTTCATGTCTCCATGTTCCTGGGACACAGGCATTTCCTATGTTTCATAGTGGCTGTGTGCCAATTACAGTTCACGGCACTGCGTCTTCAGATCCCAGAGTGTTCACAAAATGCGTGGCGCTGGTGGCGGCTTACCTGAGACATCAAGGGGTTCAGATCTTCCCATATCTCGATGACTGGCTCATCAAGGGCAAGTCTCTGGGGCAAGTTTAAAGGAGCCTCGATCTGGTTCACTTCACCTGCAGTGACTTGGGACTGCTAATAAACACAGAAAAGTCCACGTTAATGCTGGTCCATGCATAGAATTTATCAGAGCAGTTCTTGACTCCACGCGAGGCAGGGCCTTCCTTCCAGAGGCGTGTTTTTGGGCCATGTCGGACTTGACTTCCCACGTAAAGAGCCACCTGCTCACCATGACCCACACATGCCTGTGACTGATGGGTCACATTCATGTACGTGGTCAGCCATGCTCGACTTCATCTGCGGCCTCTGCAATCGTGGCTGGCCTCGGTCTATATCGCCAGCAGACACCCCCTGGACCGAGTGGTCATGGTGCTGAGCCACATCCTCTCATCCCTGGACTAGTGGCTGGATCCCAAGTCGGTGCCGCAAGGATTTCCCTTTGCAACCCCATCCCCGTCGCTTCTCCTGGTGTCAGACGCGTCGGATCTGGGCTGGGGAGTCCACTTGGTGCTCAGCACCCAGGGCCAGGTCGTTTTAGCACCTTCATATCAACATCAGGGAGCTCAGAGTGGTTCGCCTGGCTTGCCAGGCTTTCTTGCCCCACCTGAAAGGCAAGATGGTGCAGGTCCTGACGGACAATACTGCCTCAATATATTACATCAACAGGCAGGGCGGTGTCAGGTCTTCAGCCTTTTGTCGGGAGGCACTCAGCCTCTGGGACTTTTGTGTGCGGAATGTCATTCATCTGGTGGCCGCCCACCTGCCTGGTACCAGGAATGTCCTGGCGGATTGCCTCAGCAGGAACTTTGTCTTGCCACGAATGGTTGCTTCATCCGGAGGTGGTCAGCGTAATCTTCCACAGATAGGGGACTCCCCAGGTGGACCTGTTCGCGTCCAGGCAGAACAGAAAGTGCCACGTCTTCTGTTCTCTGCCGGGCAGGGACAGGGGCTCCCTGTCGGACGCCTTCCTGATCCTGTGGTCAGGTGCGCTGATGTATGCCTTCCCACCAGTGCCGTTGATCTACAGGGTCTGCTCAAGGTGAAGCAAGACCAAGCAGACGTCATCCTCATAGCCCCAGCGTGGCCTCGCTAACACTGGTTCGGTAAGATGTTGAGTCTTTTGGCAGCCACCCCACTACATCTGCCTCTTCAGCTGGATCTGCTGTCCTAGAACCATAGCAATCTGTTGCATCCGAATTTGGCAACACTGCATCTGACATCTTGTCTACTGCATGGCGAAGTATGGACGAATGGGAGTCTCCAAGCGTTCTTGTCAAGAGTGTCTTACAAGCTGATGCCAACCTTCTTCATGTCCTCCTTCAGTATCTCAAACTACTTTTTTTGGGGGGGGAGTGTCTTGCTTGTGGTCTTTGTTCCATGACTACTCACTCTAGTACTCTAGCCACCATATCCCACATCTTGTTGTTTCATGTGACCCATCCATCTCAATCAGTACTCTTAGCTTTTCCATGGTGGGTGCTACCTGCATCATGGCTCTCACTGTTTCACTGTATAGCCTGTCAGCTCTCGTCTCATTCAGCAGCCACCTGAGTATTCTTATTTTGGCAGTTTGAAGTACAGTAGTTGTTCTTCTCTCTTCTTCATTGACCAGCATTCCAACCCATAGATTGTGGCTGGCCTAATCGTGATCTTATCATAGAACCATAGAATATCAAGGTTGGAAGGGACCTCAGGAGGTCATCTAGTCCAACCCCCTGCTCAAAGCAGGACCAATCCCCAGACAAATTTCCCTAAATGGTCCCTAAATATACACTTTGCTCTTTTGTTTACTTGGCTTAAAGTTGACTTCTGAAGTTTAACAAGGCTGTATTGTATATTTTATTGTAGGAATTCTCCTATATGTAAAATATTGAATCAAAATAATTACATTAAAAGAACATTATTATGGTTCTAAAATCAATCATTTAGGAGTTAAGAAATGCCAGAATTAAGGTTGCCCTTGAAATCTTAATTTGGTTCCATCTTGCCTATGTATTTTGATAGTCGTTAATCACATGATCACATACAATTTTTTCCATAGTATCCCTGCCTTATTCAGTGAATGGGTAGTTCTTCAATATTTATTTTTATCCTCCGCATTCAATGTGTGGCCGCATGACTTACTTGACACATATCAACCAAACCCTGTACATTTTTTAGAGTAGCATTATTTTTTGGCCATATCTAGTTAGTTTAACTAAACTAAACTACACAACACTTTTATAGTCATTTCAATGCTTGATAACTTCAGGGTTCATTGCCCCTGTACATTTTTCAAATTATTAGCTTCTTAATGCATATGGCTTTAATTTACCCCCTACTAACATCTTTAAATGGGTTTTCAAGAATTTTGAAAGTGGACGACTATAGTTGTGCTTCAGTGCTGGTCCTGATTGCTGACATAGAATTTCTTAAGTAGCCCCTACAATTAAAGGGATGGGAGGTTCAAACAGCTCCTACGGCAAAAGCTAAAGATTCTCTTGAAAATAGATTTGTATTTGGTTTCCCAGGGTGTTTTTGCTCTGTTTATTTCTGATGACTTGCCTGTTGCTTTTGTGAATGCTTTTACCTCAAAAATGTTACTTTAAAAAGTTGAATGCATTAACTGCAGTTGTCTCTTCTTCTGAGAACTTTTTTCAAGTTTAAACCTCTATAAAATGTGTTTTTAAAATTTTGTTATTAAAAGACCATTTATAGCATAAAAGTCATTTGTCAGAAATTGAACGAGGGTAGGTATATTCCCAGTGACCAAGACTTGAGTACAGACATTGGTCTTACATCTTTATAAGTAATTTTGCTGTACATATGCTTAACAAATTCTAAACATAAATCGGGATAATACTTTTTGTTCCAAGTGTCAGGAAGTTACAGAACCATTGTGTTTTAATTAAAAAAATTAATTTTCCATCAAAGCACAATGTAGCATTTTCAGGGGCAAAATGTCATCTGCCGTATGTTCTCTCAAGTGAGTGTATTAAATTTGTACCCAGCTTCAACCATTTACATTTCCACATTTGTGTTGCAAAGATGTTGGTTTACGCCTGATTTTTTTAAGTCCTCAGCCATAATTTTTATCTTTCAGCTAGCTATTATATTGTTAATCAATTTTGTTGCAGTGAAAATTATTTCAAAATGTGTTGAACATTTAATTTTTTCCTTCTATAGTTCTTTTTTGCCCCCCTACCTTTCTTCCCAATTTCTGGTTCCTGCTTTGTCACAAGTAACAACCAATATACCACACACTACTTCTAACCAGCAAGTTAAATAAGCTGTTTCCTTCAGGGAAAATGAACATAGCTTTTTATCATACTCTTTATTAGTGAGTCAGTTGTGTTGAGGGATAGGTGAGTCAGGCCTTTCCCCAGTGAATAAGTTCATTACTTCTATCAGCCTTCCACTGGTCCAGAGATTAGGAGCTCATGATCACAAATCAAGATTGGGTAAACATTGGGATGCTGGAGAAGAGGCAAATAATATTTTTTTATTAGGTTAGGCATCTGGTACAACTAATTTTTGTTTCAAGTATTTCATATCACCCAATGCAGAAACCATATCATACATAAGAACTGGTTTCTCATGTTCTTGGGTCCTCTTTAGTAGTAGCCCTGTGAACACTGGAACAGTGGCAGCATGTCTGTGTTTTGATCTTTTGTTCCCATGTGTGAGAGGACAGTTGGCATTTGGCTTTTAGAGCATTTGTTGCCATCTGACCGTGGATTCGGCAACAGATTGGGTCACATTCTGAAGGTTTTGTTCATAGCTACAAGGGCTAGAAGCTTAATTTTTAATAAGAAAAAGTATTATTTATGCAGAAACTGACAGCAGCCAACCAGGGAAATTCTGGTATGTTGTATAATCACAAACTGGTTCATCCTGATCCCTCACACCGGTGTGGAGAACTGGGATAGAAGAGCCAGATTTTGAAATGCATTTTAAAAAGGAGTATCAGTCAAATGGAGAGTGGTAGGTACTCTCTGCTCGATAGCTGGTTCATTTGCAGCCAAGGATCAAGCTTCAGGTGTTGAGCTATTGTGTTTTTTTTGAGTTAAGTGCATGTTAGGATGGGTTTGTATGAGGAACATCCGTACCTGTATTACGGCAACAAATAGGGAAGGCCTTATTTGCCTATAGGTTTCTTTGGTGACTTCAGTTTACTATTATCAGAAAATTATTTTTGAAGATCTATATACGAGTCTGTCATTCAGTAGTATGTCAGTTCTGAGCAGGACAGAAATCCTCAATTTAATGGAATTCATTTTTCTGAGATAGGAGTCGATTGCCTTGATTTCTTACTTATTATGGTACTACCTAGAGGCCCCAGTACAAAAGGGTAAAACAAAAGCAATCGTTTCCCCAGAAAGCTCAAAGTCTGATTATGGAAAAATGGAACAGATGTATGAACAAGCGAACTAATATAGGATGGGGTTGCGAGTAAGATAACTATAAAGTTGTATAAATTTGCATAAACTGGAAGTCTCTGATCATAGTAATCTCACGATTTTCTGTTCCAGACTGTGATATAATACTGCAGAAAAGAATAAAAATCCCAGTAGAAAAATAATACAATAATACCCAACAAACATATATTTACATCCTAGATAGAACCAAACAAAAATTTGTGTGATGGTGTAATTTGGTAACTTCTAATGTATAAATGAAGACTAGTATCTTTCCTCTGTTTTGAGTGCATAATGGCAGGTAATGCAGAGTATAGAAAATGTAACTTCACTGCAAGATCTATCATTTTTCATATTATTGTTATTTATTTGGCGACAGAACCTTGGGTGCAATCAGGACCCGATTGTGCTAGGTGCTGTACTTGTAATTTAAAGGACGATTTATGCTATTTTTCTTCTGATTCTGTTAACATTTAAAAAGAAGAGAAAATGGAAAATAAGTAGAGTGTACACGTGGGGAATTATCCAGGGCTCTAGGCCAAGAAATGTTCAGAAAGGGCATGTAGATTGGGAAATGCAAGCAGTTCCCTCTAGTGTGCCAACTCTGCTTATGCTGACAATTTGCAGATCAGCTCTGTGGTTGGACGAAGGCAGTACTAGAGAATGCGGGGCATTTTTCTGCCTTTATATTTTCTCATAAAGCACCTCCTTTTCTTCTTGGTTACCCATATATACCTTTTACTCTTATAAGAACAATTCAGTAACATACTTCATTTAAAAAAAGAATTGTTTATGGTTATTTTATTTTGTAGCATGTTTGACGATCAAAACTTGATATGGAGACTTTTTTCAGACAGGAAGGTGAGCTCTTTGTCTAAATGCCAGGGTTGTGAATTACAGCTGTTGTAGTTGTCTTTTGGTCTTGATCCTACAGTCTTTGAAGTCGGAGGGTCTATTTGCATGAATAAAGGGTTGTAGGATTGGGCCATAGATCTCCCCCCTCCCCCCCCTTTTTTGTGAGAACTTTTCCTATACATAATGTTCTAGAATTCCTATTAAACTTACATGAATCTAGAACTAAGATGTTATTTGTTCCAGATTTAAGTTAGCGATTTCCTTATTTTCACATTTCTTTCCTATATTTTAAAGATCTTTGGGAACCAGCATTGTTGTTAATTTTCCAAAATATGTCTCAACTCATTTTTTTAAAGCTACCAACTCTGATTGATTAAACATTTTTTTGGAAAATGTTGAGAAGATTTTCCCTTAAATTCATTTTGCACCATTGATCATACCATTTCTTTGTCACTTTGTTTGATTTTGTTCTAATGCCTTTTCCTTAGTTTATTTCTCTGCTGGGTATGACATGCAATTGGTTTATATATGGTGAAGACTGTCGTGAACACACAATCCTAAATTCTTATTATTTAATTTGTTTTGGTATTTTGCTCATTACATACATCTGTAATTTAACTCTCATGAATACAGCCTTTCCTGTAATGACTCGTTTCAGAATAATGAATACATACCATTTTATTCAGCGTTCAGAACAGTTAACAAAATATTCCATTAGCAGTAGAGGCAGAGCTGGTAGCAACACCTATAGTTAAATTTCAGAGTGGTAGCCGTGTTAGTCTGTATCAGCAAAAAGAACGAGGAGTACTTGTGGCACTTTATGCCCTAATAAATTTGTTAGTCTCTAAGGTGCCACAAGTACTCCTCATTCTTTTTACCTATAGATAAGGTTGCCTAACATTTTCTGTTATAAGTGCCTGTTTTCAGTTGCTCATAACTTTGTCGTACTCTAACCCGTTGGGCTCTTTCCCCCCCATGCTTGCTGTGTTGCAGACAGAATTAACTTTCTGTAATGTTTCAGTGAAAATGGTTCAGCCATTTCCAAAGAACGAGGTTAGGAGAAAAAAGTAGTTCTGCTAATGATAAAAATATTTTTCAGACACTTTTTTGAAGTGATTTGGAGCAGGAATTGCAAATTTGTTATGGGTATAGTTCTAGAATCAGAGACATATCCTTTTCTATGTCATTGAAAATCTGTGTAGATTTTTCTATTTTGGCTCAGTAGAGCTTGTTAGAACGTGGCTGCTAAAATCCCTAAAGCTGCACTGAGCATGCTCATTCCTCACAGAGCTCCCTGCGTGCCGGTTATATTGCGCATGTTCGCAGCCCTCACCAAACATTCTATGTGGGCAGTAGATGTGGTCACCCCAATCTCAAAAAAGGTATATTGAAATTGGAAGAGGTACAACAAAGGTCAACAAAAATGATTGGAGATATGGAACAGCTTCCATATGAGGAGAGATTAATAAGACTGGGACTTCTCACCTTGGAAAAGAGATGACTACAGGGGGATATGATTGAGGTTGATAAAATCATGACTGGTGTGGAGAAAGTAAATAAGGAAGTGTTATTTACTCCTTATAACACAAGAACTAAGGGTCACCACATGAAATTAATAGGCAGCAGGTTTAAAACAAACAAAAAAGTATTTCTTCACACAAAGCACAGTCAACCTGTGGAACTCTTTGACAGAGGATGTTGTGAAGGCCAAGACTATAACAGAGTTCAAAAAGAACTAGATAAATTCATGGGGGATAGGTCCATCAGTGGCTATTATCCAGGATGGGCAGGGATGGTGTCCCTAACCTCTGTTTGCCGGAAGCTGGGAATGGGCAATAGGATGGATCACTTGATGATTACATGTTCTGTTCATTCCCTCTGGGGCACCTGGCATTGGCCACTGGGACGGGATCCTAGGCTAGATGGACCTTTGCTCTGACCCAGTATGGTTGTTCTTATGGTCACAAAGCTATACCTCCAAATTCAGGGGATTCAGCTGCAGCAGCATCACCTCTCTTTTGGCTTGACCTTTGGAAAGGTCCACTTAGTTGGGAACCAGGAGGAGATGATGGTGAGTTCTAGTTCTAGTTCTAGCTCTCCCACTCACTGGTGTTATTTATGTGCTATTCATAGCCATTAATATTGAGCAATTCCTCATACCCCCTGCAGGCAGGTATCATTTATCTATATTACAGATGGGATAACTGAGTAGTTGCTCAGGTCAGTTCTAGTCTCAGCTCTGTTAGAACTCAGGTCTCTAATGTTTCAAGTCTATCTCATTGATTTAGCCACACTGCCTTTCGGAATGAATGTGCTGAATCTACATGATAGTTCATGCTGTCTGTAACATCTAGTCTACATTGCCTTCAGTAACCTGGAATGGAACCCAAGATTCCCAGTTAACGGCATTCCTTTGCTGTCTTGTAAATAGTTGTGTAAGTCACTGGCAAATTGAGTTTCACATTCCTTTTCTAGTGGCTGTCCCACTAGAGTAACAGTCTACTACTGCTACCAGTTACTCCATTAGCTCAGTTTGTTGGGGTCTGCTCTGTGGTTATAAAGATAGGTTGGATTCCAAACCTGCTGCTGACTTCTGTGGTGGCTCTGTGGTTCTAATGGAATTTCTATTTTTGCAGTTAAAAAACAAACAAAAAAACCTAAAGGAGCTACATTAAAAACCACTACACTAAAATAATGTGAGGCTTGCAAAATCAAGCAATCGAAAGGAAATGTCAGAATTAAGGTTGTCTATGAAATCTTAATTCAGTCCTTTGTGCATATTGCATTATAAGTTTTTCTTTAATACTACCACTGCTATTGTTAAATCACATACTGTTTGTCCTATACAACCCCTGTCTCATTTTGTGTACCTACTGGACAATGAATAAGGCAGACACTTACAAGAAGAGAAGGGGTTGGTGCTTTAATGTATTGGACTCGGACCCAGGAGAGCTGGATTCTGTCCTCACCTGTCACAGACTTTCTATGGCCCTGTGTAAAGTATAAACTTTGGTCAGTGTAAGCTACATCAGCGTACAGCTTCTGAAGTTTGTATATTGCTTGTGCATATACGTTCTTGGCTGCTTGCATTGTCCTGCACATACTCACCACAAGTGCTTGTGTCAATGCATAGTGCTGTGCACTATGGGTAGGAATCTCCGTGTGCCAGGCGTCACCGTCTAGCACAATTCCTTTGAGAACCTTTTGCAAGTGTTGTGGGATAGAAATGACTGACTCATGGATCTCTGGGATATAGAAGTCAAGTTTCTAGCATGGAGCTTTCTCCATCCCATAATTTCCACACCATTTTGAAGAAAAAAAAAAATCTCACAAACCATGTGGCACTTTTCAGTGTCTGCTATCTCTGACAGAAGCCTGGAGCCCCCAGAGCTCTGCACTGTTCTCATGAATGTTGCAAATACAGAACACACGATTTCCCTGTATTTGCCGACCAACAGGAGGAACTGTAACAGTGGGGTCAGTGATGATTTTTCTATGGTTATTCAAGTGTTGGTGGCTCAGTGGAGACACGTCATTGTTATCAATGTGCTCTGGTTGGGGAAGGTGCATGATGCCCACATCTGTAAGAACAGAGTACTGTTCAGAGGAATAGAGCCTCTCTTCAAATTTTACAACCCCTAATCCATGAATAAAGATTGAATTTTCTGAGGATTAAGTAAATGTTAGTTTGTTTAATGGACCCTTTAAAAAACATATTCTGGTGAGTCTCTGGTGAGGATATCTGGGACTAGATGTCTCAGAATGAAAGTTGTGCATTTTAACCCAGGAATTCCCTGTTCCTGAATTGTGGTCGTTATTCCTGTTCTTGGAGTTCCATGACATGCAAATACAGATTTAATGTGCCTGACAGTTGTCGCTGTTGTGGTGTCTTCTAGTGGGATTACCTCTGGGAAATTGGTTAAGTAGTTCATTATAACCACATGATGTCTTCCCAAGGAATTGCAAGTTGTTTGTGCTTTGTCATTGGTTCTTTCTGCTGGTAATATCTGTACTTCCGATGTGTTCCACACTTGCTTTCTTCTGGCCACAAATTAATAGTGACATAGAACACACCTTCTCTAGCTCTCCTTTTTGATTTGGTCATTCAGAGGTGCCCATCATATATTTATTCCAATATTTTCCTTCTCATCACTATGGAACCATTATCTTTGTATTTTTTCAAAAGCACCCCCGAGATAACTGAAAGCTCCTTTTTACAGTAGGAATAGGCAGGTAGAAAGTGTTTCCCCCTCCTTCCTTTACTTATTGCTTGTATCACTGCAATGTTTCAACCTTAGCTGTTTGTCACCAGTTCATCCCATGTGCCTGTAGATACAGCCCATGGCACTTATCATGTTCACATATATGTTCATTGCTTGTTCCAGATCATCAGACTGTGTATTGTCAGATGGAGGATATACTCTTGCTAAATGGCATCCAGGTTGGAACTCCAGGGTCATATCATACTTTCTGTATATTTTCAAAAATAGTTGCTGTGTTTTTGGTGGTGTTTCTCTAGGTCCATTTTGTGTACAGTAGAACCTCAGAGTTCATAGAATATCAGGGTTGGAAGGGACCTCAGGAGGTCATCTAGTCCAACCCCCTGCTCAAAGCAGGACCAATCCCCAGACAGATTTTTGCCCCAGATCCCTAAATGGCCCCCTCAAGGATTGAACTCAGATACCTGGTTTTAGCAGGTCAATGCTCAAACCACTGAGCTAGCCCTCCCCCTTGAACACGAGAGTTTTGAACTGACCAGTCAACCACACACCTAATTTGGAACAGGAAGTACACTATCAAGCAGCAGCAGAACCCTCTCCCCCCACCCCCCCCCCCCAAAGGGGGGGGGGAATACAGTATGGTACTGTGTTAAATGTAAACTACTAAAAAAAAAGGGAAAGCAGCATTTTTTTCTGCATAGTAAAGTTTCAAAGCTGTATTAAGTCAATGTTCAGTTGTAAACTTTTGAAAGAACCACCATAAAGTTTTGTTCAGAGTGACGAACATTTGAGTTATGAACAACCTTCATTCCCAAGGAGTTTGTAACTCTGAGGTTCTACTGTATTGCAATCAGTTGTTTGTGATCAGTTTCTTCTTTGAGGCTACCACCAGAGAAAATCATGAAAAGTTGTACCTCCATATGCCAGCTCTCATTTCTTCTCAGTTTTAAGTTTGTGCGTACGTCTTCTCTGTAGCTGTCATAGCTCTAGAGGCACACAAGGTTGGCAACCAGTCTGTTCCATGACACTAATAGCACTGCTCCCAGCCCTGTTGAAACATCTGTGGCTTTCAGTGGGCCAAAAAATTACAGCTCTGGAGTTGATGTCTGAACTCTTTCATGCTCTGGCATATATGCCCATTCAGTGCTCTTGTGGAGGTGAGTCTTAGGTGCGTTGTGTGAGCTGCATAGTTAGATATGAATTTGCTGACATAATTCAACAGGCCTAGCAACCTTTATATTTCCTTTTTATCTTCTGGTTTCAGCATGGTCACTGTTGCTCAAATCATTGATTTAACCGGCAAAATTCCCTTTGAGGAATTTCTTCCAAGTATGTTATGTCTCTTGTTTGAAATTGACATTTGGTCTTACTCAGTTTAAGGTTATTAGCTCTTACAATTTGCAGTACTCTCCTCAGTTGTTCCTGATGTTCAATGGCAGTGCTGCCCCAAATTAGGTTATCAATGTATACTTTAATGCCTGCTAGACCCTCTAGCAGCTGGCTTATTTTACAGTGAAATAATACTTTTGGAGCCAAACATATTCCAAAAGGCAGTCTTAGGAAGTGGTATCTCCCAAACGGTGTATTGAAACCGCAGATCTTGAAGTCCTCTGTGTCCAAGGGGATCTACCAAAATTCTGCATCCAATTTGCTGAAAAATTTGGGTCCTGCCAACTCGGACAATAGTTCACTTCTTGTGGGCAAGTGGAATTGTTCTCTTTTTATGTTTTTGTTCAGCTCCTTAGGGTTCATACATAGCTGTAGTCCCCCTCCTTTTTCTCTACAATTACTCAGGAGTAAACCCAGTCTGTTTTGTTTTTCTATTTGGTGAATGATACCATTTGCTGTCATATTTTGCAGCTCTTTTTCCAGCCTCTTGGAACTTTTCATAGACTCTTTTGCAGATTATGCATCTTCTCATAACTGTGTCTTATGTGTTACTTGTTTCCTGTGAATACATCTGTATATGATGTTATTAATACTTTCTGTTTCTTTGATTGTCTGTCTCTGGCATTACATCCTCTTAATGAGACAAAGCACCTCACTCATGTGTAGGCCCAAGATTGGTTGCTTACTTCTGTGTACCACCACAAGCTCTTGTATCATTTCCCCCCTTGTATTTAAATGTCAGTGTGCATTCTCCCAACACTGGAATTTTTCCTCCATTATACTCTTTCACAGATAGTTTTGACTCTTCAACTTTTATATGCTCCTTACATCTCTCCGTTTCAGTTTACTATATTTATTTCTGCCCCAGTGTCTTACCTTGTATGTCACTTAAGTGCCATTTGCGCATATTTTAATTAGTGACCGGTTTCAGAGTAGCAGCCGTGTTAGTCTGTATCCATAAAAAGAACAGGAGTACTTGTGGCACCTTAGAGACTAACAAATTGATTTGAGCATAAGCTTTCGTGGGCTACAGCCCACTTCATCGGATGCATAGAATGGAACATATAACAAGTGTGTGTGTGTGTGTGTGTGAGTATAATATATATATATATATATTAATTAGCCTCTTAGAGCCGGTATGGCATCTTGTGTGTGTGTCAGTAAACTTTACAGCACCATGCACAAACACATATATTATTCAGACTTGTTCTGTCAGGAACTTCCAGCCCATCATATATTTTGTTCAATAGGTTTGAAATAAACAACTTCCTTACAAATTAGCTGAGGCACTGATTAGAAGAGGCAGAGTTTAGTACTGGCCCCAAACTACAATTTAGAGTTGAAATGTAGATTAGTAATATTGGTGAAAAATACAAATTCATGTAATGGATTTTATAATCCAGGTTTTTTGTTATTTTTAAAAATAAGATAAAGGGCCAAATTCTTGCTTGCTTTACTCAGCCAAGAGTGTAAGTTGCATGACTAAGGTGAATAGGATTTGGTGGAAAATCAGCATCACGTACACAGGCCTTCATATCCAGAGATGTTGAAATCAGCAACAATAATGCTTCTCTCAAGTAGGGTTTGGATATAAATATGTGGGTGTTTTTTTTTTTTTTTTTGTTTTGTTTCGTTTTTAAATGCATTAGTATTCAGGAGGAGAAAAAACCCTGTAATAACTTATCTGACATAATTTAGAACAGTTGAACACAGAACAGAGCAATTGGAGGGAGCATTGTATCACTATTAAATAACCAAACACGGAAGACTACATGTTTGCTACTTCTCAGTGAGCTTGTTTGGTACTAGCTGTAAGAGAGATTTTATCTTCCGTTACCAGATAATAAGTGTTGTCCTAGTTCTGTGGGCACAAGTTTAAAGGTTGCTTTTTTTGTAGTAAACAAATTAAAAAAAATCTCTTTCATTAAGTTGGTTTATTTGACTACACTGTTAGTTTTCTAGGATCTAAGCTATATTATCTCCAATTCCCTCTATTTGTGAAAGGATGATCTACCAATACTGCTGTATTGTATGACAGTGTAATATATACTGTATGTAGTGTTGTATATACTGTAATATATGAGGTTTATTTAGATGTCTGTATTACATGTGTTATAGTTACTTGCATTTGTATATATGTTGGAAGATCTTAAAACACTTCACAACCTTAAACTGATATATTTTAGGATGACTTCTCCTCCTACCAATGGAGTGCCTCTAGATCGATGATCATATGCAGCTTGAGTTTGACAGAGCATAGCAACAATGTACTCTTCATTTAAGGGCAGGAAATGAAGAAGAATAGTATGTCCAATTGAAAAAACAGGGGACTTTAGGTAGGCAGAATGTAATTACCCAAGTTGGAGTTTAGTCAGGACAATGGGCGTACAGCCTTATTCTTATGAATAGTGCCACTGGATATTTAATGGCACCTTAGAGACTAACAAATTTGTTAGTCTCTAAGGTGCCACAAGTACTCCTGTTCTTTTTGCGGATACAGACTAACATGGCTGCTACTCTGAAACCTGGATATTTAATGACTACCTCAGTTTTATGCCATTTGAAAACTAGGACCTCCCAGTATCATGATGATCCAAGCACCCTGCTGTGACACTAGCTCATTACTGATTTGTTGAGACAATGCCACTTACTGAATCATCAATGTCACTACTTCCAGCACCCAGTTCTGCAACAGACTTACATTGGGGAAGTCATTCGTACTCTCTCTGACTCAGGTTCTCAATTTGCAATATGGGTATATTGATGCTTATTCAGCTTTGTAACCCCTGTGAGATCTCTGGGGGAAAAAGTATTGGTAAAATATTAAACATTATTGATTTATTATTTGACTTAGAGGCATTCCCTCCAAGTTCTGATTCAGTTTTATGGGATTATTGCAATTAAAAAAAATCCTGTGACTACAAGGCTGAGATTGTAAGATTTTTGGGGCAGAGACTGTCTTTTATTTCTGTTTGTACAGCACCGTGTGGTCCTGGTTCATGACTGGGGCTGCTAGCCACCAGAATAATACACACAATTAAGATTTTATAATTATTTGTATTATTGATTATCATTATTTGTTGAGCTCCAATTGTTTATATTATTTTGTTAGAGCCCTGTAAGTTAAGCACAAGCATAATCTTTTGTAGAATTGAGAACTGTTGCAAACATTTCAGAGAAGAAAGTTTCATTCTTGTATTTATTTGAAAGGTTTCATGTACACCTGTGGCATTGAATGGACAAAGGTACGGTTGTAGGGTATTTAGGTATGTCATATGCACATACGTATATTAACTTTTAGTTTGGTAATATATGAAATGTAAAATACTCGTAAGAAGTGAGCCCAGTTCCTTAGTAACATGAGATACTAGTTTAGTCAAAGGAACACCCCCTCCTCTCCACCATCAGTGCCTGTTTTTCATTTAGTGTAATGTATATTTTGTATTAAACATCTACTTGAGTGTTCTGTGCCAAGTGCAGTTATTGCTTCCAGACTGAAAGTCAAACAGCTTGGAAAATAAAGTACTGGTAACTTTCTCTACTGCAGATAGTACAATCTTTGAAGTAGTGCTCCTTTTGGAAAAGAGAAATGATTGGTATATTAGATGAATCCTAAAAAAAACTTTTTTTGGTGGACAGGGGAAATTAACTAATGCCTTTTGAAGAACAAATCTTATGTGGCTGTTTATATCCTGAAGAAAAGGTAAGTTGCTTAATAATTGGTGTAACTAAAAGGGATTCATATTCACTGTCTAATTGGTGGGAATGGTGTTCCATACGTAGTATATCAGGTGAGTGAAGGCTTTTTCTGTCTTGCTGACACTTTCAGAACGTTTTGTACAACACTTGCATCTTATGAACGTTTAAGAAAAAACAAAAACCCAACAACTTGTACTAATGGTGAGATAGATGCTCCTTTTGCCTCTGGCAAAATCCTCTACCACAGATGGTCTTGCAGTGAAGAGAACTGTTAGAACTTTTTTTGTCTTACACTAAAAATGAAAATGGTCCCTACAAGGCTGGAAGATTGAGAAGATTGAGATTACACTTGTTAGTGTTTGCCATTTCCTTTGTGCATACCTGATTTCTTCTCTTTATCTTCATGTAATCAGGAGCTATATCCATTTCCAGAATCTAATTGAACGCAATGAAGAAAGGGGTTGGGCCGTTAAGCCTCTACATTCTCTGCTCTTTGTGCTGATCATGGTGCTAAAAAGAGATGAGTTAACATAAACCTGAGTAGGCTGTTTAACCTTTTTTCTCTTCTGGAAATGTAGATGCAATAACATTTGCAGCTGAAAAGGCTCATTCGCAGTTTCTAATGTTTAAGGATGCAAATGAAGCATTTTGTCTTTACTGTCGCCTGGAGGTGTTATGCAAGAAAACAGAAAGAGGTTTCTAGGATTAGTTCCACAGATTTCTTTTATCATGTAAAAAACCAAGGCAGGTTTCAGTGCCATGAACTGAAGAAAACAATATGGAAAACATCTAGGGGAAATTCTTACATGTTTTCATCTAGTTCTACCTAAATTTTCTGGGCGTTCATTATTTCTGAAAAGTTAAATACTTAGTTCTGTTGTGGTGCATAATATTAAAGTTAACTTTGTATCCTTTTTGGGATCCTCACTTTTTTTTTAAAGTATCCTATAGATAGAAGCACAATTGATCATTAATATTTGTATGTCATGTAAGTTACTGTACACTTACATTTTATAGTAGATTTTCTTTGTTAGAATGTGCTTTCTGACTTCTTATATGGACCGGTGCTGCATTTGGGTTCTTGAGAAATGTACAGTTATAATAATAAAAAGAGGATTACTTAGATTATTCTTAAGCTTTGATTTAGTGTTTTATTAAATAAAATCCAAAGCAAAAACTTGAATTTGAATACTTTTTCACGAAGATGAAGATGGTTAGCTTTTTGAGAGTGCAGAGAACGTTTTTTCAATTGTTTTTTACTGTTGCACTCTCCTGTTAATGATATTTTAGTGTTCTTATTATTGCATTTCTACAAATTGGTAATTTCTTCTAAATAAAGAAAATACAGTTTATTGTATATACTATGAAATTCCTGTATGTAATAAATGTGAAAATTAGTTCATATGATAGTACTAGTATTACTGTATGATAGTATGATTTTGGAATATATATGCCCTTATAAGATTATTGTGCCATTCTAATTACCATGTTACCGGTATAGAATTTCATATTTTAGGAAACTTTAAAATAAATGTTAGTTTCTAATATTACTTTTTCATTTAGTTATTTGTGCCTTAGGTGATGCTGACTAGATGTATTATGGCTGCTCCTTGACCCCTACCCAAGAGGTTACATACCTTTCTTCTGAGAGAACCAGTTGCAGGGGTAGTGGAACTAGACTCCTATAATGCAGTCTTGGGTCCAGTCCATACTGGGCTAGAAACAGTGCTTGGAAATCATGTTTAAACTTTATTTAAGCATGATTCTATCTAAACAGAATTCTGGAACAGTTTCAGTGCCCCCCCCTTTTTTTAATGTTAGTTCTTGTGGAAGTGTACTTAAATATAGTGTAAACACTGTGCCCATACTCTCTGCGCAGCCTGTTACAGAGAGGGCAAGAGTGTCAAATGTTTGGTGCAACTTGAGGTAGTCCTATTTTTGTATCCTGTCCATAGGAGGCTTGTGCTTGTAATATGGACTGAAATGTATTAAATATCCAGAAGGCTAGACTGATTACGTATGTTATTTTATTGGTATTATAGGACAAAAATTCACTGTCTTCAATAAAATGATTAATTTGCAACAAAATTTATTTCTGGCTAGTTGGCTGTCTGATCATGTATATATTCCCATTGCTATGTATAAGTTAGACTGTTACTTGGAATGAAGAGTGGGCATAATTCATAGCAGTTCTCAGTGTGGTGGTGGTGGTGTACTACAGAGGAGTATACAAATAAACCTTGTTAGTCTATGTTTTAATAAAGCAAAAACATAAATTTAAGCCTCCCACTTGGATGAATTCCAAGTAGAGTAAATACTATCCAACCTATTTCAGGGGTTGCAGGATTTTAAATGGGTATCCTATCATGGTCAATTTTTTTTCCCTTATGTTCATATTTGTGAAAGTGCTTTTAAGGTTTCTATAAACTCAATTTTAAGAACAGTCTGAAGCAAATTTCTTAAACCTAGTTTCATTTGATTTAAAGTAGAGTTCCTTCTTTTTTCAACAACTTTTTTCCTTTTTTTTAAAACCCTTTTTATTTTTAAGATTTATTCTTACATACAGCACTTACATCTACGTGATAGAATATGTAAACAGTAACATGCATAATGCAAGGTTCAAAACTAAAAAAACTTGTCAAAGGATAACTTGACCAAATTACACTATTTTGATATTTCTGTTGTGAATGGTGTGTGTGTGTGTGTGTGTGTGTGTGTGTAATATAAAATATATAAATTTCAAATATAGGATAATGCACAGGGCCATATTAATTTCTTCTTGGATTCCTTGACCCAAAAGACACTAATGACTTATACAATGTAGGGATTGATTTTCAACATTTGTAGTTGTGCCTCTGCTCACATGTAAAATGTGAGTTTACTTTTTGAGCATCTGACCAGAAGTATGTGTGCACGTATGTAAATCTGTTTGCACACACATGATCAGAGGCATTTAGACAACCATATTAAAGGGATTTAATATCCACAAATTTATTGAAAACTAGACCTATGATGATGCATTTCTGTAACTTGTCTCTCTTAATATGGGATTCTAGATGTGTTTGAAAGAGTGTATTAATCCTATTTTCTGTCAAGCAGAGAACCAGTCTCTCTAGTATACAGATGGTATTTCCCATACTTAGCTTTTTAACCAATCAGACAGATCATCCATTGTGATAACTTTAATATCTTGGCAAACAACTCTGCTACAGAGGATGTGTATATCCCGTTTGGTTAGAATCTAATTGCTTGAAGTTCATCTGGAACTGGAAAGCGGAGTATCTGCTGATTCTGACTCATTGAATTGAGTGAGGGGTGAAAGTCACAAGAAAGTGTGTGCTAGATGCCTTACGGGTAGAAGCTACATAAAAAGTTTGTTGAAAAACTTCTGTTAGTCACAAAGACTAGTAAAAAGAACAGGAATACTTGTGGCACCTTAGAGACTAACAAATTTATTTGAGCATAAGCTTTTGTGGACTAAGCAGCTCACTTTATATTATTTTTGATTACGAATAATTGCACTGTAAAAATGATAAATAAAGGAAATAGTATTTTTCAATTCTCCTCATGCAAGTACTGTAGTGCAATCTCTATTGTGAAAGTATAACTTACAAATGTAGATTTTTTTAATTACATAACTGTACTCAAAAACAAAACAATGTAAAACTTTAGAGCCTACAAATCCATTCAGTCCTACTTCTTGTTCAGCCAATCGCTAAGACAAACAAGTTTGTTTACCTTTACAGGAGATACTGCTGCCTGCTTCTTATTTACAATGTCACCCGAAAGTGAGAACAGACGTTCGCATGGCACTTTTGTGGCCGGCATTGCAAGGTATTTACATGCCAGATATGTTAAACATTCGTATACCCCTTCATGCTTCAGCCACCATTCCGGAGGACATGCTTCCATGCTGATGATGTTCGTTTAAAAAAAAAAAATAGTGCATTAATTAAATTTGTGACTGAACTCCTTGGGAGAGAATTGTATGTCTCCTGCTCTGTTTTTCCCACATTCTGCCATATATTTCGTGTTATAGCAGTCTCGGATGATGACCCAGCACATGTTGTTTGATTTAAGAAGACTTTCACTGCAGATTTGACAAAATGCAAAGAAGGTACCAAGATGAGATTTCTAGAAATAGCTACAGCACTCGACCCAAGGTTAAGAATTTGAAGTGCCATCCAAAATCTGAGAGGGACGAGGTGTGGAGCATGCTTTCAGAAGTCTTAAAAGCGCAACACTCAGATGCGGAAACTGCAGAACCTGAACCACCAAAAAAGAAAATCAATCTTCTGCTGGTGGCATCTGACTCAGTTGATGAAAACGAACATGCATCGGTCTGCTCTGCTTTGGATCGTTATCGAGCAGAACCCGCCATCAGCCTGGATGCATAGCCTCTGGAATTGTGGTTGAAGCATGAAGGGACATATGAGTCTTTTGCGCATCTGGCATGTAAATATCTTGTGACGCCGGCTACAATTGTAAATAAGAAGCAGGCAGCAGTATCTCCCGTAAAGGTAAACAAACTTGTTTGTCTGAGCGATTGGCTGAAGTAGGACTGAGTGGACTTGTAGGCTCTAAAGTTTTTACATTGTTTTATTTTTAAATGCAGTTTTTTCGTACATAATTCGACATTTGTAAGTTCAACTTTCATGATAGAGATTGCACTACGTTACTTATATTAGGCGAATTGAAAATACTATTTTATTTTTTACAGTGCAAATATTTGTAATAAAAACTCAATATAAAGTGAGCACAGTACACTTTGTATTCTGTGTTGTAATTGAAACCAATATATTTGAAAATGTAGAAAACATCCAAAAATATTTAAATAAATGGTATTCTATTATTGTTTAACAGTGCAATGTATCACGATTAATTTTTTTAATCACACGTTTAATTATGAATAATTTTTTTTAATCATTTGACAGCCCTAATTATAAATTTGCTCTTTAGAAAAGTGGAACTACCAAAATTCCCCTTGTTGTAGTTTGCTTTTGGGTATACGGGAAACATCTGACAAAACTTTACCATTGGGTACATGACCATTCTATTTCTAAACAAAATGCAGATGCATGTTATGCTAAGTTTACTGTGAGATCCGAATGTAACAGTCTAAATGCAAAGTGGAAACGTGGCAAGGGTTGGGGTTCAATAAGCCTTCAAGTTTTGAATATATTTTTGAATACATATGTGGGAAAGAGAACAGTTGGAAGTTGTTCTTGATATTTAGTGTAACAGGAGTTTGACAAACTATCAGCCGAAAAGGATTTGGTCTGCTTTTTAGCATCTTAGTTTGGGTATTTGTTGAATTTTCTGCAGTTTCGTAGGTATGTTGCAGAGCACAATGTGCAGGGTCCTGCATTTTGAGTGATCTTGTCACACTTCATAGTGTTAAATCACTTTTTGGAATAATTTAGGCGGTGGGAAAGAACTAGATGGGGGAAGTGATCCAATGTAGCTAGACTAGCTTCATAGGGGGATGAAGAACAGGTGCTTTTCTGTCTCCTGTTGACATTTTTAGAATAGTTTTATGGGAGGACAAAGATTTTGAGTTGTCAGATGCATAGGACAGTGAGTTGGTGCATGTGTCGAAAGGGAGATTGTTTCCCTCTTATTTTTAGAAAGCACAAGTTTTAAACTAAATTTGAAGATAATTTAAGAATTTTTTTAAACCCATGTTGTTGTTTTTTAAAAACCATGCAGGTACTTTAACTTTCTTGGACTCAACATGTAGGAATGTTGTGAGTCTGTCATATCTTCTGCAAGTGTAGAATAATGTAGATTTATTCTGGAAGTTCTAAAGTGGACTCCTCTAGAATCTATTCTTCCTTGGTATCCCTGCTTGCATTAGAGAACAAAAAGACAGCACAGAAGTTTTATTTGTTGTAATTGTGGACTCTGTGCAGCACAATGAGAAGTGGCTTGGCCATAGGATCCGGTTCATGACTTCTTCATTTCTCCTCTTACGGAGAAGTATTCAGACCTTCATCCTGTGAGCTGCTGAACTCTGGCTCAGATCCAGTAAACATTTACGCATGAGCTTAACTTTGTCTGTGGTTTGTCCCAAGTCAGTGTGACTACTTACATGCTTAAATACTTTGCTGAATTGGGGTCACAATGCTCAGCTCCTTGTAGAACTGAGTCCATAACGCTTTCCTCTACGCTTCTAGGTGAAGTTCCTTTCTTCTTCATCACTTTTTCTGCACCTTCTCTTCTTAGCTTTTTTCCCTTCCTTCCTCATCCCCCCCTCACCTTCCTAGGGATGAAAGTAACATTCAACATTTACTGGTGCCGGCCCCGGAAAGGGGTGAGGCCTCAGGTGCAAGGGGCGTCAGCGTCCCTCAGCCAGCTCATCCGCGCAGCCTGGCCTGCGCCGCCAGGGGCTCCAGCGGCGACTTAAAGGGCCCGGGCTCTGGCCGCTTTAACGTTGCTGCCTCTTCCCCCTCCCCCCATCATCGTCCTTGCCGGTGGGGACCCAGCAGGGCTGCCGATGGGGGGTGTAAAAGGAGCAGCGACGTTAAAGTGCTTTAAGCGGAGTTGTTAAAGCACTGCTGTGGCAGTGCTTTAACGTTGGCTAGTAAGCCCAGTACCTGCCGCCCCTTTTTACTGGTACGCCTTTCCAGCCCGTACTGGCTTACTTTCACCCCTGCACCTTCCTAACATATATCAGAGTCTTAGCTGCCAAAAGTATATGCAATGACTGGCACTTCTGTCAGTGAGATACTGTGCATCACTGTCTGAAGAAGATAAAGTTTCCTTCTTCTCTCTCTTCCGGTCCTCTGAGGAGTTTGATTCTGGCAGACTCAATGATGGGGATGTGTGATTAATTACAAAAAATCTAATATATATATATATATATATATATATCTAATATTTATATATATAAAGATCAAAGACTCCTTTTAAATAGAAAAATACGAAGGAAATGTAAGATTTTTTTTTTAATACCAGTCTTCACAAATATTATTGACTCGTGGACTGAGTGGTAACACCTTCCTGAGAAGAAACTTGTTCCTGTTGTATGTTCATAACTACTTAAGATTCAAGAATATGAAAGAAACCTGCTATTGTATCTATACTATAGTTGCATCAGATTCTCTTTTTTAATAAAAAATTGGTCATTTCACTAGGACGATGCATCTTCAAAAGATCCAGTTAACAAATGAATTCCATGTAACTTAATCACCTCTGCGAATGTCGTGAACTTTCCCCTCGGCAGTTTGTGAAAAACTCTCCCTCACTCGTTTCTGGATGATAATTCTCCCTCTCTGCTAGTTCAAGAAATAACGCAGGTTTTTGATTCTCTCTGCTAGATCTACCTGAAGGAATCATTCTTCCACATTCTTATCCACCTATTTCACTGTTTCTGTCAGACACTTCAAAACAGGGTTCAATTTAAATACCTTCAAACTTAGGCTCGTAGTTTTCTGTTTAAGAAAAAAACAACAGAAAACAGGGTTGTTTTTTTTCTGTTTACGTTCATATTGTCTGTTTCCTTAAATCCATTTAAAGACTTAAGCCCTAAGCTGACTTCTTCTGAAACTAAATCTCAATTTAGTGCTGCAGGTTCTCATTAAACCTTTCTATTAACCACTCCAACAAGCCCCTTAGTATTATCCATTACTTGACTCCCTCAAAATAGCCTTTTTTAGTGGCCCTCAATTCAGACTATATCTGAATTTTTTTCTGAACAAAGTGATCAGTGTTCAGAATACCACCCTCCTCCCTAAATACCTAAGGTGCTCATCCTTAAGATCAACTCCTTATTTCTTGTCCGTGAGAACATCTTACCATCTCTGCATTCTAAGCAATCCCAAAGAGACCATTTTGTAACAAATAATGTGCATTGATTGTTATTTTTGCAACATCGTGACATTGCATTTTTCACATTTTGGTGTTTATATCAATAAGTTCTTTATTGACACATCAATAAAATGTGAAGACATAGCTACTGTGACATCAGCCATAATAATCATAAATGATTACATGGTCTTAAAAGGATAAGATAAATAGGTGACAACCCAACATGTGTGCACCCATCCCACACATAAAATTAATTTTAACTTTGTAGTTAGATGTTGATAGATGTTTGGCTGTATGTGTGTGTGCTCTCTGTGTGATGCCCCAGCCCTACGCAGACAGCTGGCATGGTGGACCTCGAGCGAATCACTCAATGACCACAAAATCCATTAACGGACGAAGGCACCAGGCCAGGTTTATTGTTGACAAAGCACAGTACTATTATCCCTCGGCCTCTACCAGACCACTAATACATGTATGCCCATAACAATGTACCAGCTCAGTGAGTGGCGGGACTTTCCGTTCCTTCCTAGGCCAGAAAAAAATACTTCCTCTGAAATACATCCTTATACCTCGATACAAAGAAGTTAGTATTGCCCCTCTAACATAGTTAGTTACTGCCCCCTGATGGGGCTAGTTATTATTCATCACCTTGTACATGTTGGTTCAATCAAAACATCTTTATACGTACTATCATCCTGACATTTTTTAGAAGGGGTCAGTGTGTTCCTGTTGTCCTTGGGGAATGTTTTTGTACCATCCTTGATATTAGGATGTTCTGGTACCACTTGATATCGGGATGTGTTTGCTCTGTGACTAGGAGTGTGTATTTCTGTAATATCGGCCCTGTTCTTGCCAGATTCTATGAGCAGATCCTGCCTCATACCAGGCCTCTGATACAAGGGCTTATGTCTCAGGCTCTCTTCCTACTAAATTCCCCCATTTTTTGTCTTTTTATGGGGAGGATATTTACCCATCGTCCCGGAAAAGCATAATGCTTGGACTGAAGATGGCCCAGTGGGCTAAACACTGTTGTTATGTGGCCACCTTACTTTCCCATTCACATATTCACGCCCCGTCTGTTCCTTAGTCTGCACGTTCCCTTGTACGACTGATGGACAGATTTTATTTTCCAATTGTTTTTAGTCCCTTGTAGTGGACCTGGGAATGTTAGGCCTGGCACCATGACTGAGGCATGGGGTGTAGAGTTGTACTTTGATAACCTGTGGGTGACATGAGGAGGCCTTTATACTTAGTTGGTGGTCAATGAGATGGGCTTTGGTCAGGATTATAATAATATGCACATGTGTATATGTTTGTACCTTAAACATTTATTATAGGACACATTTGATTCAACACACCTCACAGAGTATCCAAGTATACTGATGTCCAACAGCCTTTACAAACTGGTATAAGTACCAACATTTGCTTTAAAAATATTAATAAGCATTTGATTATTCCTTATCATGATTATTCATTACTATGGCAGTGTTGATGGTGGCTGACCTGGGTCATTCCACAAACTTTAAAGCACAAATTCTGAACTTCAAAATAGTATCAGTGTTAAATGTCAGTTGAGAAAATATTGGTATTCAGTAAGCTGTCCTTCCTCAACACTTTCTGTTGTGGTGGGTAACTTTTGCTTCTTAACTGATTGATCAGTCAGAGAGAGGTTCTTCTCTCTTAAATCAAGCCAATGGGAAAAGCCATACAGTCTGGCATGACTACTCTTTTGATGGTTAACCTTAATCCTACTTTGATCCCCATATAAAATTTTGAATATCTTAATAATGTAATAGTTCTGGTTCTAATTTTCGAGTACAAAGGACACACAAGTTCCTTACACTACGTGTGTGTGCACACACAGGAAAGGAAAATAGTAACTTTCACCAAAGGTGATTGCAGTGGAATTGCTGGTGGACCTGCATAATATTATCCCTTAATAGAAGATTCTAAGAAACTGTTATGAAAAGTACATTTTTCACTTAAGAAAACCCACTTTTGTTGGCTAGCATCATAGGGGATAAACGAGGAAAAACCATAATTCATGCTACTGGTATTAAAGTAATTTTTATGCCACCCTATTTCCAGCTGAATGTGTAAAACCACATTTGTAAGATTTTGCTTGTCTGAAGGATGCATGCAAATATTATTATATTTTCCATATTGCAGTATTTTCAATATTTTTTAAGTTCAGTCTTCAAAGTATTTTAAAATGTTGAATAACAGACTTTATACTTTCATTTTGATGTTGGATAAGGCTTTGGTTTAAAGAATGCATAATGAAATCCTGAACTGTATTATACTTTAGTAAGCAATCTTTATAAGTCACTTGTGGCTATTTCAATCATTGGTTAACTGGACTCCTCTCACTCAAGGGATATTTCTAATTTTCAAACTGGAATACTTTGACTTTCTGCTGTTTTCTTTGGCCTGGCTTTGATTTATACAGACGTGGATTATAGGGGCTTTGAATCTGTGTGTATGCATGTTTAACAAGTCCATATACATTTTTAATGTACCAGCTCAAATGCTTCTTTCCTTTTAGTTATGTTTCTCCATAAATATATTATTTTCCAAATAAAGTTTAATTAAGTAATTTTGATTTTTCTGATGTAAACCCATAATGAACTTCTGCCTAAGGATTTTTTTTTTTTTAATTTAAACCTTCATTGTCTCCACAGGCATCAGAAGGTGTCACCTTTATTGGACCTGACACACATGCTATTCAAGCTATGGGAGACAAGATTGAAAGCAAATTATTAGCCAAGAATGCAAAGGTCAACACAATCCCTGGCTTTGATGGAGTGGTCAAGGTGAGAAACTGTTTAACTGCTGTCTCTCCTGTATAGGCTCTCACATTGTTTAAATAAAAGTACCACTCTTTTCAAAGGTGTGATATAGGATGCAATTATAAATTCAATATTCCAACTTCAATAGAAGATCCAACTGAAAAATGTCATGGTCCTGATATTTTCAATGGCAAAAATGCTTCTGAAGAAGAAGAGCTGTTGGAAGAATAGAATGAATTGTCAAATATTAAGCAGTATGCCATGGACGGCATACGAAGTGTGATTCCTCAAAACATCTCACATTTCAAATTACATTTGAGATAGTTAAGACAGGGGAATACGAGTTTAATACACCAGGTGTAGGTTGGTGGTTGTGAGTGTGTGTGTGTGTGCATGCATGCGTGCATGCATATGTACCTTGATGTGTATTTTTCTTCCTTCATTTTCCCACCAGTTGTATTAACTTTATTGGCATGGCCCAGGTAAAGTGTTGCCAAAGTTAATATGTTAAGTATTTGTGGGCAGCACAGGTTTTGCAGGGGCAATGGCATTTGATACACCATGTCTATTTTGTATTTCTCCCCAGGACTGAGTCAGTTGTAGACTCCCATATATTATGAGACTGGTTCTATAAAAAAGCTGTTTCTTTTCTTTTCTTCCAGACTTATAAGCAGTGTTTCTTCCCTGCTTTTAGTAGGAATTCTTACACTATTTCCCATAGGTTTTTCAACCATCTTTGCTGTGTTTCTTACAGCGAAACGGAAAATATTTTGATTTCATCTCTCCTTTGACATATTGATTGTGATGTTGGTCTTCTATTTTTCTACCTTTGTGTGTGTCTGTGTATAGGCTACATAACGGGCTCATAATACAAAACTGTTTTCACATGCTGAATACTTGTTGAAATGTTCACCTTTTGGGGTTAAATTTCTCATTGTTGGTCTTCATCTTCAAGTTGAATTTTTGGGATAAATTTGAGCAAAAATCCCTTCATTTGTTCTTGTTATGGGATAAAGTTATAATCTTGACAGTTGGCATTTACCTGGACCTCACAAGGCTTTGTGTACATTATGAAATATTGTTGCGCTTTCAAGATGATTGTGAACAAATGAATTTTTTGACATAATGCTGACCATGATTTAGGGCTTGTCTACTTGGGGATTTCATGGGGATTTTAGTGCAAAATATCTAGGGTGTGAATTTAAAGTGCGAGAGTGCCTTTTTGTGGTGTAGGTTAATCCTCTTCCAAAATGGATTAAGCTAAACTGCACAAAAGCATTCTTTGCACAGAATAAGTGTGTCCACACAAGGAGATGGTACTAAATACTCACTGATAGCTATACTGTACTAGCTATTCTGGGCTTTTCCCTCGTAGACAAACACTTACTGATTTGCATAGACCAAGACACACAGTGTTCAGCATCATGTCAGCTACCTAGGATTAAAACCTTCTGGTGTTTTTTGCTGGAAGGAATGAGTGACAGAGAGATTAATTGGAGAGAGGGATGTAGAGAGGACATGATGAGGGGAGAAATTGAAAGAACATATCCTACGGACCTGGGAGCAGAGGTAGTCCTTCATCTCCAAGTTCTGCGTTTTCACTAAGGGTATATCTACACTGCCCACATTACAGCATGACCGTGGCGGTGCTGTGACGTGGGCAGTGTAGAGACACTTTATCGCTGGGGGAGAGCTCTCCCGGCGATTTAAAAAAAAAACAACAACCCACCCCCAACAAGTGGTGGTAGCTTTGATAAAGCGCTGTCTATACTGGTGCTTTTCAGTGCTAAAACTTTTGTCACTTCATGGGGTGTTTTTTCACACCCTTGAACGACTAAAGTTTTAGCGCTGAAAGTGGCAGTGTAGACACAGCCTAAATCTAGCTTTTCCTGCAGCAAGAGAAGCCAGCCTGGCTTTTACACAAGTAGCTTTGCTTCCATTATGCTTTCCCCATAGAGAGACAGCTTTACAAAACCATTTTTTCCTATGTGGATTCTTCTTTGAATTGGCCTGAGAATGACCTGGACGCTGGATGCTAGTCACCTGTGGATCTGCATACTCTAGGCCAGGGGTCTCAAACACGCGGCCTGGGGGCCGCATGCGGCCCGCGGGGTTATTTTCTGCGGCCCGCGAGCTCCTAGCGGCCCCCCCACCCTCCTCCAGCGTTTACCTACAGCAGCTCTGGCTGGACGCGCACCGGGGGCAGAGCAGGCTGCCTGCCTGCCTGCCCTGCCCCCGCGCCACTCCAGAAAGCGGCCAGAACGTGAGAAGGGAGGGTGCAGGGTCTGTGTGTTGCTTTTGCTTCAGGCACCACCCTCAGCAGCTCCCATTGGCCGCGGTTCCCTGTTCCCAGCCAATGGGAGCTGCTGGGGGCGGTGCCTGAAGCAACAGAAACAACCGTGCACCCTCCCTTCCCCAGATTCCAGCTGCTTCCCGGAGCCCGCCCCCCGAACCCATCCTGCATCCCAACCCCCTGCTGCATCCCTTCTGCACCCCTCCCCCCCTGCCGTACCCCACACCCTTCCTGCACCCTGAGCCCCTGCCACATCCCACACCCCTTCTGCACCCCCTGGGGGCGTGGAGGGGCAGAGTTGGGGTGGGGATTTCAGGGAAAGGGTTGGAATGGGGGCAGGGAAGGAGTGGGAAGAGGCAGGGCAGGGGCGGGGCCTCATGGAAGGGGTGGAGTGGGGGTAGGGCCGAGGACGGTGGCAGGGAGGTGTCAGTAATGCGGCCCTCAGGCCAATGAACTAGTCCTCATGTGGCCCTCGTGGTCATTTGAGTTTGAGACCCCTGCTCCAGGCAAAATAGCATTGCTAGTGCTGGAGATGGAAATGCCTGGGGCCTGCGATGTCTGAAGGACTCGTGTTCACAAATAATAGTGTTCACAGGCATTTTACAATGGCATTACCATCTTGAAGAGTACACTGCCTTGGATCAAACCTTTATAAAGCCACTACCTACGCTGGTGTACTCTGCTGGTGCAGTGCTAATGTTGATGGGAATGCAGAGGTGTTATAGCAATAACAGGTCATCTTGGATCCATTGCAGGCTTCTATGTCCTGCCTTTCAGCAACTGCTCCATACAAGGTTCGGAAGACTTAGCAACAGTCTGGCTGTTAGCCAGTTGAACTCTGCTCTTCCTGATACCTTGTCCCTCATTCTAACAATCCTAAGGGCAAGTGAGGACTGCAGCTGGAAAAAAATCTGATGTGTAGGACCCATGGAGTTGAATATTCATAAATAGCTTTTATTTTACACATGAAACCATCAACTGTTTATGGAACACTTAATATTAAAAATGCTCATAAAGTTGTTTTATTGGGCTATGTCTATATTGGCAAGTGAAAAACAAAACTTGTGTCGTTCAGAGGTGTTGGAACCCCCCCACCCTCGAAAGATGAAAGTTTTGTCGACGACAAGCACCGGTGTGAACAGCGCTCAGTGTGGAGAGCGCTCCTGCCGACACCGCTCATTGGGGGTGGAAGTTTTTTGTTGGCAGAAGAGCCGACAGACAGCGGCTACACTGCGCACATTTTAGCGGCCCAGCTGTAGTGGCACAGCTATGTTGCTAAAAACTGGTAGTGTAGACACAGCCTTAATGTTTTTAGGTACTGGCTGTTTTGTGCTATTGTAAAATATCCTGATTTTGTGGGCTTGATGAGTGGTTAGTAAACACTAACGACAGAACGAATAGCTAGTTTTCCAAAAAAACATTGCACCTACAGGCCTCTGGCGTCAGTACATATAGTCAGTTATTTTCCCCATTAATAACTGAAAATAACTGACTATATGTACTGATGCCAGAGGCCTGTAGGTGCAATGTTTTTTGGAAAACTAGCTCAGAAACTCCCAGAACCCCAAATATGAATGGAAAGAGGATCACTAATGATATGATGATTGTATTCGTATGTGGATGACAGGCAGCTGTACGTGACCTTTATGCCAAATATAAACAACGTCATCTCCCAGCCCTCAATGTTTGGATGAGATCAGCACCTTCTTGAATGAAGAGCAGTGTCCATCAAAACTCCTGCCACCCCTCCTCCCCAAAAAATTCTCATAAAACAAAACTTACTAATCAGGTTACATTTCCTACCTTCTGGGGAGAAAGGGAAATTGTTTCTTTTAGATTCTTGTGAGATTCCTGGATATCAGAAACAACCTATAGATATGCACACTAGTCAACACTGCTTCCACATGAAATAAAGCCTTGAACAGAAAGAGAGGTTGACTTGACTGGGAAAGCCTGTAACATTATATACTTAGACCCACGTGAAGAACCCCATCAACCGAAGTAGGATGAGAATATCTGTCTGCAATTGCCCTTGAATCCCTGATTGGGAGGAATCACAACAGATGTGAACTTGTTCATTGTGGTATCCACCTGGATCACAGAGTGTTACAGGACTTTTAGTCCCTGGTAGACAGAGGGGTTTTTTGATCAATCAGCTAGAGTGCAGAACAGCTCTGCATTTCATTTGCCAATTCAGCCAGGAAGTGAGGGGCAATGCAGTGAGGAGCTCAGTGGATACTATCACAGGAGCTGCATTCAAGAGAGGGGATGAGGAGCTAGCTAAAAGCATGGTGTTTGGGTCTCAGACTTGTTTTTAACTTTTGCATTTCTGCCTTTCTGGTGGCCATCCACTTGGCCAGTGAGCGGGAGAGCCTTCAGGCTCTTCTGTGTTTGAATCCCTACCTGACTTTTCATTAGGACAAGGTAGTCATGAGGAGTGGGATTTTTAAAGACACAAAGGGCTTTTATGTTCTCTAATTCCACTGAAAGTCATTGGGAGTTGAATGCCTAACTTTCCTTTGTGCCTAAATCTGTTCTCCTTTTTACTTACCAAGATGACTTCCTCTTTCCATTTGGAAAGAAAAATGCCTTCACACTCTCTATGTGAAGAGAGCTTTGCATAATACTGTAAAGACCACTTCACAAGTTAGAAAGACAGATCAGGGTTGTTGTTTTTTGGTGGACAAAAAGGCATAAGAAGGATCCAGTGCTTCACTGTCTTGTTCAGTTCAAGACTGCATTAAGGAAGACTACATTGCTCAGAGTGAAGAGCTGTCTGTCTGTTTATTAAATGTCATTTAAACAGTGTCGCGAAATGTACAGGGTGCTTCACAAATCTAGAGTAGACCATGTCCTCTTCCTCAAATAGCTCATCATTTAACACAACGGTTTTCAACCCATGGTCCATGGACCCAAGGGCATCTGCAGACTATGCCTAAGATTTCCAAAGGGATCCGCACCTCCATTTGAAAAATTTTAGGGGCCCGCAAATGGAAAAAGGTTGAAAATCACTGATTTAAGATACAAGACAAACAAAGGTCTGAACACAGCACAACAGTTCAGGCAGGAGAAGCTCCGGAGAAGTTATTGGCCAGGAGAACAAAGTATTGTACAGTAGAAAGGGTTCTTTCAAGGGTTCGTCTTTAAGAAGAGTTTTGAAAAATGGAAGAAGGTGCCTGGCATACGAGAGATGGGAACCTGTTCCCAGGGGAGTGATCAGCATAAATGAAGCTATGCTGACCTAACCCCCAGTGTAAACGCAGTTATGCTGCCAGAAGAATCCTGTGGTGCTATAGCTTTGCTGGTATAGTCTCTATAGTGAAGACATGGCATTAAATGGGAGAGGTGAGAAGCAGAGAGGCCAAAGAGAAAGAAGTTACAATAATAATCAAGGTGAGCAATGACCAAACTGAGTGGTGGTAAAGAAGTGTATGTGGGTTTCTCGCAGTGGGGAAAGTGACTGAAGGCAAGATTTTACAGTTTAAAGAAATGTGAGGGAGAAACTGGGTAGTGGGGAGGAGGAAAGAGGCTGTAGTAAAAGGTGGGAGTGGGGAAGATAGCGGAGAAAAGTTTTTAGCGCTGGATAGTGTCCAGTTTACTTGTACAGAGTGTGCCGCAATGCTGAGTGTGGGTCCAGTAGGTTAATATCTGTAGATTAAATCCTCTCCCCTCTGAAGTCAATGGGAGTTTTGACACAGATTTCAGTGGGGTGAAGATTTTTCCGTATGTTTTGGTTTTTTCCTACGTAGCCATTTCAGTATGCTTTTGAGCTGGATGCTGATGTTAAAATCCCCCCTAAACCTCTTGCAAAATAAATATTGGACATTAGTAACCGTTTACCTATTAGTTTGGATTTTCCAAGTTCCTCTACCCCACCAAACATCTCCATCCCTGAAAAATATTATGTAGTTATTACTAAGTACTAAAAATTGTAGAGCTCCCAAAGTCTCTCAACTAGTTCAGCTAGTCAATCCACTTCATCACAGTAGCTCTACTTTTTTCCTGTTTCCATCTGCTGGTACCTGGCAAAGAAGAATTTAAACCAAATGAACAGGTAAGAAACTTCTATTTAATTTAACAAAAATGACTTTTTAATGCCCTTTTAACTTAACCATGGTAAACTCAGCCATTTGTAAAAACATAATCGGTAAAACGTGACTTTTATATCACTTTTTATTAATTGTCCAAACTAGTAAAAATGTATTAACATAATAAAATAATGTACCAGAATTGTATAGTTTTTTATAATTAATCTGTTTTAAACAAAAACTAGTGTAACTTATGTGTATTTACAGGAAACATTAGTACGCCAATGAAACCTTTGCAAAAGATGAAGTACATTAAAATATTTTAAAATATTCTTTTAATACTCATGTTTTCTTTGTATCTTTTCCACATGTGCTCTTATGCATTGGGTAGTACGTTATTTGTGATACCGAATTTTTTTCCATGGCAACTATGTAGTGTCTGTCAGAACTACTCAGCACCAATAATCTAAAAATAACTGCCTTAAATTTTTATTAGAACTTGGACACTTGCCATATTTATGTAATGCTCAGATAAAATGCACCGTATTAAAATTTACTGTTTCAGGGAAAGAGATCAAAAGGCAGTTGCTACAGATTGGATTGTGCTAGTTGTTTATGCATTTTTCCAAACAGTTTCTATCTCTCCTCCCTCTTTTAACAATTTGAAAACAAACAAACAATATCTTCTGTTTCTAAAGCAGACTTTGAAAGCTAAAAAATTTGGATATGCATTGAATTGCTATTGTGAAGTTGGTTTAATTTTAATACATTAGAGCTAACTAAATTGATGTTAAATAGTGTAAATAAGTGATATCCTTGCTGGGCAGACTTCTTAAATCTGTTCCCCTCACTGTTTTTCAGGAGGCAATCAATGGTATGCTCCTCATATTGTGCTATTTATTCTTTAAAATTGTTGACTGTATGTATAAAACAGTCATGGCTCTGAAAAGTTGTCTTCCAGTGATTTGCTGCTTGTTTTTCCTCTGAACTTGCAATATACGTTAGCCACTTGTTTGCAGGTAACTAAGTGAAAAAATTTATCCTATTTGCTTCCCCCTCTCCCAATTCTATTTTGCAAATATATGACTGAATTTGCAAGAGAAAAGCAATGTAAAAGTTTCCTTCTTGACTATAATCGTGGCTCTTCATCAGTCATCACTCTTCCTGCATTTTGTTCAAGAGGCTCTAATTGTCTGCATTTGGCAGGTTTAACACTTCCTGACAGAGAGGCTATTAAGGGGAAGTATTCTCGCATAACTGTCACAGGCAGGAACAAAGAACCTTCAAACTCAATGTGTGGAAACCACTAACATTCTTAAATGACCCTTTTCATGCATTTTTATCCCTTTAAGCTAAAATTTGGAGAGTGCAGGGTCATGGAAAGCAGCAAGGTGTAATAAAACAGTAAACCTTGATTTTATTTTGTAGATTTATCTCTGACTTAAAAACAATTGTTATTTGGAAAAATCTCATTAACAGATGTGACTGCTTGGAATAAAAAGACTTAAAACCGATGTAGCTTTCAGGACTGCTTTGAACTTAACAAGCACCGATTTGTGGAGCAGACTAGCTAATGAAAGGAAATTAAATTTTCTGACAACTTCCCCTGCCAGCCTCCTTATTCTTCATGGGGTTGTTACTAGGTTCTGAAGACTTTTAAAGAGGATTTTGTTTTATTATTGGACATAAATGAACCAGGTATGAACATTTTGTATGTATTTAAAAAAAAGTTCTGACCTGGGTGCTTTTAAAATGAATTGCCTTAAAAGCTTTAAAAATATTGAGTTTCATTTTAATGTTCATAAGTCAACCCCTTAAGCTTCAGACGCACTTAGCAGCTGGTGGTTTCCAGACATTACTGCCTTCCATTCAAATCTTTTAATGTATGTCACAGAATAGTATAAATATTAGCAAATTTGGATGGAATTTTCAGATTTAACCCATGCCACTATCATATAAACTTTTTTCTTTTTACAGTATCATGATGGAAATATATTGTTGTGGGTGAAGGGCAGCAGAATTTAACTACTGAATGAGATAGAAACTTTGGCTATTACAAGAGAACCTGTGCTGAAAGTACCTTGGGAGAATCATTTTACTTCCCCTGGCTTCCCTCTCACCCACACTCCATTACATTTTCCTTTCCATAGTTTGAGTCAGCTGATGCAATATAGATGGTGACAACAAAAGAACTTTGCTAATTAATAGTATCTTATAAACTGTTTTTGATCATGGAAACCATTATTTGAATTTATGTATTTCAGACAACAGTTCAAAACCCTAACAAGTTACATTAAAGCATCTGTCTTGAGACTAAAAATTGCAAAACTGAAGTTGATGTGAATTTTGCCTGAATAAGGACTGCAAGATTTAGTCCATAAAGAAGTTCTGTAAGATTCATTCTGAATCTGAATCTTATCCAAACAATAGAGAATCAACTCCCCCTGCTGACCGCATCTGGGAAAACATGACATAAATAACCGAGGACAGAAACAAGCTGGCAATGAACAAGCTTTAATGATCTGATTTATGATACGTTATTGATTGTAAACTTCTAAATTCTACCATTTAAATTCCTTCAACTGCAGAAAATCATTTTGAGATTCTGGTAGTGCTTCCTGTCAGCTGATTGCTTGCTGCTTTGAGTTTCTCAGTGTAATAATGATGAGGTAGAATTTACATTCCACTTATGGTATTAATTTTACATTCCTCTGACTGAAAAGGGTCAGAAGGTTGTAAAATCAAACATTAAATGAATCAGAGGAGACAGTAGTGCAATATATGACTGCCCTAAGGACATAGTGCAATGGCTGATGGGATTAATGTTAGGTCTCATTTCCTGCTTTTACAGGATGCAGATGAAGCTGTCAGAATTGCAAGGGAAATTGGTAAGTTCTTAAATTAGCTATGGTGGGATTTGTGTGCCTCTCAGCAGACATGGTTGACTAAATTGAATGTGTAATAAGTAATCCCTATAGAACAAATAATGTTTTAATGGTTTTTAAGTTCCCCATTGCCTTAACGCCCTATCTCTTAAATCATCACATTTTAGCTTTACAAACTGAGCTTTAAAGACTGAGCAGGAATGACTTGCAGACAGGATACAAGACACCGTGATCACTGGTTAGTTTAAAAAGGAATTTATTTTAAAGTATTCATGAAATTAAATATGATATCCTTTTTGCATAAGGTGTTAGGCACGGTACATTTCTCTTTATATGGAGGCTGACAGAATGATGCTTACGCTCTTCATTCTTCATCATTAATTGGACCACAGTTGGCACGAATACAGTCCGGGTCACTAACTTTTCTTCTATCCCATGCTAAAATCAAATCATCATTCTGCTTCTAAATACATTATAGAATGGGAAAAAGCAAACAAAAACCTACCTGGGACTCTTATTTTAGCTAAGGCCAAGTGTAATGTGTGATAGACACCTTCGGTCCTCATTTAGGAAAGCTTCTTATTCAGGAAAATATCTATGCATGTGCTTAAAGTTAAGCACATGCTGAAGTGCTTTCCTGAATTCGTTAATTCTGTAAAGCAGTGGTTTTCAACCTGTGATCCGTGGATCCCTGGGGGACCGCAGACTATGCCTAAGATTTCCAAAGGAGTCCGCACCACCATTTGCAATTTTTTTAGGGGTCTGCAAATGAGAAAAGGTTGAAAACCACTGCTGTAAAGTGTTTTGTGGAGGTGAAAGCCTGGATGGGTTCTCTGATTACTGTTGTTTGAGCCTAAGGATTTGTCACTTAAAGAGGGTTTTCTTTTCTTTTTTTTTTTTTTAAACTGTGTAGCTACGCCAGGGGTCGGCAACCTTTCAGAAGTGGTGTGCCGAGTCTTCATTTATTCGCTCTAATTTAAGGTTTCGCGTGCCAGTAACACATTTTAACGTTTTTAGAAGGTCTCATTCTATAAGTCTATAATATATAACTAAACTATTGTTGTATGTGAAATAACGTTTTTAAAATGTTTAAGAAGCTTCATTTAAAATTAAATTAAAATGCAGAGCCCCCCGGACTGGTGGCCAGGACCCAGGCAGTATGAGTGCCACTGAAAATCAGCTCGCATTCTGCCTTTGGCACGCGTGTCATAGGTTGCCTACCCTTGAGCGATTCCAACATGAACCCCTACATGAACCCCTTGAGCGATTCCAACATGAACCCCATGAAGATGCATGTACTTCACCAGTGCAAAAGGTGACTAGTGCTGTCACACCTTAGACTGGTTTAAAACTGGGATAATTTGTGGTGCTGAATGACACTTTTATACCAGTACAGTGCATTCCCACTGAGAGTTTTTACTGGTGCAGCTATATTGCACTAGCTTAACTGCATCGAAATCACAGGTGTAGACAAATTGGAAAATTAGGATGGCAAAATTTAATTCAGCATTTCTTTTGGCTAGCTTTTATGTCACTGTTGTGAGGTGAGGTGATGACTTATCACTCACTCATTGTCATTCAAGCAGAAATGAAAGGAAGACAAGATTGCTAGCCACAGTAGAATTTTAGTAGGAGAATTTGTTAAATAAAATTTTATAGTATGGAACCCTTTTAAAAAAATAAATTAAATACATTCTTCTCAGCTTCATTTGTATATTTTGACTTGCAATTTTGTTTTTGTAGGATTTGTAACCCCTGATCTAAAAGGCTACCTGCAAGTGTTTTTGTAAATTAACGGAGTATTTTGAGCGACACAAATAGCAAGGGGCAGTGGTGCATTCCACATGACCTTTAAAACTTATTCTCACTTATTTTTAATTTTCGGACCCCTGATGTCCTCCTGACCTATTCCCTTTTCTGATATAATTGTCCATGTAGGCTGATGATATCACTTCAACCTGTTAACCTTGATGGGCATTGGAGACAGTTATAGGGAGTTATGCAGGTAGCATTTATTTTCTTTTGGTCTCTGGCTAGTTTTAAAAACTATGTTTAAAAAGTTTGCCGAATCAAGCTGTATATTGAAAGAAAAAAAAGCCACTTTTCACGTTTCCCCCACCAGCTCAAATAGTTAGACTTCATTGAAGTTTCTAAGGTGATGTATAGTTCTCAGCACGGTTAAGTGCATCATGTGGGGTGGTGATCTGTGTTGTTAGGGGACCTAAAATGAGAAAACAGGATACAACTGAAATCTCTAATGTGTGTAATGCACTTGTACCCTTTTTGCTGTTTGGGGCACTTGGAATTTATTTACAGTATTGTCAGGTTGCCTTTAACTGTGCTCATCCAAACAGTCTTGCTTTTCTAAGAATGTCTTTGAGATAGTTATTGCAAAGAAAAAATTGTCCTGATGTCAGTTGGAATGCATATATCAGTGTTTAGCATTCCAAGTAACGTCCTCTGCTGATTTCACTTCCTGCTCCTCAGTGGTGCATTCTGACAAGCTGTCCATTAGCAATAGGATGGGGGGGATAACTCAGTGGTTTGAGCGTTGGCCTGCTAAACCCAGGGTTGTGAGTTCAATCCTTGAGGGGGCCACTTGGGGATCTGGGGCAAAAATCAGTACTTGGTCCTGCTAGTGAAGGCAGGGGGCTGGACTCAATGACCTTTCAAGGTCCCTTTCAGTTCTAGGAGATGGGATATCTCCATTAATTATTATTATTATTTTATTATTATTATATTATAATACTGGCTGTGTAGCATGCAGCATCAGTGTTCTATGTGGTACTGCCTGTAATTGTCTAAGAAAAGGCTATCGTTATAAATAAAGTAATAAATATAGCTTAAAGGAAAGAAAACCTATTTTATTGTCCAATCATAAGTGAGCTGAATTTGTTTCTTTCCCTCCTTTAATTGGTTTAGTGTTCTTAGTTTCCTTCACCCTGCCATTCCCTATGCTGCCCCCCAAAAATTAGGATATGTTCTATGTCATCTCTTCTTTCCTCTTATTGTTTGCATGTTCCCTCTCCCCATACTTTTCCATGTGAGCTTTACTTCTCCCATAGTCCTTTCTGCAATATATAATCTCACTAGTTCTACTCCTTTACCATTTTTACAGTATTTTTAATTCTCTTCTCCCATCACTTCCGATGGGTTGTCAGTCTTCCTTTTCCCTTCTTGTTGTGGTCCATCCTTTCTTTCCTCTTCTCTCTGCTCCTATTGCTCCATTCTGAAGAGTTCTGTTCTGTGTGATGTACAGGCAGTGATGTGAAACCAGCAGGGATTTTCTTTTTTGGGTAATCTCCTGGCTGTTCCATCTATTCAGGCTGTAAGTCGCAAATTGAAACTTACTAGTGTCCTGATCTCTGAAGCATGATCAGGAGCTAGTAAGTTTCACTTTACATCTTGCCATGTGAGTGAGCAGAACAACCAGGAACCAAAGCCAATATAAAACAAAGCCTGTACAAAAACAAAGTAGCTGGAAAACATGCTATTGTCATGTTTCAGTTCACTTATAGCTGACTGATGTTTAATGTTGCTTAAAATAGATACTGAAAAGAGACTCTCGTATTGCTGGACAGGCACAGTTTATGGTACAAAGGCTACTACTTTATAAAAATAATTTAATAAAATAATACCTGACGGTAAGATGTGCTGGCAATGATGCAAACTGGGAAGTAACAGCAATAGGGAACCATCACACGCCCTTGCTGACCCCTTTTGATACTCAAATACTGAATAAACTTAACTGTGCAAAGACTGAACAGACCAACTTAATGATGACAATATTACGTATTTTATACAGCATCAAAAGTCTACCAGACTCTGTTTAAATCAGGCAAAAAAGCTTGTATATTTCCAAAACCCAGACAGGTGTACAATCCCATGAATTCTAATGCAGCAGGAAAAGCACCAAAATTTGCACCAAGGGTTGGGTAAACTCGTGAATCCAGACGTAGGCACAAGAAGGTAAATTGGTGCTTAATCTGTGGGAAAGAGTAGAAGACCCCACCCTGCTCAAATAATTTACCCTTACCTGGGAAGATGAATCTAATCCTTGCTGCTAGAACATACTACCATAAATGCTATTAGTTTTGAGTTTAACAACAATAAAAAATCCAGCCAATCTTTAATCCATGTGCATATATTCAGTTATTGAGACTGTAGCCAATGTCTGAGAGGTGCAGGCCATCAATACAAAATTGACTAGGACAATGATAATTAATGCCCTCAGCATCTTTCCCCCAACAGATACACAAAACCTCCTAAACCCAGCCAAGGCACCCTCATCTCCTATATAGCAGGACTGGCAGGCCTCTCAGGATTGCCAAATAACAAAAGGACCTCCTGGGACATCAGCTCTATCCTTGACCCAAGGCCAGTGTCACAGATGATCATTCTTAAGGCCACATTTAGACACACAAATGAAAGTTCTCTGTTTTTTCAGAAATGCTAAACACCCACAATTTCTGTTAAAGTGGATGGCTATTTTTTTGTTTTTTGCTTATGTATTTAGGAAACTAATCTTAAATGCACAATTTTGAAAAATTTGGCCCTATTTTATTCTATATTATTTTTAACGTTTTGTTGTCTTTTCACCTGAAGCATTTCTAATTTAAATTTCAAGGGTCATATGTCTAGGGAATGGTTGATGCATTCACATAAAATAGGACTCAACCTCTGCTCAAAATTTACGTACAGACCTTCTTGAAATTTGAAAAAAGTTGGATACCCTTTTCTCCATTATTTTTTTCATTTTCCCCCCTTCCTTATTTCAGTATATTTCTCAAATACTGTTTTTGAACCCTGTTGTAACAGTAGGGAATAGGCAGTTCTCTATCTGGCCAAACTGTGAGGAAAATATTTCAATGGGAGACCTGTTTGAATCATGTTCTAACACAGAAGTCAAACATGGCTCTATTATCTGGGTTTGTCAAAACTGTTCTGTTTGGTCTATGACTTAAATTGTTTTCAATGCCAGCTGAGAGAGGATAGGGAGAAACCATTTCTGCATTTGTCATTTTTCCAAATGCAGATAAAGCCGAAGTATGATAACTATCTAATAAAAATGCTCTCTCGGAAGGCATAAAAAGAGTAGAGTGCAGAAATGTTCTCCCTTACTATGGAGAGTTGTATGTGTATATTGAAACTCTTCCTTTATAAAATGTGTGCTGTTTTTTTTACACATACTGGGACTATGTATAGTCTTGATTTGCCACCTTATGTATATGTACAGCTAATATGAAATCAGTACACATAAAACTACCAAAAAGCAGCAGTAAAGTGCTGTAAAACTCAATGGGTCATACCAATAACAACCCTCCTGTACATTTTTTGTTAAGTAACCCAGTTTAGCCATCTTGGTTGAACAATGTGATCTACATGTTTTATAATATGTAAACAGTATACCTCATTTTTCTCCAGAACTAAATGTCAGCAAAATTATAATTATTTTTATAATGACTGTAGCTCCTATGTATAAGTAAAATCAATGAGCCATTCAATTGAATAATATGATGTGTTATACCAGGCTGAAATGATTAGCCTTCTTGGTAAGAAGATGAACTTTTTCAAGCTTCAAGTGGTATTACTATGGGGCACATAACATTAATTTTTATTTTTAATGTTAGATTGGAACATCACAATTGCCATACTGGATCAGACCCAGGCTCCATTTCGTCCAATAAGCTGTCTCTGACAGTGGTCAGCACCAGATGTTTCAGAGACTGGAGTAAGAAATCCACAGTAGGGAGATGTAGGGTAATCTGCTCCCCACAATAGGGCTCATTTAATCTCTAATAGTTAGATATTAGCTAAAGGCCTGAAGTATAAAGTTTTATAATGAGGTTTTATATCCCTCCCAATATCCTTTTTTAGCCTTAACAATGATAACTCTGGTGGATATTCTTTTCAGCCATAAAATGTCTAATCCCATTTTGAATCTTGCTAAATTTGTCCACTGATGTTCTGTGGCAAGGAGTTCCACAGTTAAATTACACTTTGGGAAAGTATTTTCTTTTATCAGTTTTGAATTTGCCACCTCAGTTTAACTGAATGTCCTATTTATTTTGTATTATGAGGCAGGAAAGTTCAGAAGCTTCCAATCTGCCTTCTCTAGACCATTCATTAATTTCTATGGTTTTATCATCTCTACTTTTATTCACCTCCTTTCAAAGATAGAAAACTCAAGTCTTCCCAATCTCTCTTTATGTGAAAGTTTTTTCAAGTCCAATTATTCTTACCGGCCTTCCCTTTGAAATTAAATAGATGTGAACTGTTTGAAAAGTGACCAATTTGACCAATAGCATAGAAACACCTCCTGTCTATTTCTGCAGGTAAAGTATGTATGTTTTATCTTCATCAGTGAAAATACTTATTTCAACAGAAGAAAGGTAACAAAATTAGTTTGAATAGTAAAGTTAACTCAGAAGTGAAAAACATACCTTTTCTCTTAAACCACTTGGCCACTCAGGGACTCAGTCCACTCAGTATTTTTGGAGGAATAAATGAAATAGAGAAAACCTCTTTCTCATGGCATCACGAATGTACTGTATTGACAATGTAGTCTTAAAAAGGAAAAAAAACCTCTCTTCTCTCGCCAAACAAACAGTTTTTAATAAAGCAGTTATTGTCTGCTGCATTATTGGACATGTGGTCAGTTGTCATGTTCATATGAGCAACTGATCAAAGTTTGAACTTCTGTCTAATTGTTCCCCACTGTTAGGCTACCCTGTCATGATCAAGGCCTCAGCAGGTGGTGGTGGGAAAGGCATGAGAATCGCTTGGGATGATGAAGAGACCAGGTGAGATGCTGTCCAAAAAACTAGCCTTGATAAATACTGCAGTTACCAAAGTTCCATTAAACTGCTGTGAACTGACAATTAAACAGATACCAAATGTGAAATGGAGAAATTGGATAGTTTCTGCTTTTATCCCTTTTGTAGAAAGTGTGCACGATACGCGGGTGGTTTCTTTATTTTTTTAATATATATTTTTTCAGTACAAACCTGCCTGTGCAAGCATTACAGTTTACAACTTACTGGAATAAGAACAAAAATTATCTTCCAACCACTTTTCTACTGTGGCTTTATTTATTTTATAAATCTATGATGTAAATAATATTTATATTGTATGTCTCTGAATTTATTGTTATATGAATTATCAGTGTATTAAGTAAGGTAAACAGTTATGCCCCCGTCTTGCAAACATTTATTCACGGTAATTAGTCCTCTTAAATTCAGTGGGACGGACTACTAATGTACGGAAACACATTTGTGAGTGTTTTCAGGATCTGGGTTGTAACTAATATTTTAGCTCAAAATCATGAAATTAATCAATCTCCAGTAAACTTGTGTGTGTGTGTGTGTGTGTGAGAGGAAGTATACTCAACACCAAAAAAAAGTTTTCATTTTTTTATAATAGGTCTTCCCACAAAATACGGAGCCCTTTCTAGCACTTTTCAGTTCACTGAAGATATTTCAGAATGCATTTTTCTGTGACCTAATAATCAGGAGACCTGTTGCAACTTATCGTATTAGTGATGTCACAGAATGATGCATTTTGGGACGTCTTCAGTGCACTAGGAATTGTCAGAAGACTTTCTCAGTGAGAAAAATGATCTAACTTGAGATACACTTTTTTCATGATTTATTTCTAAATTGAATGCTGTCCACACTAGGACATAACAGCTGTAATTAACTCAGTTTAATTTTACTTGATAAGTTCATCTTTAATGAACTGCTGTGCCATGTGTTAAAAAATTGAATGACATATCGGTTCTAAAAGCTAGAAGAAAATAAACAAAACGAATAGCCAATAATTAAACAATTTTTACATATAAATAATACAATCTTATTTATGTTCTTCACTTCCTATAGCTTCTTTATGTTCTAATCTAAATAGGAAATTAAGGATAGCATCTTAGAATGAGGATCTAGGATAACACACTTCATACTTAGAAGGATGCTTTGCTCCTGTTGCTTTAGAAATCAGAATTACTCCCTTGATCTTGTATAGTCAACAAGTACTTCTGTTGTACTAAATCAAAAGGTATTCACTTCAGATATCATCAAAAGAAATTTCACAAAATGAGTAACTTTAAAAAAAAATGAAAATGCAGTACTAAACCATGCTTGCTAAATGGTTTTAAAGCAGTACAGATAAGAATTGGGGTGGTCAGAAAGCTCTCTGATGCAGATGAGTGATGTCAACAGAATCCAATTAGGCATGTGATTTTTGTTTATCTTAATAACACTGCTTTAGGGACAAAGCTAGTGATACTTGCCTTGTTTATGGAAAACCCACTGGAATACCATTCAGTGTTTGTTACTGTGTACCCAGGAATCTGTCTCCCGGATGGTCATTTAGCTAGTGTTACATTTATCCTTTCTTTGCAAAGTTTCCTTACCCCACAAAAAGTGTAAAAAATGGTAGGAGAAAGAACATACAGAGTCACTAAGAAAAAAGAGTCATTTACAGATAAACTATATTTGCACTACCCATCTAATCAAAAGAAAATTCTCATTTTACAATTCGCAACTAGGCAGCAGTGAAGCCTATATTTTAACTAAAGTTGGCTAAATATTTTGCTGTCTGTTACAGAAATGTAAACTGAGATTAAGAGTGAGGGGAAAATATTTAGAATAGGAACGGTATGATTTGGAGAAGTAGAAATATTAATAGAACAACACTTCCCTCTAATTTTTAATAGTCAACATTGATGACATATGTGTGACGATGAAGGGTTGTGAAAGATTCTTCTACACACTGATTATATTGTCTAATATAGTAAAGTATTTTTCTGTTTTGTGTAGCATTACTCTCTTGTTTTCTGGTTCTAATCACATGAAGCCTATTGACATTGATTTTTGAAATGGGTGGTTCCAGGGAAAAGTGATAGCATTTTGCTGTTCTCACCTTGAGCTTCTTATTCTGAGTACAGCCCAGGTTGGTAGTGACAAACAGTTGCCATCTGATTAGTTGCTGATTGGTATCCTGTGGGATGAATTTGTGGTCTTAATCCTGTTTCACTTTTAAAAAGATGCTAATTTCTAATGTTGGCAATCTCAGCAGAGAGGCCAAAGACTGAATGAACATGAAGACTGAACTACCTTCTCAACTATAGAGGCAGTACACCTAGAACAGTATTATAATATGTTGGTGGGCCAGTGTATGCAAATTTATATTGCTTTTGCCCTGTGGATGTAGTTTTGAGTGCGGTGAACATGACACCTTCCATAAATTCTAAATTCATTTTAAGTAACTTTGCTTAAAAAACACTTACTGGATTTTCAGGTTATAGAGTACTTGATGCACAGTTTGCAATCTACTTTTCAAAACAGGGGATGCACAATATTTTGTTCAAAGAATTAAGATTAAAGACCACGGATTACGATTCCCAGAATAATGGAAATTGAACATAGGTCTTTTCTGTTTGAATTACTTCACTCCTTGCTATTGCAAGATTATTCCCTTGTTGCATAATTACTAGTGCTTCATCCTTTGTACTTTTTGAAGGTCTTACGTGATGAGACTTTCAGCATATTCCTTGGACTTTTATTATTCAGTCCTACAGATCTCACTCTTAGGAAAATTTAGGCAGAAAACTTTTCATTCTTAATTTCATCCTATTATTCATCCCTAGTTATACCTCAATCTACCACCCTTAATAATTCTTTTCTCTCTTTGGTATTTATCTCTCCTTGCTTTTGGAAAGTTATCAAGTCTCCTATTAATCTCTCCTTTACTGATTTTCTTATCTTCATATGTCATTCCGTCAGCTCTCTCACTATTTTAATTGCTCTCTTCTAAACTCCCCCCAAACTATGAATATCCTTGTGGTAATGGAGGTGTCTAGAATGATCAATTGTAGCAGAGCTGTATAGAGTGATTATTGCCTCTTTGCATTGTGATGAACTTCTCTGCATAAACAGTCCAAAACTACATTGGACTTATTTCCTGTTGCAAACTCATGATACATTGTAGACTCATATTGTGATTCCTCTACTTTGCTGTCTGCTGTCACCTCAAGGTCTCTGTCAGCATTACTGACTTCCATAGACAAAATACATCTCTCATTCAATTTCCCACTTTGTCTGACTGCTAGGGAGTACTTATCTCTTGGCAACCTTTGTAGTGGTATACATGAATTTTTTGCAGGTAGGGAGCCACCCCTGAAACTCCAAGGTCTCTGGTCTCCCTTCATCCCCAAGAATGATTTCTCAGCATCAACCTTCTGGAGCTTTTGTTCTCCAGTCCTATGTATCTCTCCATCAGCACTAGGCCCTTGCAAAATGTGGCAAGCAGAGGGCTTTGGCCTACATGCATAGACCACTATTCTCCAACCCAGAAAACCTTGCACTGACAGCATAGAGATTGAGCTGTGGAGGTATGTAGCTGAAGGCTTCTCCAAGGTGGTTACAAATTGCATGCATCTCTCAGCAGGATGCAGCCGTCCTTTCTCACCCTTGCTTGGATTGGAATTATGCTCCCCTCACCATTGGAATTGGTGTCCTGAAAGTGGTTGGACATGCAGTCCGTTCCCTCCAGCATGTTGTGTCTCCCTTTCCCCCTGACTCAAGCTGGTTTCAAGAAAAGTCTCAGTCANTACAGCCCGAAGAAGTGGGCTGTAGTCCACGAAAGCTTATGCTCTAATAAATTTGTTAGTCTCTAAGGTGCCACAAGTACTCTTGTTCTTTTTGCGGATACAGACTAACACGGCTGCTGCTCTGAAACCTGCCCAAAGAAGGTGGTTTCTGTAATTGTAGTGAGGCTGAGCTTTGTGGGCATGCAGTGCTTCCAGATCATTCCATTGCAATTCAGCCAACAGCAAGAAAACTTGTGGGTTCTGTTTTTATTGAATGCATATTTCTTGCCAAGAAGTGTAGTCTAGGTGAAAAAAAAGACATTAAAGAAGCCCTATAGCATCACTGGAGAACCAGTCTGGCACACAGCTCAACCAGAATTGGAGGAGTGCAAAGGCCACCTTTTCACCACCCTCTCCTGAGCTGACAGTGTGCTCCCCAGCCATGGCAAAGATCTGAGACAGTATCTCCTAATGCTTTGGGTCCCTAGGCCACCGGTTCAGTACTGATTCAAAGAGAAGCGTGAAGCTTAAAATACGTAATATCTTTGTAGGGCTTACGTCCAGACATTGTCTCTCTGCCTAGTCTGTGTAATCTGACTAGGTCTTCTATGCCCCTTTAAAATGAATGAAATTCATTTTTATTAATATTCTTCATTCTATTTATGGACATAAAGATAGGTTTAGAAAACACAAGTGTGTAAATAAGGTCAAAATACCTAATTAAGACAATCACATATTTTTAGGTTTTACAGATGTACACATGAGGTAATTAGGCATATTGATTTTTTTTTTTTTTTTTTAAACAGGCATTGCAGTCTGGATTTTTAATTAGCACATGCTTCAGTGAAGGAAAAATAAAGTAGTCAATCAATTTTGCATAATGCTGTCTGATATAATGTTTACAAAAGCAAATCCATTGATTCAATACACTGGACTTTCACTAGAATGCGCGTCTATATAGCACGAATTCACATATAATGCAGTCGCAGCCATGGATCCCAAATTTAATTACTTTAATTGCAATTCATTTTAACGCAGTCCCTGCTATAATGCAGTCCCGCGTTAACGCAGTACAGCACATGGATCCCAAATCCCGTGTTCTAGCCGAGGGTCCGATGTACTTAAAATTGTTCAGAATCTGTTTTGATAAATATAGATGTACACCTCTACCTCGATATAACGCTGTTCTCGGGAGCCAAAAAATCTTACCGCGTCATAGGTGAAACCGCGTTATATCAAACTTGCTTTGATCCACTGGAGTGCGCAGCCGCGCCCCCCCGGAGCGCTGCTTTACTGCGTTATATCCGAATTCGTGTTATATTGGGTCACGTTATATCGGGGTAGAGGTGTGTGTGTGTGTGTGTGTGTTTTGCTCTCTATTTTGCACCATTTTAGTTTAACGTTTTTAATCAGGTAAGCTAGAGTGGTGTCTACTTGTATACAAGTGGTATAATTTTGTTGTACAGAGCATGAATACGCTGAAGTCCGTCTTCCTCTTGAATAAATAAATTTAATGTTTTGAGGTTAAAAAATAAAATTGGCCAAAGGGAACAACTGAATGCTAAACAAATTCAAATCTCTTTAAATTATAAAACAGCCATTATCTAAATGTGTGTGTTTAAGAGGATGAAAGACGTACCTTTAAATATAATACTCAAAAAAGGGCCACATGTATCCATCCTACAAAAAACTGTCAGGGAGGCTTTGTTTATGACACCGAACTGAGTTTGGGAGAGAAGAAATTCACAGCTGCCTCCGACTAAAAGGGCTGTGTTGCACTTGCCTATCATGGCTACTGTTCCATTTTATAGGCTAAAACAGTGACTGCTACCACTCTGCACCTCCTACATGTGGTGTTAGGACGACTGCCTTCTGGCAGCTGAAGATACAGTGGTTCGCCCCCACCTCTCCTGTGAATTGGCTTGTCTCTGGGGCCAGCACAGAACCTCTTGTCTGCTGTGTGAAGGGGTTGCAGAGTCCACCATGTAGCCTTTGGGCCCTATTCACATGTGTCAACTTTACCCAGTGGAAATTGTACTTAAATTTGTATTTCACTAGTCATGTCCCGCAGTAGTAACTGCTCTATCAGGAAAAGTGAAACCAACACGTTCAGTATCTCACTAATCAAACAAATGAAAAATTAAATTATGCAAGAGAAAGTAAATAAAGGCAAGAGGGGAAATCGTACTAAGGGGGTTGGTGCATGCAATGTAAGGCTGAGTTCTACCATACATTAGGAAAAAAACTTATGACTATAGCTAAGTATTGTGTTTAAAAAAATTGTGCATTTAGTAATATGTGGAACAGATGAATTTACATAGTACAGCATCCAAGATTTGTCCTTTCATTTAATTTTTGTATAACTAACCTTTGGCTCTGCCATCATTGAGTTATTCAGACGCTGCAACTCCTAAAAATTAATGATGGACCCATCCAAGATGTGAATTTTGTATTACATAATTGTTTTTGGAATTTTACAATTTTTTTCTCATGGAAAATATGTAACTTGTGCAAAGTTGTCCAACTGTCTTAAAAATGCTCAAACGTTTAAACTCTTCAGAGTTCCCTTTGTTCTTTGAGGGGAAAATTAATGAATTTTTACTTTCCTTCTACCTATACAAGAAAGCTCTTATGTTTGCATTCTGTTTAAAAAATTGAATGTACACTTAGTGAATCGTGTCTTTTTGTGATATATAGATTAACTGATGGTAGTCTGATTTAAGAGAATACCAAAACTCCCACTAACTTAAGTGGAAACTGAATCAGGCCGTAAAAGGATTCATTTTCTTTATTGTCAGCCTTGCTTTTTTTTTTTTTTTTTTTTAAGGGAAGGTTTTAGATTTTCATCTCAAGAAGCTGCTTCAAGTTTTGGTGATGATCGACTATTGATAGAAAAGTTTATTGATAACCCTCGCCACATAGAAATCCAGGTATGTGTTTTTTCCATTTGAAATAAAAATTGAAATGATCAAACCTTGAGATGGTCGAACATGCACTATAATGGTAAGCATGGTCAGATTTATTATAGCTTTAAATACATTAATGTGGATATCAAACTGTATTCTGTTACTCAGAGACAGTGACTTGGATTCATCTGTCCTCTCAAGCTTCTTTCAGAGTAGATTCTGGAGGTGGAAAGTCTTACCTCTTTTCTTCCACTGCATCATCCCTTCTGCTAGAGAGTCCAGATGGGTCCATCGCAACCCAAAATGCAGGTGGTGCAGGCAAATGGGGAAGGCGTTTGTGACCATGGTGGCTATGTGATGTGCTGATCTAGCATATCCCTTCAGCTGCTTCCTGCAGCAGGGTTCCTACAGAGTATCCATCACAACTTAAAACTCCCCTGATCTGGTAGAAACCCTGAGTGTGGCTATTTGATACAGTGCTACTTGTTCTAATTCATGGGGCCGAGCTTTGCTAGGAGCTATATTTTACCCCTCTTTCCATTAGCATGAATTAATCTATTAATATGCTTCAGATAACAAAATAACATTTTTGCTCTTACTCCCCTCTGTTTTCCAGGAAGATGGGAGAAATGGTATCCATGCATTTGTCTGAACCTCAAAGATCTGCCTGCCCCCAAATTTTCTCCTTTGTTTTTCACCTCCACTTCCCACTGTCGAAGCATTCTTCAAGCTAAGGTGGTCTAGAGCCAACTTCCTCCAGAGCACATTTAACATTTTCTTATTTGTCCAGAGGGGATTGCTTAATTCCTTCAGATATGTTGGATATAACAGAGGAAAATCAAATGAAGGTCATCAACGGGTTCTGATGACTGATGATGCATATCATTTGAACTACACGTTTGTAGTTCCTGTGAAGTCAGTTGAACCACTTAAGTTGTGTGGAGGTGTTGCCTCATAGTTCACAATATACGGCTGCTTTTTACTTGGATAGCTTAGATACAAAAGAAGATTAATTTTGATCTTGGGCCAGACCTGCAGTTGGTATAATTTGGCATAGCTCCACTGAAGCAAATGGAACTACTCCAAATGCCCTTTGTGTTACAAGCAGCTCTTTTCAGGCTTGAAGATAAATTTTGTTCATGCCAGAGACACTAGTCTTCTTACAAGAATTCACCAAATCTGAAAATTTAAAACAAGCCTCTGTTTTGAAAATAAATACATTTAAAGATGTCTTAACTAATGGAAACAAATCTCTTCTAATGCTCATGCATTAGAAGAATAATGTAGCAAAATATTACAACATTTTCCAAGACAATTTCCTTTGGACTTTTTGCCAAGAACAAGAAATTTGCAGCCCCAAATACTTCTTTGAAATAAGAGATAAATGATTAAAAATAGAGTTTGAGCAGAAGTGCTATCTCAGCTACATCATTATTATTATACTTCAAAATTGTGCTAAAATTTTAATATTATGTACATTAAAGAATTTTTGAATCTTTGCCATTAGTGGGTATATAATATACTGTGCTTGATTCATATTATGTAACCAATATCTGAGTCATATTTACATTGAGTTCAAAGCAAAAAATTATACCATTATTAGACTTATCAATTGCACACAATTTGGGGAGAAAAATTTCTTTACATTCTAACGCATTCTTCAATATTTGTTTCAATAAAAGACAAGTACAGTGGTTGTTCTGACAGTGTTGGTTTGTATTGCATCCTATTTCATATGGAAGCAGAAACGTATCCATATAGACCCTAGAACTTTCCCACAGATCTTGGGGGAGGGGGGGAGTATTATATCATGCTTATGTTTGGATTTAGTCATAAAATGTGCCTCAAGCTGAATAATTATGTGGATTTATTATTTCAAAGTGCAAAATACTGGGCATAGAATACGTTATTTAAACAGTCAAGTTAGAGTTTTGCATACAACTCTAACAAACCTGAAAGGGATTCTGAGGTTTCTTTTACTGTTTTCTTAAGACTCTAGGTAAAGTGATGTGAATAAAGATTTTCAAATATATTTATAACTAATTACAAACCAACTCCTACTTCTTAATGATTTTTTTGCCTGTCAGAATTTTTAAAAATCAAAGTTCTGAAGCCCAAGCAAGTGTTTTAGACTAGAGTGAACAGCTTACTTGACATCTTTCTTTAGTGTGTGTGCATCAATGGGTATCATATAAATTAAAACCAGATTTATTGATACCAAACAAGACTATATTCAGGCATACAGATTTTGGTAAAAAGTTTTACCTGTTTAATATTTTGCATGTATTCTTCCCCATCTTATCTATGGAACTTAAAATTGTGGATGCAACCCTGAATGAATCTCTTCTGACAAGAAATCTATAATGTGTGTGTCAGTTTCCTTAACAGAAGTTTCATTTGTTTTTCCAGTCCAAAATACAAATTCCTTATAATTTGTCATGTGATTTTTTTTTCTTGACCTTGAGATACTTTGACAACAGTTCAATAATTTAATATAAAAAACCCTGCTGATTGTGTGGTCTGGTAAGTAAGAGGAAAAAACAAATTAACCCCTTTAACACTGCCAAATATGTCCACTCTTTTACCCAACATGCTTAGTATGATCTGATTTTTGGTTTTTTGCTTAAAAATTTCCCTAAACACAGACTTGATATGGTATCAGAAAAATGAGCAAATATTGAATCTACTAAGGGTGAAGGTTAAGCCCAAAACTATATTCTGGCTTTTGAGTGACCAGGGATTGAATCCTATCAAAAGGCCCAAATTTTCAACAGTGACTATTGGTTTTTGGGTCCCCAGCTTTTTTTGGGGCTCCACTTTAAATACCTTAAAAGGCCTGATTTTTCATAAGGTGTTGAACATCCAGCATCTGAAAATCTGGGCCTTTTGATAGAACTCAAATTTGACACCCAAAACTACTATTCACTTTTGAAACTGTAGACTCCAATTCTTCCTTTGTGGCACCAAATACTATCTCTTTGGTCTCTGGAAAGATACCAACATTAAAGTGTCAGCTATCAAATATGTTTTATAAATATAAAAGATCAATATTAAATAGTATCAAAGAGACTCCTCACATGCTTAAAATTAAGTACATGCATGTGTGGTTGTAGGCTTGGGACCTTAAAGTAATCTGTTCCTCAACAGGGGTAATGTTGGCTGTCAAATTATTTTTTATAAAAATTAAAAAATAATAAATCTTCTCCTTATTTCTCTTCCACCCCATCAAACAAGTAAGCAGAACCACCCAACTGAATCAGTGGCAAAATTTCTTTCCATTTCAGTAGATACAGAGTTGGATCAAAAGTACTATAAAATGCACAGTGAAACTAGCACCTGAAGTGGTAGGGATGGTAGGCTATTTAAGAAGTCTAAAACGGATTCAGAAATTAAGTTGATTTTTAAGACCCTTAGTTCAGAAAAACTCTGAAAGTCAATGGGATTTAATATATGCTTAAAGTTAAATGTGTGCTCAAGTGCTTTCTTATATTGGTACTTAATTTTGCAATCCACCTTTATTCACTTCTTATTAAATAACCCTGCCTGACTGATATTTTTTGCTCTACCTTTCAAAAATGTTTGGATATTTCACATTTTAGAACAATGTGATACTATAAATCAAATAACATCAAAGATCAAACAAGATATCATTGATTTTTATAATTTATAAATTTGAAATAAGAATAATGAATCATATTTTATCCTTGTAATGCATTATATACACCTTTACAACAATCCAGTATATCATTTTAGCTATATATCCTAATCAAGTTTAGGAGATTGACCTTGATTCATGTTCAGACTGCTAAACATACAAACACTTTGAAAACAGATGCCAAATATTTATTAATTTAGCAGTAGCTTTTAAACAGAGGTTTTTTTTAACATTCTTGCACAGCTCCAAAACCTTGCGTACTTAAAAATGTAAGGGTTTCCTGTGCTGAGGAATAAAACAAACACTCGTAAAACATAAAAAAAGGCTAAAACAATTAACAGGAAAAAAGAGTCCAAATAGACTTCATGGCTTGAACTGATTTTTGGAGTCTTGTTCTCCTTGAATATCTGACATGAAGGATCTCAGTTTAAAGTAAAAGTAAACTGAATGTCTAATTGCAGGGTATTCGGTTTAAATACCAAATGTTGCAACTGGAAATGGCATTTGGCTGAATTCAAATAGGAGAGAGTTCAATAAATGTTATTTTATTATTTAGTGTAATGAGGTGTCAGTAATAAATACCACTAATTAGTTAATCTTGGAACTTCACAAAACTGACCATTTTCTTTAGTAATTTTTTTAATATCTTGCTTTTATCACCACTAATTAGGAAAAAATACTGTAGATGGAACATGTATTTTTAATTAGAGGTAGATGGGAAATTCAGTTCAACCCAGTAGTAATTAAAGACTGTTATTCCCACTTTCTGTAAATGCATTTGGACAATGAAACCTCTTCTGAAAATAATAATTATATATAATAATTCTTTTATTAAACAATGATTTTTGTTTTGTTTCTAAAAATAATATGAATAGTGGTCTCTCGATAAAGACCCAATTCTAGATGTTCCTTTGCTTACACCATTGAGCTAGATTGTTAAAAGTAACATCTTAAGCCTTTGTGTTAAGTACTCATATCTGCTTCTTATAAGCCAAGTTTGTTGATAGTGGCAAAATAATAGTTTTAAGAAGCAGATTGCAAACGTGAGTAATGATACAAGCAGTTTCCCGAGAGACTGTAGGTACCTCAGAACTGGGGAAAGGAGTGGGAGGAGTGAAGGTGGGTTTCCTAACTAAGAAGAAGATAAGGGAGAGCTGATCAGATGATTCTCCACTGCGCGCCCCCCTCTCCCCCCCCCCAGGAAAATGTTTATATAAATAGGGGGAAATACATTTGTCAGATTTCCATTGACAATTTCTACTTTTTGTCAAAGCTGTTTTTTCAATTAAAACTTGAATTTTTCTGTGGAAAGCAGATACATTTTTCATTAAAAGATTTGTTTAGTTACTTTCACTCCACCCCCAATTTTCTATTGAAAAACTGTTTCAATGGAAAAGCCCTAATAAGAGGGTCTGGTTATAGAAAAGCAGGGCAATGAAGCAGACATTGTTGTTCCAGAAGAACAATTCTACACAAGCGAGCATGCCCTGTCCTTTGGGTTTTATTATTTAAAATACTATTTATAGTATAAGTCTCCCCTTCTCTAAAGACACTTCTCTACTGGGACTCCATGGAGTTCAGTTTCTGCAGTCATGGACTGGATGGACCAGGACTGGAATGAGGAGATAGGCTATGCTCTGTTGGATTCTCTATTCTTCTGCTCCAGCACAAGTTAATACACCCTGAAGCTAAGCTGTGTTGCTCTGTTTCCTGAAGTGTGCTTCAAAACCTTCCTTTTGGGAGATTCAGGGACCAGCTGTACTTAGGAAACTCCTATGAACTAGTAATGCATTATAATACACCTTTACAACAATGCTCTAGCAGCATTTGTGCTCTCCAGGGTCATTGGGAAGCAGTGGGATCAAGCACCAGCACAAAAGCTAAAGGCACCTATGTAGATTTCTCTTGGGGATCCCCCAAGTTCCACAGGTTAAGTGGGGACAAATTATGCTCCATCCTCACCTCTGTCCCCTAAGGATTCCTATGAAAATGTTGAGTTTGATGCTGCAAGTAGCTGATCTGGCCCTGATCCAGCAAAGCACTTTAACATATGATTAACTTTAAACACATAAGTAGTCCCACTGAAATCAAAACTCAGACTTTTGTCTCATTTACCTGGGTTATTTCCACATTAGTTAACAATTCTGTGTTGATGCATGAGCTGTAATGGAATCTAGCTCACTCTCAGGTCTATTTACTCTGTGGTGCTAAAAGGAACAAGTTGTTAAAACTTTTTTTTGTTAAAGTAAGCAGATAGGGATGAGTTCACACAGGTTTTTGAGTAAGATGGTACTGTTTTTATCTAGTCAATTTTGAGTTCAGAACTGCACTTTTAAAGGATGGGGCATGAGGATTGGAACAGACAATTGTAAATCAGAGCAGGAAGGCTAGTGGAAAAAGGTTTGTAGGAGAGGAAAGTATGCTTAGTACATGAAAAGGGGGGAATTGCTCCAAGAATAGGGAGCAGCATGAAATAAGATATAAAGTTGGGAAAAGCCAAAGGAAGCATTAAGGAGTGGCGTGAGTATGAACGAAAGGATGGGGCTCAGATTAGAACTGCCTATATTTTCCTTTCTTCTGACAGTTTGAAAAGCTCATGATCAGTTGACAGTCCTATCCTGCTGGCCTGCACACTTCTCCAGTCTGGATATGTGAAATGGGACTCAGACTCTTCATCCTATAACTTGCTCTTCAATATACTAAGGTTGCAGGGACTGCAGTAACTTCAGCTGCCTGGGAAGACTCCTTGAAACAACCAGTTAAATTTTCATCTGAATTGTTGGAGAAATCTGGATGTTACATTGCAAATCTCATTCTTTCCCCCTCGCTTTTGCCAAGAGACACGGGGTTTTTTAACCCACGAAAGCTTATGCCTAAATAAATCTGTTAGTCTTTAAGGTGCCACCGGACTCCTTGTTACGATACCTTAGAGACTAACAAATTTATTAGAGCATAAGCTTTCATGGGCTACAGCCCACTTCTTCGGCTGTTGCCCACGAAAGCTTATGCTCTAATAAATTTGTTAGTCTCTAAGGTGCCACAAGTACTCCTGTTCTTTTTGCGGATACAGACTAACAAGGCTGCTACTCTGAAACCTGTTGTTACGATGTTTCTGAAAACTTGTCTCCCATTTGAGGGGCACTGTATTATGATTAACCCATTGAGTAGGCTCCATTAGTAACTGTTTCTGAAAGCTTTTTATCCATAGATCAATAGCTAAATTTGACATCTTTTGTGATTTTACTCCCTTTTGTTGATATAGGCTATTGTTAACAGTATACTTATGTTTGCAATACTATTTTAGGAGATTACAATATAATTTTGTCCCCATCCATTGATTTTCAGTTTCTTTTATTTAATGAACTTCACTTTTGTATTTCTCCCAATGTTTGAAATGATTGGAGCTTCCCCCCACATATCCTTCATAAATACAATTTAAAAAAATAAGTAGTGGAGATTTTAGAAAAAAGACAGTTACTGTGTTTAGAGTTGGAAATAATATTCTCCCCATATTTATAATACAGCTGATTTTCTAGAAAGGAAATGTTCATTTCTGTTTTCAGCATGCTTTGCTAAAGTGCTTCTTTTTTATGTTTAATTTGGTGAAACATTTTACATTTGAACTCATGTAATGAAATCTATGGCACACAGATGACAGCACAGGCATCTGATAGTGAAATATAAAAAGGCCAAATATATGCACTTCTTTGTTAATAGCAACATATTCTACTAGGTTTTGGCAGATAAGCATGACAATGCTTTGTGGCTGAATGAAAGAGAGTGCTCCATTCAAAGAAGAAATCAAAAGGTTGTGGAAGAGGCACCAAGGTGAGTATAAACGTCTCTCCTTGTACGTTTTTATGAGCATTGATTATGCTTTGGAAAGCTACTTTTACATACTGTACAGATATGAACAGTTTTTAGTCCATTAAAAAACACCGTAAAGACAAGTAGTAATGTTTAAGTAATTAATGTAATTCTGATTCAGAATTTAGCATCGCAATATTCTGATCTAGCTTCACAATGTTCATTCTATGTCAAGTTATTACAGTTTTTATTCATAATCTTGTATAAAATAGATAGTAAGAGTACTGGTCAAGTATTTTAGACATACACACAGAAATGTTCTCCTTTTGTGATCGCCTCCTACCAGTGAGTACAGAAGCCAAATGAAGTCTCAAACTCGCTGTTCCTGAAGATGTTTGATTGCTACGTTAATTGATAGATGGCAGAATCTTGCCCTGTTACTCAAGTGTTGAGTAGTACCTCACTCCATAGCAAGTTCCAATCAAATTAATGACCTGTAGTTATTAGGAGTCCAGTACCTCCAGCTGCTCAATGTTTTTAACTCCATTGATTTTAGTAAGAGTTGAGGCACATGAGCTCTTCACAGGATTGGGTCTTAAAAGCTCTCTAATACACCATCTTATAACATGCTGCAAAGGTGTTCACCAGAAAGAATATTTTGTGTGTGCGTGTGGAAAAACCTGGATTGTTCAAAATCAGGAGGATGCCCCAAACTGTATTTAATTATCTATTATTAAATGCAACCACGTTTAGGTCTGAACTTGCAATTGTTCAGTAGTGCAGAACAACATTGTACAACAATTTAGGGTGTGATGACCACATCCAGTGGGCATTTTGGATCATTTTAAGTTACTTGAGTTAAAATTTGATTATGGCTATAGAGCCAACTCTCCCCATCACTTACAAAATCAAGGTCCTAAATGCTATACGTATCTGATCTGACAGACAGTAATTTTAAGTGCAGGATATCACATAACACAATACACTGGTTGAGCACAGACTCGGAAGAAAAAGTGCTACCTTGATTAATCATTGTCACTTCTTGCAACACCTGTGTGTTCCTCAAAGGCCTCCCATCCAAGAACCTGACTCTTTCGCTCATGAGATTTGATTGCTTCGGATCACACGGTAGCGAATGGCATCATCAAAGAAGGGAATTCTCATTGACATTTTAGTGTAGCCTCGGCATAAAATTATGTTTTAGATGTAACAGTGCTCCTCAGTTCTCAAAAGTAATCTGCTTTATATCTGGATGAAGGGAGCAGGAATGTTTTGGAGAATATTTTGTATTAAAGTTGCATTGATGAACAGAGATGCTAGTGGGATAGGAAGTAACGTTTTGCCCATGTGTCCATCCCTGAGGCTGTAGAAACAATAAAACAAGTCAATTGTCTTCTCTTTAATTGGCTGCACAATAGCTTGAATAAGGTCTCATATCTGAAATGTCACATCTGATCATATTTTCTCTTCTTGATACTTTTATCTTGTGAAGTCTTTTTTTATTCTGCAGCCTTCATGCTGCCAGAGGAACTATTTAGTTCAGAGAGTAACAGGTATATGAGGTGGAGAAGGAGTTGAAGTCAAGTTTAAAATGTTTCATTTTTAAGTGGTATGTGATTAGGTTGCAAAGGGGCTGTTTAGGGTGTATTGAGAGGAGAGAGTGAATTGTTTAAAAGGGAGAGAAACAATGTACGTAAAAAGTAAAGGCACTGAAGGGAATAGGAAAACCTCAGTTAATTAACCTAGCTGATTGCAGAGATAATCCAGTCATTTTAGCGTATAAAGCTTAACCACATGGCAGAGATCAAGTTTAGCAGTGTGACACTTCTGTTCCATTCTTCTGCTGCAGCAGGAGGCAAAGAGAGAGTCCTCAGACATACATTTAGAAAATACGGGAAGATATTACTATAGTACTGGGAAGTAACTGTCCTTTTATCCATATGAGAAATAATAATCCTTGTTCTTGAAAAGGAATACCAAGGCTATAATTCCAAATTAGAAATGTACTGCTCTTCATAAGCCATTCAAACTGTGCTCCGTGATTGATGACATCAACAGAAGACCCTTTATTGAATTATAGCTTTTTATTTAACTTGTTGCTATGCATTATTCTGTTACTGAATCAGAATAATAGACCCCCATCTCTTTATATTACCAGTTCATAACCATGCCCTGGTAAGGTGTGTTCATTGCTTTCCTCATCCCTTTGTTTCTTGTGATCTCATCAGAGGTGTTAGAGCAAAAACTGATACCTTTTCTGAAATCAGACATTTTGTTTTCAGATTCTTTTGTTATTTGTAGCCAGCAAAGAGGGTCTTTTTCGCTAAATCTAGAGACCTTCTTTTAACATGCCAAAAGTCTCTGGTTTATTGTCCATAAGAAATCATACATTACCACTCTACGAAGGACTGAGGCCAAACTAGCTTTTACCTATAAAAGAATGGTTTCCCCATTGTCTCTGGTTCGTCCAGAATCTTACCCCACTTTTCTTTTGCTTGAGTCCAATATAACTAATTTTCTTGCACAAACTCGCTGATCATTCATCTTCTAAACATTTTTCTTTCAATTAAAAGTCTTAGGAAATACTGTAAACTAAGGCCCTGATCCAGCATTTGACTCTGTCTAGCCAGTTCTCTGTGGTCATGTGGCGCCCCATTGACTTCACTGGGGCTCCAAGCAACTACAGGGTTCCTCCAGTGTGGTTCTCTTTGCAGGGGTGGGGCCTAATTCAGTAAGACAAGCCACAGAGGCACAAAATTCAGTGTTGGAGTTGGCTGACTACTTTCCCTTCTAGGCATCATGTACTTTTTTTTAATCCAACTGTCTATAAGCAAAGATCTTAAAAACGACTTAAAGCAAAAACATTCTTAAAAGTGGCCTGGTGTGGGCCAAAACTGATTCTCTATTATATTTTACTTGCTTGATTGTAGTTCTGACATGTTTCTAAAATAAACTGCAACAAGGGTGTAATACGTATTTTTGCTTACTGTTGTTTCTAGTTAAGGGACAAATGTGGTCTTTCATTTAAGATCACGTACAAGGTTCAGCATCTCCAAGAGAAAAACTTTCCATAGCTTTGGTAAAAGCCACAAGAGTTTCCCTAGCTGGATAGGTTAATCTAAATCTGAACTTGTTGTGTAGTGGAGAGGAATCATCAGGATATATGTTTTCTTGAATTTGTAAATTCATTGGCCTGTTGGTGGTGACATATTTAGTTTCCTGGGGTGAAAGGAAGCTTGCCTGTTGGGGAGCAGTCTTAACAATGGTTCCTGAGGGAGTAGCTGAGCTGCACTTTGGGGCAGAAGAACAACGCTGAACGGTGGCCATGCTGTGTTGAAGGGAATGAATCAAAAGCAGAAAGCCACAAAACTAAAACTTGCAGTTTAAGGGTAAAGTTGAGAGAGAGATTTAGGATCTGAAGGTGGAAACTGCAAACGGTCATTGGTTATCAGATTCAATATTGTGCATGTCCTAGTTTTCTTTCATCACAACCTTGCCTGCATACAAGAAAGTCAAATTAAAACAAAAACAAAACACAGTACAGATTCTCATTCAGACCTTACGAACTTCCAAAGTTTATCGTAGCTTGGATTACAGAGCACATAGCTAGGAAACAGCCACATAATTATATTTCAAACAGATGCGGAAAACAAGACAACCACAACCAGAGGGTTTGCTCTTGTTTATCTAGGCATTAATATTTCCATAGTGTAGCTATTGTCTGCAGGCTTCATCATTGTCCAGAATTTTCTTTAAGGTTGGTTTTTAATAATTAGACGTGCTCTCCAAATAACTGATGACTTTTTAGGTTATATTATTTTAAAGATCTCAGTGTTATACAATGTGTATATTGATTTAATTTATATCTTGAAAGCATTTTCCTGTAATTTGTCTTGAAGGTACTCTCAATACTGAAATGCATTAATACTGGTTATCAAGAGTGCTGAATGTTGCATTTAATCTTTATTTTTTAAAGGAATTTAGACTGAAATAATCTCTTACTTCTAAAGATGGGCTGACCTTCTGAGCGTGGATGGAAGTACAGGAATTAGTAGTCTGTTTGCAATTTTAAGGAAAATTAATTTGGAGTAATATAGAGTGTGAATTTAAAGCACAATATTAACTCCCTGTATGGTTAAAACTAATTCAGAATAAGGCACTCTTATTCCATTATAAGAGTGTCTATGCAGGGAGTTAATCAGGAAAAGCTCTTCCAGGATAACTCCCAGTGTAAATAAGCCCTTAACTTGTTTATTCAACAGTAGAGATATAATATAGTGCATTCGACTGACCAGAAGTGGTGTCCTTTTTAATTTACATGGGGTTTTTTTTGCCCTCTTTTGTCTGTAGCTTAAGAAAAGGATAATATTATATTTGTCTAACTAAAGAAAGGCACTTTTTCTGCATTTGTAGCACTTTTCTGGACGCTGAGACACGAAGAGCAATGGGAGAACAAGCAGTAGCTCTTGCCAAAGCAGTAAAATATTCCTCTGCTGGAACTGTAGAATTCCTTGTGGACACCAAGAAGAATTTCTACTTTTTAGAAATGAACACTAGACTTCAGGTAAGAAAAAGAACTGTTCAAATTCAGAGACAGGATTATTTTAAAAAGTGTGTGTATGTGTGTATATCTATCTATCTACATTTGGAGGGATTTGCTAGATAGAGTCTGATCCTGTAAGGATTTACATATGAGTAACTTTACACTGACGTTAATAGGCCTACTCGCAGGAGTAAGCTAGTGTGCACAAATCTTTGCAGGAATGGGCCCTTGCATAGCACATAGAAATGAGCATTTAGTGCTTTGCTCTTTGTTACACTTGACCTAAAGACCTTGCAAGAGGTCACAGTTAAGTGCTACTGTGAGGTCACAGTAAGTGGCTAGCCACTGTGCTTTGATACTTTTCCCTCTTGGTAACAGAAATTTCCATGTATTTTTCATGCTTTGGTGAAAGTTTGTTGAGTTTTACCAGCAAGGTGATTAAACTACACAATGATGTCAGAAATAAAAACACTGACACATTGAATACTATTTTAAATCATGAATATAGTACAAAAATACTAAAAAAGGATAGCTCTGTGGATTTCAAGTTGGTGTTTGCACTTAATTGTGGAATTGATTATGTGAAATAGAAATGGCTGGGAATAATCCCTTTTTAAAAAAATATATTTTTTATTAAAGATTCCTGTTTAATAGCTAGAGTGTCAAAAAAACCCACTATTGATAAGCTTTCTTCTGCTGCTGCTTTAACATACCAATAATAGCTATACAAGGAAACAGGGTGCATATCTTAAAATCTGTGTAGCATTCTCGAAGATATGACAACATAACTTGCCAAATCTCATGTAAACAAGTAAAGTATTCTCCCCTTTCTTCTCCCATGATGTCGAAGCGTTAAAGATTAGCAGTTCATTTTCTAAATCTAAAAGAACCAAAATGTGAAACGATGTAATAGGAACAATAAAATCATTCAATTTTCAGTAGCTTTTTATCTCATTAATTGAGCCAGATTCTGCCTGCTTCTTTATACAGGTCTGCAGCAACAGGGAGGGTAAAAGGAGCTCCTTCTACTTCCATCGTCCATGCTTGACCTGCATAAAGGCCAGGCACACTGTAGAGAATGGAGCACAGGGACCACATCCTTAGGTTGGGGAGGGGCACAGAGGAGGTAGTGGGGCCTGTCAAGCTGTCTGGAGCGGCTCAAGAGCACGAGTACCTCAGGGCAGACTGAAGAAGCAGGGCAGAAACCCCAAATTGGTTGAGAGTTCTCTACTTAGATTTCACCAACCAAGTATCAAGCATGAGCTTCTCAGGCACCATAATAGCCTAACCATGGAGTCACAGACAGTCCCCTTGGGTACTCTGGTTTATCTTACCACCCAGGCAAGCTTGCCTTTGTGTTAGATAGTCCCTTACAACAAAAATCACAACAATATTCAGATTACTCCCTGTCCCAAAGGAGCAGTCACTTACCCCAGGTCAGCTTCAACTTAGCTCCTACAGCAAAGACGACCCTTGTAGCCAATCCTATAATAAACTAACTAAAGATTTATTAACTAAGAAAAGAAATGAGTTATTTACAAGGTTAAAGCAGGTGTGTACACACACGATACAGTCTAGATCCCAGAAAGTAATAGAAGCTGCTGTAATATGCAAGCTCTATGATTTCTCTAGGGCTAACCCAGGCCAAGCACTGGGGAGTACTTGCTTATGCTTAGAGATCTTTGCCCATCAGAGTTCAAGCAGCATAGAGATCATCAGTTCCTTCTTGTCAGGGATTTTTATTCCCTTCCCCCAGCATTCAAGCTGATGGGACAAGTCCACCTGCAGGTCTCCTCTTCATGGGTGTGTTGGGGAGCAGTCAACAGAGTCTTTGTCCTTTGATGTTTCACAATGGCTCAGTTGGTTTCAATGGGCCTGAGACGTTCTATACCTTGGGGGAGCGTACTGTAACCCCCATATTCCTCATTTTCATATAATCATAATCTTGCATATAAAGCATGCCTTGTACAGTATCGGGGAAAGGTTATGATCTGCTGAAGGTCATTTCTCTATCCATATATCATTAATGCATATGAAGTTATGAGGATTGTGTTGTATGGTTGTCACTAAACCATTCTGTAAGTTGGGGAATCAACTAGATATTATCTCCCCAGAGGCAACAGCAAGGAAAGTAACCAACACCCGGGCGGGGTTTCAAACGATCCATCAACAACCATTGTCCAGCAAGGGAGGTACAATTCAATGATTCACATGTATGAGGCCACACCAGGGGAATTGCTCAACATTGCCTAGGGACTCAGCAATGCCCCCAGACATGCATGGACTTGTGCTTCCCAAGCACATGGGACTGAGGTTATAAAACAGAACACAGTGGCCACATGCTGGGCTTTTCTCCTTCACCCACCTACGCTGCAGGCAGCAAGGACACTCTGAAGACTCCAACTGAGGGGACTGGCCCAGATTTCAAGGATGAAATCTATATACAATGGACTTGCAATATCCAGTGGGGTGAGGAAAACTGCTTAATCTAGATGTTGCCCCGTCTAATAGGGTTGAACGTTTAGATTGTATGGTTATATTTTCTTTTCTTTTGGTAACTAACTCTGACTTTTTGCCTATCACTTAATATCACTTAAAATATATCTTTTATAGTCAATAAATTTGTTTAACAGTTTATCTTTACCAGTGAGTTTGTATGAAGCTTGTGGCAAATATGCTCAGGTTTTGCAAAGGCTGGTGTATATTCACTTTCCATCAACGAAGTGGTAAGTCAGTTAATAAATTAGTACTGCTCATCTTGAGCAGTGCAAGACAGTATATTCCTGAGGTGCAGTGCTGGGAGCTGGGGGATTTTGCTCTGGTGCCTTTCTCTGTGTGATTCATAAGTGGCTCTGGGAGCATTCATGCAATCTAGCTGGCTGTGGGGCTCCATATGCTGGTGTGCTGAGTGATCGTAGCGCCTTGAGGAGTTTGCTGCTGGTCACTAGCAAAGCATTATGAAAGACAGTGCAGGCTGGAGAGAGTTAAGGGGCACAGTGGACCCACAGTCCCAGGCTGCACCCCGGGACTTCACAGGGCCTTCTTGTGTGCAGGACCTAGCATCTTCTGTAGGAAGCCAGCCTTTACATTAATTTAATGCTTCTTTCCTGCTTGATGCGTTACATAGCTACTGAGGCTTACAATGCAAACACTCAATATAACCTTATAACATGGGGTACAGACATTACATGAGATTAATACATGCAGCATCCTACAAGCATTTCATAAAGTCTAAACACATTTTTATAAATCTAATACCTATTTAAATAATACTAAAACACAGGCCAGCCAGACTGGTTTCCAGCTACGCATTCATCAGTGTTCACTTGGGACCTAGGAGCCTTGGCATGAGCAGGCACCTGATCTGCCAGCATTATAGGGCCATATACCCATCTTCCCTTCCATCAGCCTGCACTGGAGGGAAGGCTGCACCCTATAACACTGCTCCTCCTACAGGACAAGGAGTGCTTTTTGGTGCCTGCCCTGGTATAGCTCTGCACTGCCCTTACTAGGGCTATGTCTACCAGGCACAATTTAGCCCTGTGCCAGATTTGATGAGAAGTAGTAAGGATTAATCACTAGACAAGTTACCAGTTTATTGGCCATTGAAGTGCTAGTAAATGCTTGTTTCTTCTGTATATACATTCTGTACATTTATAATTCCTCATTTGCCTAGCATTTCATATAAAGTTTCTGATAAATCTTTTTATGATTATGAAAAATCATAAATGATACAATCCTAACCTGATGCCAGCAGGGATACATGATCCTAAATTTTCTCCTTTGACACTGTGCTCATTATCTATTCAGGTGTTAGGCTGAAATACAAACGTGATCAGTAAAGTACCCTTGTGCTCAGTTCTGTCTGTAGCTTTTTTTTTTATCATTGTATGTCTGTTGGTTTTGCGCTGTAATATATGGTGGTAAAAATCTTCTAATTCTTCAGCATCAAACTCATTTAGTTGTGGATATCTCCAAATTGGCAAGAACAAAGCCATCAGAATGGAATGAATGCCATCTTTAGAAACTTTTAAAGACTTCTTTAAAATATTGTGTAAGCAGTTTGAGAGGTCCCCTCTAATAGTAGACCCATTCTTTCCAAGTCTTAAGAAATTTACTAACCTTAAATTACAATACTTATGTACATTCTCTAATTCTACTATCTATCTTGGCTCTGTATTATCTGTAATTAGCATTTCAGTTTGAGGATGGAGGGTAGCAATTTTCTTTGTTTCTTCTCCAAGCTTTCCCAATTGATCTGTCACTTTTCCCAGCTCTCAAACTTGAGTTTCTGTTCCACTACCAGATATGTAACTAGCATCTAGTTTTTGCTCCCTTCTATTAAGAGCCAAACATAGACACTCTAATGAGCCATCTCCAAATTTAACTTTAGAACCAGGAGAGTCTCCAGATGTCCATGTATTTGCACTTACTTTTACTGGTACATGCTTCAGCCTTCTGCCTCTTGTAGCTTGTAAGTGCTTCTGCCTCTTGTAGCTTGTAAGCAATCAGGATTGCTAGAGAGTGTACTCTTTCTGCTAGTTTGTGCAGAGCTCCCTGCATTTAGAGAAACTTTCCTTGAGGGTCAGTTTACTAATAGGTAAAAGTGTGCCAAGCCTACCCCTAGGCACACTTCAGGCATTATTCCCTTTACCTTTTAGCACCCTCAAAATTCATCCCAAATAAAATGTGCAGTTATGTCACGGCCTTTATTTACCCCAGAATCAGTCCCAGTCTGTCTCTCTCTGGCCCAATGAATAGTTACTGTAATTATTTACGTAAAGCAGAACAGTTCCAGAAGGAGAGATTGAGGAAGACAGAATAGGCAGTACCCTGGTGATTAGGGCACTCACCTGGGATGTGATTACTCTGAACTGGACAGAGCAGGGTCTCACATCCCAAATGTGTGTCCTAACCACCAGGCTATTGGCTATTCTGGGGTGGGTTGGTGTAAACTCACATACAGTTAACTACATCGGGGCAGATCTTTTTCTCTGTTCCAAACTCTTTATGCTGCCTACTTACCTTCCTTAGGCATGCTGAGCATAGTTCAGAAACATCTGCAGTGTGTCTCTTACCCTATCATGCGGTTTTAAAATTTTTAGGGGGACGTGCTATCTTTTGATCAATTCCTTGGGAAGATTCTTTTTTACCACACAATCCTGTAAACAAGCACAAATAAAGGATGCTTATGTTTTTTTATTTCTGTGCTAAATGTTGCAGTACAGTATGGAGTTGAGAGACAGAAAACCAGTGTACCAGCTATATGATTTCTGTTATAATTTACATGAATTGTTACAGATGTTTTACTCTCAATCAGTGGTTCGGGGAAAGTGAATTATTGTTTGCTGTCAGCAGAAAAATTTTACATCTAACTGTCATGCCATATGCTGATGACTACAAGAGAATCTGAGATCAGCTAATTTTGTTAGAGAATAAATCATTCTTGCTATCATGCAGAAAGTATACAGACTTAGATGCTTCCCATATCAGTTACAAGTGAGCTTGCTGTGTATTGTCAGGTACTGCACATTTGGAATAGCTTTCAGGCAGAGTTACCACTGTTAGGAGCAGAGCAGATGTTGCATATTTGATTCTTTATAGCCACTCGAGGAGTGTATTGGTTCATGTTACTTAGTTGTCATTTGGTTAATAAAAAGTAGTCATACTCAAAAATAGTGTCAACATGCTTTGAAATAAATTAAAAGCAGAATCTCAGCTCTATAACCTTCCAGCTTGAGAACGGTGTCAAAATTTCCCTTTCTAGCAACCACATTCAAAATGATTGTTTTTCTTACTTTAGGAACACTTCAGTTGAAATATTATTTCTATTAGGCTTTAGATCTAGAGACACTAATGCTTGTGAATAAGGCGTATATGTAATGTAGAGGTGTACAATGTTGCTAAATTTCCTCTAATGTAAATTATCTGATGAGGGCGCAAAAAAGGTTTTAAAATGTTAGAAGTAATTGTAGTACTTCAAATTCAGAAACATAACCACTTAATTTATGGAAAATATATTATGGGATTGCCCAAGACATGACAACAGTTACTTAAGCAATTTAGTATGTATAATCCAGGGATTTAGGCCAATCTATGCCACTCATTTACATACAGTGTGGTGATTTCTTTTTAAACCAGGTCTGATTAATATAATATGTATTAAAAGGTTATATGTATAAACCGGACTCAGAAGGAGATGGAAAATATTGCATGTAGCTCAAGAGAAGTGATCATTATGTTCTCTTCTCATGTAATAATTCTGTTGAATATTTTTGTAGCACACAATTTTAATTTCTTATTTAGGAAAAAAGAGGAGTTGTGGTTAGATAGAAGTAAGGGAGCATTAGTGTATCATGTTTGTATCAGGTTTACTAGAAGAAAATTACGTGTGTGTGTGTGTGTGTGTGTTTCCACATTTATTTCCATTATAGCCTGTTCCAGATCTATCATATGTAAGCATGTTGTTTAAGTTTATCTTAAACATTTGAGCCATGAGATTATTGTTTACTAAATGTCCATAATATGTATAACAGTGTTGTCTAGCAACAAAATTCTTACTCTTGTCAAAGTATGAACAATTTCTGGAAAATGTCATGCTATAGTTTTGGTATGGCATGCTACAGGCAACACTCAGTGCAAATCTTTAAAGCTGTGATTTTACATTTGAGGACTTTTGTCCATCCTTACATGTATCTGTATTTTATTTGCTTGTTTTTATACTGACCTGATAAAGACAGTTGAAAAGAGAGAGGGAGGCTTACTTTCCAGCATAGCTAATAGTCCAGGGTTTAGGGTACTCACCTGGGATGTGGTACATATAGGTTCAAGTCTCTACTCTGGATTTCCAAGCACTGCTGTCAGAAAATTATATTCTGGCTTTTATTTTTTTGTTTTTTAAAAGAAAAATTCAACACCGTCTATGAATTAAGTATTCTGGAAATGGCTTTTGACCACTATTGACTGTTCTATGTCTGTACAGCACAATAATGGGGAAAATATCCTTGCAAAGTAAAATTGACATAACATAATTCCTGAATTTCATATCTAGGTGGTAGATCTATCAAAACACCAAAAACATCAGGCAGACCAGGTACTTGAACCTGGGTCTCCCATATTGCAGGTGAATGCCCTGACCAGTGGGCTGTTAGCTATGCAGGGGTGGGTTAATCTGTCTGTCTTTCTTTAGTGAAAAATTTTGAAAGGTCTCGGTTTTGTCCTGATGCAGAATGGGAAATATTTTGAAACCTTGACAGTTTTCATGGGATGGAAAAACTGGTTTCTCCAACTCTTGTAATGAACTCAGTGTAAATAACTAGGATAGCTACAACCAGAAATTGTGTTTTCTGCTACCTGTAGCAAATCCCTGAGAAAGTAAGTGATAGTTTTTGTTGGCTGGTTTGTTATTTTTTGTGGGGGAGGTGAAAGGGGAGGGAAGGGGTGGTTGTCGTATCAGAAGATTGCAATATTAAGAAATGTGAAGTGTCTCAAAGTAAAATTTCAGATGACTACAACTGCAATTTGCTGAGGCATGTCGTTCAGGTTTCTTAATGTTGCAGTGATGCATTGCTGCTTTCATTTCACTTAGTTCACCAAACAGGCATCAGATGGTAAAGGCTTTCAGTTGTTACTAACCTGGGCTGGATTTAAACTACTGACCTAGAGGTGAAAGGTTTTTTCTCCCGTTACCAATCCCCTAAGCTTCCCAGAATCCAGTCTTCACAAAGTTTATGCCGGCTGTCCATGCCTGTTTGAGCTGGAGGAAAAGATGATTTTGCTGCCAGACAAGACTCCTTTACACAAGAGGGTCAGCCGACAAAGATTTTGCCATGCTCTTGCCTCTTTAATGCAACTTCCATTATATAGCCACTGGTCATATGCTGCTCAGACTTTCATAAAGAACTACAGAAAAGCGATGCTAATTGTTGTTGACCGAAGAGACTGCATTGTTTCCAAAGTCACTGAATCTGATGGATGCCATTAATAGAGCTGCCAATACATGGAATAATGTCTCAGGCCATGTCTACACTAGCACTTATGTCCACAAAACTTTTGTCGCCCCCCCCCCCCCCCCCCCCGAGTGACATAAGTTTTGGTGACACAAGCAGTGGTGTGTACAGCGTTATGTCGGTGGCAGACGCTCTCCTGCTGATATAGCTATCACCGTGCGTTGAGGTGGTTTTATTATGTCGACGGGAGAGTTCTCTCCTGTTGGCATAATGTGGCTACACAAGTGGTCTTACCGCGGCACAGCTGTAAGCTTGTAAGTATAGCTATGGCCTCAGAGATGATACCACCATGTGTCTATAATAAAATATATCAAAGAGTGGAAAACAAAGGAAATTCTTTTTTGGCATTGAGAATAAGCCTGAGAAAGAAACCAAAGATCTTTCTCCAACTACAAATGAGTTTATTAGTTTTAGTTATTTGGCTATGAAGAATATTTAAGAATGTGACCATAGCCAGCTTAGTTGGAGGACTTCAGGAGGGCTCTGAGATTATTGCTGAATATAGTCGAAGCAAGAGGAAATAGAAGCTCTAGAAAGAAAGGCATAAGAGTCTTTGTCAAGTGTGAAATGGGAAGGAAATTCTGTAGAATTAACAGACTGTCAGGATTTTCAAAGAGCAGGATTTTAGTTTTGTCATAACTATAAAGGGAAGGGAAATAGCTGTCCTGTGTACAGTACTATAAAGCCCCTCCTGGCCAGAGACTCCAAAATCCTTTTCCCTGTAAAGGGTTAAGAAGCTCAGGTAGGCTGGCTGGCATCTGACCTAAAGGACCAATAAGGGGACAAGATACTTTCAAATCTTGGGGGGGGAAGGCTGTTGTTTGTGTTCTTTGTTTGAGAGTGTGTTCGTTCTCGGGGACTGAGAGGGACCAGACATCAATCCAGGTTCTCCACATCTTTCTAAACAAGTCTCTCCTATTTCAAACTTGTAAGTAAATAGCCAGGCAAGGCGTGTTAGTTTTCCTTTGTTTTCTCAACTTGTAAATGTACCTTTTACTAGAGTGTTTATCTTTGTTTGCTGTACTTTGAACCTGAGACTAGAGGGGAGTCCTCTGAGCTCTTTAAGTTTGATTACCCTGTAAGGTTAATTTCCATACTGATTTTACAGAGATGATTTTTACCTTTTTCTTTAATTAAAAACCTTCTTTTTAAGAACCTGATTGATTTTTCCTTGTTTTTAGATCCAAAGGGGTTTGGATCTTGATTTACCAGGAGTTGGTGGGAGGAAGGAGGGGGGATGGTTAATTTCTCCCTGTTGTAGATCCCAAGGGGTTTGGATTTGTTTTCACCAGGGATTTGGTGAAGGTTTTTCAAGGCTTCCCAGGAAGGGAATCCATTGAAATGGTGGCAGCCGAACCAGAGCTAAGCTGGTAGTTAAGCTTAGAAGTTTTCATGCAGGCCCCTACATTTGTACCCTAAAGTTCAAAGTGGGGATCCAGCCTTGACAAGTTTACACAGAAATCTTGAAATTTTGAACAAGGAAATGTGTTGGATTTTCAAAGGCTACTTGTCAGAAAATTATAAATGTAAGCATTCTGGAAATGAGTTTTCAGACTTTTGACCTGTCTGCTAACTATGGGATATTACATGTCTGTACAGCACAGTAATGGGGGGAAAAATCCTTGCAAAGTAAAGTTGACAAAACAGAATTCTTAAATTTCAAATCTATGTGGTAGATCTTCCAGAACATCAAAATGTGGAAAGTTTTATGGTTATCGTGAGAAGAGGACTAAGTATCTCATTATAATTGCATATGCAAAGAGATCTTTTAGAAGAGTCAGCAGGTACTGGAAAGTTTTGTTAAAGTATTTGCTACATGATGTCTTTACTAATGTTGATATAAAACAGGGCTGGTTTTAGGCCAATTCCCTCGAACCGGGCCCTGCGCCTAAGAGGGCCCCACGCCCTAAAGAAGAGCGCCTAACTTAGGCGCCTTTTTAATTTTTTTACTCACCTGGCGGCGGTCTGGGTCTTCAGTGGTACGTCGTCGGCGGGTCCTTCACTTGCTTCAGGTCTTCGTTGGCATTTCAGCGCCGGGTCCTTCAGTGCCGCGGAAGACCCAGAGCGAGTGAAGGACCCGCCGCCGAAGTGCTGCACCGCCGCCGGGTATTCGAATCGGGCCCTGCACTTACTAAAGCCAGCCCTGCCTCTGGCTCATGAGGCTCTATACTGACCACCTCAGTTTATGGCTCAGTACGTGCAGAATGACAGTTGAATGTGATTTTGGTAGTCTGAACAGATGCTGGCATTGTTTGCTCACAAGAGTGGATCTCAGTGAGAAAAATATCCCTATGGTTATAGCTGCCCACTGCATAATATCTGTGATGCCAACAGGGAAAAGTTGCTGCCAGGCTGTAGCAGCTGTCCGCTGAGTTTGAACAGCCAGACACAAGGGCTCTCAGAAAAGCTCAGTGTGGCGCTCTAGGGCTCAGGAAGGCTTTGAAAGAGCACTCTAACAGTGAGCCAGAGTAAGGAGTTGTGGTGTCCTGTGCTCTCCCTGGCTCTGCTCTTTGGGGTCCTGTTGGGAATTATGTGGTGCTTGGTGCATATCTGTGCATATATCACTGACAGTGCACCTATTAGTTTTGTGGTGCTTGCTGTACATTTATGCCGCTTATACTGTGTTTGTCACTGATCCTATGAGTTATGTCACAGAGTACAATAACAAGTAAGTGGGTGTTTTCACTACTGCCAGGCACTCTGCCGCATATGTTAGCAACTAATAAAGGTTAATTATTTTCCAAACAATACTATTTTATTGAGTAATGAAAACACTTCAAAATATTCTGTGCAAGTTAAAAGAAAATCTGTTAAAACTTTAATAAACGTATGGAACAGAAGGAACATAGATTTCCATTTTAGCTACACATACACTGACCTGTGAGAACTAAGTTGATGTATGTGAAGCTGTGGTTGTACTGAATGTCCCCAGTGGTGGAGTGGCAGGGGTAGGGCTGCGACCCCTGATGCAACGTGGAATCGGGGGGTGGGGGGGGAGAGGAGGGAATTATTGAGTGGGGCTATACTGATGTTCTCCATGAACAGCAAAGGCAGGTGAGCCTGGGATTGTTGAGCCTGTAGGTCCACATGTGTCTGCAGCATCTGTTTGCTGCTCGAAAAGACCCATTATGTCCTGGTGCATCTCCCTTTCCAACTCCTGTGCCTCCCTACTGTCTGCAATATTCATCCTCCAGGCCTTATGGTCACCATCTGATGTAACACTAGGTTGCAGGATCTTGGTGAAAATGTCATCCAGAATCTTTTCCCCCCCACCCCCTCCATTTCTGATATGGGTCAGGCACTTCACTGGTGTGGAGGGCAAACCCCTCAAGGCCACAACTGCAGCAGCTACAGATAAAACACAGAGGTACCACTGTCAGTGTAGTCGCAATGGAAAGCTAAAGTTACGATTCAGAACTCCCTTCTTTGGCTCCCTTATTGACACTCTTGCCTTAGTTCTGAGTGCATATGCAGGGTGCTACTTGCAACTTCAGCCATGTTGAGTATGGCCTGCCAGGGGTGAGGGAATTGCTAGGTTGCATGGAACTGAGTTTAGGGCAATGGCACTGGATACTGACACCACTCTCCACAGGCAGTGGTGATTTTTAGCCGATATCACACTTCTGACTGGACTGTGGTGGAGTCTCAAAACAGCTTCTGGCTTGCAGCATAGCTGGACCCCAACCAGTCGCATGTCCCCTATCCTCCACCACCATTATCATCACCTCATCTTCACTGCTCTTGTCAGGGACCTGTGACTTGGGCTCCTTGGTAGCGTGGTGGTGGGGATCTCCGTTAAGTGTGGCATGCACCTCTTTTTGTAAAAGTGGCAGGTCTGCGATTCATCACTGGATTGACTGTTGGGCTCCCTGGTCTTGTGACATGCCTGCTGCAGTTCATTTCTTTTTATGCAGCACTGCTGCTGACCCTATGGTACTTCTTGTGCATCCCCGTGCAATTTTGTAGTTGTCCACATTTCTATGGCTGTTCCATTGCTATGCCTGTACAGTCTCTTCTCCCCACAGGTCCAGGAGCTCTAATATCTCCTGTGTACTCTAGGCCAGAGTGCGTCTGGAGTGCATAGCCAGCATGGTCAGCGGGGCAGTTGCACACTACAATGGAGAGCTGCTACATGGACACTCTGAAAAAGACATTTCAAAAATTCACAGGGTTTTAAAAGGCAGGGGTGGGGCTTCTGGTCTCTCTGACCCCAGGGCAGAGGACTTCACAATTGTGACCAGAGCAGTCAATGTTGGGTATTGTGGGAAAGCTGCTGGAGAACTGCTAGGGTAAATATAGGTAATGTAGTGTCTATATTTGCGCTGCATTGACCTCAGTGTGTTGACCATGGCTCAGCACCACTCAGGGAGCTGGTATTACTACGTGGGTGCAATGGAGAGCTATCATCACGGGGAGACAAATTGAAGCATAGGCCTGGTCTACCCAACCAAGTAGGTCGACAGAAAGTAGCTTCCACTGATGTAACTCGCCTACTACACTGATTTAGTAACTCCACCTCTGCGAGAGGCTTACTGCTTAAGTCAGTGTAATTAGGTCGATGCAGTGTCAGTTTAGACATTGTGTTGCTTACATCACTATTGCTGCCTTTTAGAAACTGTCCCACAATGCCCTGACACTGACCGTTAAATCAGTGCAAGCACCCTGGTTAGTATGCGCACCACCGACACAAGGAGTGTAGTGTGGAGAGGGGCGGGGAGGGGGAAATAAATCCAAGACCACCATGTACAAAAAAAAAATATTCGTGAAATAATCACAATCTTTCCATTATTTGAGGAAAAAAGATATATTGGTTTCTGTTGTCAGATGCTACCGGTGTGGTGCTTCTGCTTTCTCCTGTTGATATCACTCGGCTGCGTGCGCGTGTTCCCTCTATGTGCTGCCCCAGCTTTGCGCAGATAGCTGACACAGCAAACCCGACGAGAACCCCCAATAACCACAGAGTCTAGTAAGGTACAAAGGCACCTTACATAGATCCAGTTGTTTCTTATGGATGCTGTCTTCCAGATAACCTACTGAATGGACGGTAACCAATTTATCAAATAGTGCTGTGTCAGGATGTAGTATTGGTACCCAGACACTGAACAAGATTGTTTTGAATAACATGTGCCTCAGTTAGGATGCAGCAACAGAGGGTCCTGTGGCACCTTTGAGACTAACAGAAGTACTGGGAGCATAAGCTTTCATGGGTAAGAACCTCACTTCTTCAGATGCAAGGGATAGGATGCAGTTAGGATGCAGTGTCACTGTCCCAAATTATGACTGGTACTAACAGGCAATTTGTTTACCCAATTTGTAGTTACTATGTAACTTTTTGTTTGTTTACCACTTTTTTTCTTCGCCTTCACGTTGTTTGCTGTCATTCGTTTGTTGATTTTTACCTGTGTGTTGGTTAAACAGTTTAGCAAGGTTATGCACATTGTACATGTTGTACAGCAATAATACAATACAGCAATAATACAGCTGTACAATGATAATACAGTAGTACAGCGATAATACAGTTGTTTTTACGTAGTAACCAAGTTGAAATTAAATGATGGATTATCCTGGTCCAGCTAGTGTTTTTTAGCTGATTGTTAACTTAATTGTCCATATATGGTAGATAGAGGTGTATTTAACCAGTCTCTTATTTATAAAGCACTTCATTTTTCTGTTCTTGATGCTTGGGGGTTTCTTCACTGTATACTGAAATCATCTGGTGTCTTCAGGGTGTGATATTTTTTGGTGTCTTTGGTCTGTGGGATGCAACTTAAACAGCTAGTTAGTTAACATAATAAAGGATTTTTGTTTGTTTTTTGTTTTTGTTTTCAGTAACTCAAACTTAATACACAGTTTAACTTAGTTTGTTCTTATTACATTGTAAACAATGTAATAGGGACCAAGCCTTTTATAACACAAGCTATACTTTTGCAATTGTTGTATAGACATTCATTTTCATTTGAAGTGCATTACTAATATTTTTATACGAAATTCTATTTATAACTATACAAAGTAAGGCAAAAAAAAAATAAAAATAAAAAGGGTTAAACATTTGAATAACCAAATTATTTCCTTATTTAAAACTTGTAACATAAATTGGTAAAAAATATAGTACTATTTGCTAAATGTATTGTATTAATTTGGTAACAAGGAATTTTGCATTACTTTATATTTAACATTATTTTAAAACTCTGCTATATGGAAAAAAGAAAAGCCCATGTTTCAAATATTAGTGAGTGGTTAGGATTAGAAGCAGAGTGTGCATTTCTGTTGCTTGGCAACCATATGTTCAAAGAAAGTTAGGAATAATTCCAGCTGTTGCATTCCTGAAGGGTTAAAATACTTAATTTACTGGATTTATTTAAAGTAAAGTTTTTACCTTGTTTTCTTTTTGTTTCTTGTTTTATTCTGTTTTCAATTGCTTTATCTTTTGGAGGTTTCTGTAAAAACTATAACTTTTACCTTTTAAAACAAAGAGAGAGAGCAGAATTGAGGAGAGGCTGGGGGAAAGGGGAGGGTGAACAGCAACCTAGGAAGGTAGCGAGACCTGAGCCAAGAGAGATTAACTCTATTAAGATATTTGAAAGTACAGGCGGCAGCAGCAAGTTTAGCAAACTAAGAAAGCATATAAAGGACAAAACTTAACCGGTATGTAAAAATATTTGAGAAAGAAGGCTCTATTTTCAGATATGAGCGCGGAGTGTGGTTTCGTGGGTCAAAGCAGTTGGGAACCTGCACAGTTAGGAACCACGCCCCTGTTTTTTATCCTGGCTTTGAGAGGAGAATGGGGGTAGTTACCTGCTCTTGTAAAACCTGAATTTGTTCCCCCAATGTCTGTTGCTTTTGTGTGCTTGCCAGATGGATGGTGGGAGTGCCCTTTTTTGCTGCAGTTAACTGGTTTTGGGCAACTCCATGTGTTAATGCATCAATTCTAGGTGTTAACCCACTTAATTTTGTTTTTTTACTTTGAAATGCTTTTTTATTTACTCCCCTGCGATCGAGTCGCAGCTCCTGTCTCCTAATGTGCTCTGTGAACTGTTCCATATTTTCCTTCATCTGATTTACCAATTCTGCGAAAGTATTATGTGCTACTCTTTCCTTCTATGCACTTACTTGTCCCGTTCTGACAGGCACCAGTCTAGGTCTCAGTTTAAATTTAACTGGAACCTGGCTTTTATCATAAGGTAGTGGTTGCAATGCAGTGGACCCCGTTTCATCTTTTAATTTTACTAGGACCACCTTTTTCCACTTCTGTCCCCATTCTTCAGGCACAGGGTAGCTACCTGAAGCCTGCTGTTTACTACCAATATTTATAACATGGGACGGCACTTTTTGCTTCTGCAGGTTTTCTACAGCTGTTTCCAATTTTTTATTTTCCTGCTTTACTTGCTCGAGCATATCATGAGTTTGGACCGCCTGTTGCTCTGCTAACAGAGCTTGGGCTTTCCAATGCTCGACTGCCCGGGTTACTTCTTCTACTTCGCCTGTTTTTTCTGTTACTTGTTTGGTCAGCATGCTGTCTGAGCCATCTCACTGCCAGAGACATGAGTTGCAAAATTCTTGCTTTTTTACGGCTGCGTGCGTGTGTTCCCTCTATGTGCTGCCCCAGCTCTGCGCAGATAGCTGACACAGCAAACCCGACGAGAACCCCAATAACCACAGAGTCTAGTAAGGTACAAAGGCACCTCGACCAGGTTTATTGCGATCTCGGACACAATTGCAGTTCCCCGCAGATTACTTAGTCTACGGGGCATACTACGAGAAAGTGCCTCTTGGCAAGGACCCGGCTCAGTGGCGGGACTTTCCACTGCTCCCGTGGCCGGACAAAGACACCACCCCAGGGATACATTTTTATACACGGGTACAAACAAGTTACACATCACTCCTGACGTATTAAGGTACAACCCCTTCATGTAGTAAGGTGCCACCTCGCACCTTGTACATGTTGGTTCGATCAAAACAACTCTATCCATCATTTTACCCTTTTGCCCCTGTCATTGGGATGGGTCGGTCTGTTCCATGTTATCTGTGGACTGTTCCAGTAGAGTGTTTGTTCTGATATCTGGTGTCCAGTACCTTTTAGGTATGTCTCTTTTTGCAGCATCAGCCCTTTCCTTGCCAGCTTCTGTGAGCAGGTCCTGCCTCTGGCTCACAGCTTAACTTTGCTTTATGTTAGCAAAGTCTTGACCATTACTTTAGTTCAGGCCTTAGGCCTCATACCAGGCCTCTGATACCAAGGTTTATCTCTCAGGGCCTCCTCTTACTACAGTTTCCTTTTAGGGGGCCAATTCTACAGTCTTTATCCCTCAGAAAGATCTATGGGATTAGACTCTTGGGTTCAGATCCTGTACATGAGCTCTGTGTGTGTGGATCCTTGCATCCTCGTGGAGTGTGTTGCAGGATCAGGGCCATAGTTTGAACAGGATAGAACAGTTTTACTCTTTTGGACTATAGGCTTCATGCTCTGCATATTGCTAAAATATTCAAAAAATGAATTGCAAAGACAAAAAAAAAATGAAGCTTTCTTAGCTGACTGTTTCATGCCACTGAGATATTTAATTAAAAAATTCAATTTAAAATATTCAGCTCGTTTCCACCCCATTTTATGGATTATATTTTGGAGATTTAACAATGCGAGTGTTAACAAAATGTGTGACTAGAAATTACTAATAAAATAGTGTCTAGAGTAGTTCCAATGGAATATGTATATAAAAAAGCTTGCTTGCCATATTTTCTTAATACCATTTTCTTCAAATACAAAGGGAGTCTTTTGAAGCAACAAGATAATATTGACTAAGTCAAAGTGTCTTATTGTAGAGTAGATTAAATAAATGTTTGTGAGTCTTAAGAAACAAACAACAAAAATATTTCTCTTTCCAGAAACATTCCATCCTATTTTGATCATCAACAATAAAGCTGAAAACCACAATGACGCTATTGTGCCTGGAATGCCAAGTGTAATCCAAGAAAAATGATGAGGCTAAATAATAAAAATGTCTTCTTTAGAGAAATGTTACATTTTTTCCCCATTTTTAAAATTCTGAAAATGTTCTAAAGTTAAAGGTAATTTTTTAATTAAAATCCTAACTGTGAGAACAAGTTTCTTGACCAAATAATTGATATATAAGTAACTTTCTATTAAAACTTTGTTTTAATAAAAAATTAAGTGCTGCAGTGTACCACCGCAAGGTGGCTGCTGAATTGTTTCCCAAAAACTCCAAATAGGTTTATTAAGCGTGACATAGTAGAGAGTATCATGTGCTAGGTAAAATCAAGATTGAATCCCAAAGGTATGTTCTTAAACTGCATAATCAGATCCCCATTTCAATACCATGTTTATACTTCAAAGAATAGGTGCTTATTTCCGTGATGATTTGTCATTAAAATTATGTCAAAATGTCTTAAAATGTTGTTGAAACTATAAAAACACTCACAACACACACAGGGCTAATTATGGGTGCCATCTGTTTATTTTTATAAAGCAATTTTTTTTTAAAGACCAGTGCATCTTCTTGCTCTGATAAACCACAAGATTATTATAATGATTAACTGTTTTCCTTCAATTAGTGTACTTGAAGTAAGGAAGACAACTAGTTTGTTCATTGACCTTTTCCTGTGTCATAAAATGTATATAATATGACATCTCATTGTGAAGTGCATTTTCTTAAGATATTTGACCCCTAGAACAAAAACATGTTGTAATAAAAATGGCAGTTCTGTCATATTTTTTACTTGGGACGTTCTAATGCTCTCATTGTGTGTATCACATGCTAATATAGTATGTGTCTTTGTTTGTGTCTACATAGTAGGACCATAACCCATCTTCTTTGGGTGCTTTCATTTCACAACTTTTCCACAATCGTTAGAGATTGCTGTAAGTTAATAAACATTTTCAGTTTACAACCACATAAAAAACCACGTGTGTGTGCGTGCGCGTAAGTTTGCACACGCACCCAGTCCGACCCAGCTTTAGTGTGAATGATGGGTATTCCCATGACAGCATCATCCAAAGCCGTTAGCAGCAATTTGCTGAGAGAGCAGAGTGACTCGACTGGTCCAGCCCAGCTATTGTGCCTGCTAAGCACTACACAGATAAGTCTGGAGGGAAAAAAACTGAAGGATCCATCTGCTCATTTCTGCTACACTGCGCTGATGTAAGATTACGCTAATCTGGTTGCTTGTCAGGACAGGTTAGTGAAAGCAGGCGAATGGGTGAGATTTAGGGTAGACTAGCTCTATGGAAAATCGTAAGCTGCTCCTGTACATGCCATGTTAAGTGTAGCAGAATGGGTTGATTATCAGCTACTTTGAGGATTTCAGTTAAAATACATTACATTGCTAGATTAAAAATGAGTCCTCCTCCTTTATACTTCCAAACAAACAAGAAACTAACACATCTGCAACAAATACCATTATGTTGTAAAAAATAAAACATACTTCCATATTTTTTTGTAGTTTTGCTTTTACTCCTTGTGCTTAGTTATTGTATTTACAAATTGCTTATTTATTTTATTTAGGTTTTTTTCAAAAGAAGATGGTTACTGTTGTGTGTATGGGATTCTGGTTTGTTTTTTCTTTTGGTTTTGCTTGACTCTTCAGTTTGGTTTGGTGAAGAAAGCCCAGAGTTGGAAATTAACCCTTTTCCCATTTTTGGCTGGTGATATCGTTGTTTATCTGTATTTGTTTATGATAGGGTTTTTTGGTTGTTTTTGTTACCTACTGACTGTCAGTTCTTGACCTTGCAGGTTGAACATCCCATCACAGAATGCATTACTGGCCTGGACCTAGTCCAAGAAATGATCCGTGTTGCTAAGGGTTACCCTCTCAGGCACAAACAAGCTGATATTCCCATCAACGGCTGGGCGGTTGAATGTCGAGTTTATGCTGAGGTAAAATAAGTGGTAAGGGGTGGGAGGCTGTATGTGGAGCAGTAATACCCAGGTGTAGATAGGCACCAAGGTGAAGTCAAGGTTTATAATTTGAGATTTGTGATTTACTGTATGTAACACAACGGATTAAAAAAAGTTTTATGTGGATTTTTATGTTGTAATTCAAAAGAATAGCCTGAGACCAAAATTATTGCCACATAGGTTCTTCTAAAAATGTATCTCCTGCAAGTAGCCAATAATAATTTCAAAGGAAGTTCACGGCATATTTTCAGCCTAAATTTAATATGATGATTGGGCTGTATTTCATTTTCTTCTGAATTATTAACCAGTACTTCAGGTTGGCTCACCTCCACGTTTTTCTTAAACCTTTTGGCTTAAATATTTGGCTAAAATTTTGTAAGTTGCCAAACTTTTAATGGTACTGAGGCATTTGTTAATAGTTCAGGAAGGATGTTTGCTCCTCTGTAGCTACATTTGCTTTATATGGCCAATTTGGAAAGTGAATTTCAAAACCATAAGTGCACAGTTACATTATGACTCTTCATAGTAACAGCAAAAAAAAATAATAAAAATCCTGAATTAAAAAAATTCTCTTTTTAAGCACGACTGAGACTGGTATTGTAAGTTAATGTGTTATTAGCATTGTTTTTGATATTTGGAAATTTAGACTTGTCTATTGAATGAATGATATTCAGCGGTCTTCATTTTGTTTTAAGAATGTTAATACTCTAGGCAATCTTTACCAAAAAAAAAGAATAAAATCAGCATCTTGGTATGTTTTTTCCCATTTGACTATTGCTGCTTTTATTGCCCAAGACATCTTAATTTCTCTTGTCCCCCTTTCTTTATTTTTCATGACACAGTAGTTTGTTGCTTGTTCTGCTCATTACAGGATGTATATGACTATTTGGATGAAGAATAAATGTATTTGTGATTTGAATGATACAAAGTGTGCATTGAGTATTAGTATGGCTTTAGTAAGGTGGTTGGTATTCAGAATTTTTGCTCAACCATCTATGAATATTAAAGGAGTTTGAACAACAGAATCCTGTTTCACCGTGTCTATGTTGTTCTGTTCACCACAGAATTTGCTGTACTGATAAGTTTGTAAGTAGTTTTATTTGCGAGATTTTTAAAGGCACAAAGGACCCAATTCACATGGAAAGTCAAAGGGAGTTCAGCTCCTAACTACCAATTTTGCCTTTGAAAAACTTCTTTTATGTCATCCCTCCCTCCCCCCCTGCCCCAAAATACCAAAGCTTGAAGATGGCTGAGGAGTTGATACTATAAAGACTGGGAAGAAATACTCTTTTCTGCTTTAATAATTGCATTTCAGAAAGATGAGGTTTTAATAAATGTTCCAATTCTTCAGTGGAAAAAGGGAAAATGGCCCAACAATAAGTAATTCCGGAAACAGAATGTTAATCAAAATAGAAGTGGTAGAAGCTGTTAATTTTGCAACTACTTAACCTTGTTTCCTGTATGTAATGTCTCTACATTAATGCTTTCTCATGTTTTACCTTCATTTCAGGATCCCTACAAATCTTTCGGTCTGCCATCTATTGGTAGATTGTCTCAATACCAAGAACCACTACATGTGTCCAATGTAAGTGACCTGGGCTCTGATTTTTGTAGGTGCTGGGAACTTCAGATCTTCACAGGTGCTTAGTCCCTCTGACAATCAGGCCCTTAGTTTCTATCATTTGTTAAAGGTGGTTAATACTATTATTTGTGCTAATTTAAGATAAGATAAAAAATACAGTACTAACCAAATTGGACTATAAAGCTATAAAGTTTTGTTCTGTTTAATCCTTTCAAACAAGCCTCAAATAAAAATATGCTGTAGAGCAAATAGCATAATCAGATGTTGAATTAACTCTTTAACTGCAAAGGACTGAATACTCCAAAGAGAAGCTGGACTGCTATTCAAATTCGCAGCCTTTAAAAAGCAAATGCCGTTTGTTACAATTGAAGAAAAGTGATTATTAAACATAGTCTAACTATGCAGAGTGGCTGCTTAACAGTTTTTTGCTCCAATAAAAGAACAGGGACATCTCCTTTTTGTATAATCAAAGTAATAAGTAATAAATCCACTGTGTCAGCTGGTGGAAGGACAAGACTATACCATCTGTGAATATGATTATTCAGTGTGATTACTTGCATGGAAAATAGTGAAAGATTACAGGAGGAATCCTAAATTTGGAGATGTTATTGGATATATGATTTATTTCACTTCTTAAATTGTTTTTGCCCATATGCTTTCTAAAGGGACCTGACCCTTTCTGGGCTTCAAGGCTTCATGCTGTGTTCAAAGCCTGAAAGCAGAAGAAAAAATTGTAAAGATTTAACAGGCATTATGTAACGTTAAATAGAAGATAAGAAAACATACATCATGGGATGTATCTAAACATTTTTTTTAATGAAACAAAGAGTGTATTTAATAAGAATTTATAATGATTACTCTAGTGGTTGTTAGACATTTTTACCATGTTGTAATAGCTAACAGGATGTCAAACATTTTGCCCTTGCAAGTTTTTGCAATTTGCAATTTTCCAAACGTGAGACCTGTTGAAAGTACAAGTGATAATGGACAAACTATACCCCCTACAGTCTTTGTCCCACCAAATCTTTCTTCAATTAATGTTGCAGCAGGAGTTTTATGTAATAACATTTGCGCTTGTGAGCCATCCATAGAAAGAAAAAACAATTAAAATGCCTTAAATGTTCTGCTTACTGCTGTTATTTGCTTGTGTGAATGTTGCATGTCAGCTAAATGGACCACGGAACAGATAAAGTGATTGGGTGCAGGAGAGTGCACACCAAGCTTTGTCTATCATTATTGCTGGGAGCAATCAAATTGATGCCAGCAGGACAGTAGACGCGTTGACAGCTGTAATTATGTATCTCCATGGTGATCACTTTTGGCCTGTCATGGAGGCCCACAAGTCCCCTCCCTTGCAAGCATTTAATCAGATTGGGCTGTCACTTGTCAGGTATACAGGGCGGGCTGGGAGTTGTGCTTAGGGGGAGAGGTGAATTGAAAATGAAGGGTGGGAGACGGCTGATAGCTTCACGTGGCCCATCGTGGTACTGAAGAAAGAAATTTTAATTATGCTGGAGGCTTCAGAGAAATGGTTTGAGGATCTCATACAGAGTAGCTGGGCTGTTTTCTTTCTGTTTACTCTCGTTGTCTTATTAAAAAAAAGCTGTTCTATTTTTATTTAGCAAACCATATTTTTGGTCTGTTCCTCTGTAGCAGCAGAAAATGTGCAGTACTGGAGATTAATTTGTCTTCTGAGGATGTCACATAATTAAGAATAAAATTGATTTGACTGAAGAATTTGGATATTATATTGAAGCTATTGGTGCTTCACCATTTCTTTTATAAATTCCTGTTTTCAAAAGATAATAAGTTGTCTGTAAAAATTTGCTCTGAGCTAAAATTTGGCATAGAAGGTCTCAGTCATGGCATCTTACAAATGTGATTTTAAATTAGTTTGGTTGTTTTTCAAATTAAAGGAGGTACGGGTGTGTGGATGGGTGGGTTGATGGGGAAGTAGAAAAGCGACTAGGAAAGTTAGGAAGACGCGGCATTGGGGAAATGTTTTTCCTATGCTCTAAGAATTCTATACTGGGTTTGAGATTGTAATAACTTTTAAATGTACCAGCTGCTAGTTCAGAGTATGATTTTTAGGGCTAGTGAGTATTCGATTATTAAAAAAAAGCTTAAAATGAGGTAATTACAAAGAAATAAGTATCATCAAGTTTGTGACAGTAGAAACTTATTACTCTTGCATGTTGTAACAAACTGACTGTACTGCAGTTGGCATTAAGATTTGAAGAGCTCCAAAGCCATTCTTCGCTAATGTGATCAACAATCCATTCTTTAAGGGTGCTGATGTTGACATAGTCGGTGGGAGTGAGCTTCCCAGCTCAAGTCAACAGAGTTGGGCTAATGGGGCTTATGCTAGAGCTCTCAAAATAGCTGTGAAGACAGCACATTGAAGTTGGGGCTGGAGCTTGGGCTCTGAAGTCTGAGGAGGGTGGAGTAGGTCTGTCTGTCTCTTAGACCCCAGTATTGCAGTGAACTGTGTATGGGTGGAACTCTGGGTGCATAAGTTAGTAGGACTTCATGCTGGCAAAGTGGTGTGCCAGTGCACTGTTCATTGCAGGATTGGAGCCAGAGGTTATGAGGAGAGTCTGAGGGAACTGGGCTTATTTAGTCTGCAGAAGAGAAGAGTGAGGGGGGATTTGATAGCAGCCTTCAACTACCTGAAGTGGGGCTCCAAAGGGGATGGAGCTAGACTGTTCTCATGGTGGCAGATGACAGAACAAGAAGCAATGGTCTCAAGTTGCAGTGGAGGAGGTCTAGGTTGGATATTGGGAAAATATCCCACTATTTCACTAGGAGGGTGGTGAAGCACTGGAATGGGTTACCTAGGGAGGTGGTGGAATCTCCATCAGTAGAGGTTTTTAAGGCCCAGTTTGACACAGCCCTGGGTGGGATGATTTAGTTGGGGTTGGACTAGATGACCTCCTGAGGTCTCTTCCAACCCTAATCTTCTATGATTCTATGTTTTTCCTAGAGCACCTAACATTATAATATAGTAATATACAATCGCACCACTATACTACACCACTGGAACTGTTTGGGCTATGAAAGGATCTTGACTTGTATAATCCCTGTAGTATTCTTTTTAAATACTGAGAAAAGGAAAAACATTAAGTAAAAGTAATGCTAATAAGGATTACAATAAGTATTACTATTAGCTATCAAGATAAACACACTAGAGCAAGGATCTTTAAAATAAAGGTTTCTGTTATATCCAGTTTTGCACACTATAGTTTACAGGATCACCTATTGTTATCAGCCCCCGATATACCTAAGCACAACAGAGAATTGAAAATGGTAAAATTATTTCCTTTCTGCTATCAGTTTGTCATTTTTATATAGCTTTTCTGTGTTTATTTTATGAAGAATAAATTTTAGAAGGAATGAAAGCTTTTATTATATACAAACTGGCCCCAGGTACTTTTTTTCATAATTTTATGAAATTATAAAGCAAATTTTCAAGAACCTTTTTTTAGTTCCTTGTTTTTCAGTATATTTGAATTTTTAAATTAAATTTAGTGTGGATATACCCAAGTACATTACGTATAAGTTTGTGTATACAGTATATACAGTGGAAGCATTGTTTAGTGCACTAAGCATGTAATGGGGAGCCAGGAAGTTCTGATTTCTAATCCTGGTTCTTCCACTAACAGCCGATCGCTGAACTTCTTTTGGCCAAAATCAGCACTGGCATAAACAGTGCCTACTCCTATTTACAGTTGCATCTGCTTATTTCACATCTGAATTTGGCCTTTCTTTATATGTTTTCTCATTGTAAAATTGGGATAATAATATTTGTATACCTCACAGAGATGTTGTGAGGATTAATTACTTTACATTTGTTTGTTGCTTTGGACATGAAAAGTGCTATATAAATGCCATGTATTATTAGAATATGTACACAGGTATGCTACATGTTGTATATGTGTATGTATTGTGCCGTACAAGAAGCAATATGCTGCCTCTAGGGAACAGTCTTGACTGGCAGTGGGATGGACTAGATATCTTACTAGTTCTTTCTTATCTCTGTGCATGGATGTATTCATTCATGTATGTATGTATGTACCTGTACAGAGAGGAAGGATGCCTTAATAGTTATAAGAATGGGAATCAGGAAATCTGAATTTCCTGCTATATATTTCCTTTGTGACCTTGCCCTTCCTCATCATCTGTAAAATGGGGATGATAATGCCATTTACCTCACAGTTCTGTTGTAGGGCTAACTAATTGTTTATAAAGCATCTTGATTTCTTATAATGAAGGTGCTGTTGAACTGCAAATACAAATATATTACGTGTATATTAATAAATATTCAATTAAAGTGTTTAAAAAAGAAAATGATCATTAAACCCATGTTAGGATGTAGTTGTCATTGAAGAAAGAGAATAAAGCTGCTGGGATATCTTTTAGGTTATTTGGATAATAAAGTCATCATCCTGTCCTCATGTGGATTCTTTAGACAAGAGGTTCTACATGTGGTCCCTTGGTAATTGCTTAAATTAAAATATTAAAGGCCTAACAGCCGTTGTGTTGACCTTTTTTTGCCTTGCTGCAATCAGATGAGCTGCTGTTTATTAGAAAGATTCCTTCCCACAGGTGGAGATTTAAGTGAGTTTCTAGGTCCCACTTGCCACCCCCTTTACAATGTAAAATATCAAAGCCCTGGTGGTTTCAGCAACTTCAATTGGATTCCTCTGTCCTTAAGATCACTGGGATGCATTTATCAGTCTTGAATTACTTTGATTAAAAAAACACTAAAGTGCTTTAGATTCCAGAGTTCAACAGCAACAATTTAATAAATATTTATTTCCCAGAAATTGCTCATTTTAAAAGTTTTATATGGCTAACCTCAATGTCTCACTGGTGAAATCAAACTGAGAGATGAAAACAAGAATCAGCAATATACTAACTGACTTGTTGGCTGGTTAACAGCAATCAGTTTCTTCAAAAGAAATTTTTGAACTTGTGCTATTTTTTCCCTATGAAAATTGCGGAATCAGAGCTTTAATTGGGGCTGTGTCCTTACAAAGCAAAGCCATGGAAAAAGCTGTGTAAACATTAAACACCCAGGGGTACAGCAGCAACAGAAAAAAAAATGTTTTACAGTCGAGAGGGTGAGGCAGAAAAGGAAAGTGTTACAGACATGAAAGCTACAAGACTAGTATTCCTATAGAGCTGATAAGCAGAGCTCCAAAGTTCCTGCTGAATGAGCCTTAGTTGTGTCCCCACTGGAGCCCTCAGAAGGGCTATAGTGGGACACAAGGGATGTGATTACATACATACTCAGAAAAGATGCGATTACAAGGGGCATCTTTCATGCCAGGTGTCAGTTGGTGAATAATTACAAGTGTATTTTATTGCAGTAATTAAGTCAGCATTGGTTGCATTGAGAGTTCAGATTTAGAGTTGTATAAACCACTATAAATTGATAGAGTGATCAAAACCCAAATCTGGTTGCTCTGGATTTTACAAGAAAAAAGTGACTTTGGCTAACAGTTTGCATTCATGTTTTTTTTAAGAGGAGAGTAATTCATAGGTATTTTTCCCACAAGGGGGAAGTGGGAGGGGATTTTCTAGCCCTTGGTGAAAAGAATATTTTATCTTCTCATGAAACTTGTTAGGTTTAAAAGTATGAGATGTATGTCCTCTATGAGGTCAAAACTTGGTTTTTGTTCCACTGTGAAATTATATTTGCTCCTTTTTTATTTTTTGAAGGTACGTGTTGACAGTGGCATACAAGAAGGAAGTGATATTAGCATTTATTATGATCCCATGATCTCAAAAGTAAGTTGATATTTTTTTAACGTTTTAATATATGAAATACTAGTTTTAGATACAAAATTTTTAAATGAGAGATTTTTTAGTAATGAGCCAATATTTCAAAGCTGCTGGATGTGATGTGCATAAAGGAAACATGAGAGAAAAGAGGCTATATTGAAAATGAAGCTTAATCTGGAAGAAAATTTACAAATATGTCTGATCTCACATGGTGTCAAGTATCAGGGGGTAGCCGTGTTAGTCTGTATCTACAGAAACAACAAGGAGTCTGGTGGCACCTTAAAGACTAACAGATTTATTTGGGCATAAGCTTTCATGGGTAAAAACCTATACATCTGAAGAAGTGAGGTTTTTACCCACGAAAGCTTATGCCCAAATAAATCTGTTAGTCTTTAAGGTGCCACCAGACTCCTTGTTGTTTCTGATCTCACAGAAATTAATTCACCCTTTTACTTGTTTTTTATTGTTCTTGTTATGTTTTCTGATTCCTAAAGGTATTTTAAACTACGGCCTGCAGTCTCACAGACTTATGCCATGTCAATCTAACTTTGTTTGATTTTTCTGTGAAATTAGAGGGCCGTAATTCCTGATAAAAAATGTTAAATAGGAGTTAAAGTTTGAGGGTACATTCCAGTTATTTAAGGGTAAAATTGCTACAAGGACTTTATAGTTAGTGTTTTAAAACGCCAAGAATTAAACTTACAAGAAAACAAAATCTTAAGAAATACAAAAATTCACAGTCAGAGTTCCTGATGTTTAATCGAATTTTTTGTGTGACTCTAAGAAGAAGAGAGAGCCAGATATAGATATGCTTAACTCATATAAAGAAAAAAACCTGTATCTGGATGCCAGAGGGTTGAGAGGCCTCTCTCTTGTTTTGGGGAAGTGCTCCAGTAGACAGACAGTAAAATGTGCAAAATGATTTCTGTAAATGGAATATCTAAACATATGATCTGTGAAGTTTTTTTAAAGAAAATTATATCATTTCAGAAGTTAAAACTGAATTTTTATAGCTGACTAAATACCTTTGTTTTTAGCTAATTACATATGGCTCTGATAGAGCTGAAGCATTGCAAAGAATGGAAGAGGCTCTGGACAATTATGTAATTCGAGGTAACTACGGAAATTTGGGTTCCTAGTGTGGTAGGCTGGCATCTATTTCAAGAAAACAGCTTGAAAATGTAGTAATTAGCAAATTGAGTAAAGTTCCTGCTTATTAAGTGCAAATTAAACCAAGAAAAGCTTGTGTTAATTAAGCTGAGAAGATACATCAAATCTAAAGAGACTTCATTTTTTCCTGCAGCATTTTTGTTTAAAGTAATTAGTTAAATAATTTAATTAAATTACTTTCAAAAACTGATAAGAGCTCTCGCAAACTCATGGTAGATCCTGCATTTATTACCCTGTGAAATTCAAAGGCAACTATATTGTAATCATGCATAGTACTTTAGTAGATCTACTGTGTTCTTATAGTACCACAAACCTGTGTGTTGAGTTTTTTCATTCTAAAGGGTTGTGTTAGCACTGGGGGAATACCATGGCATACAAATTTGGACAATGTTTAGAACCCGAGATGATGATGATAAACCTCTCTTTCAGCTCTCTTCCCAGGCCTACCTGTGAGAATCAGATGTTTTTCTTAAGCTCTTTATAGAACATGGATGAGTCTGCCATAATGAATCTTGACTCTTTCCCCCTTTAAGCTCCGGAGAAGGTCTTTGTTTCTCCTCTGAGTTCAAAGGAGAATACAGGGAGAAACAGTGTCTTGGGGGGAATTTTGTTCCACTCTCCATCCCCTGAAGGCCGCCAGAGAGAGAGAGGCTATGTGGGGGAGAGCCACCAGAATGATGGCTTAGGTTACCTTTTTGGGGATGTGGCTGAGAAAAGGAGTTAACGTGCACAATGTCCTTTTTAGTTCTTCGAGCAGTGTCCCTATGGACATCGGTGATGCCTATCTGTAAGTGGGCCAATAAAAAATATGACGTTCTGGTTATGGAGACAGAATTACTTTTCTCCCATCCTTCCCCAACCTCATCGTCATCGACGTGGTAAACTCCTGGGGCTGTCCGTACCAAATGAGATCCACCCCTGTGATAGGGTTTGGAAGTGCTTGGAACTCTTCGGGAGGAAAACCTATTCCTCGGCCATGCTACAGTTTTGAATAGCAAATTATCGAGCCTTAATGACAAAATATGACTGTCAGTTATTCAGAACTTAACAGCTTTATTGATCAGCTTCCAGAGTCGCAGAATGACCAGTTCAAAGCTATCATCCAGGAAGGACAGCTAGTAGCCAAAACAGTGCTACAGTCTGCCCTCGATGCAGCCAATACAGCGGCTCGGTCCATCTCCACGGTGATGGTTATGTGACATGCATCATGGTTACACCTTTTGGACTTCCCTAAAGAGGTGCAGTCGACTGTCAAAGACCTTCCTTTTGAAGGCACTAAGCACTTTGCAGAGAAGATGGACGCCTCTCTGCATACCCTTGAAGGTTCGAGGGCCACTCTCTGCTCATTAGTGATGTACACACCTGGACAAAACAGAAATTTAGTCCACAGTCCCAACACAATCACACACCTCTCAATATCCGACTCAGCACTTTTATGAACCTCAGAGACCATCCACCTCCAAACACCAATTGTGACATGTTGATCAAGGTGTCGATAGACAACTCCCCTCAAAAGCTACAGCTGACCAGTGTCTCCATCCCATTTGGCTACTGTCTCGTCATGATCTGCAGCACCTGGGAATGCATAACATCAGACCAATGGGTTTTGGAAATTGTTCACAAAGGGTATTCCATCCACTTTACCTCCCTCCCCTGCCCACAACACCTTCCCTGTTCCTCTTCTGGGATCCTTCTCAAGAGAGTACACTCGAGACAAGAAATAGATTGCCTCCTTCGGTTAGGAGCCATAGAACCAGTATCTCAACATCTGAGGCAAAGGTTTTTACTCTCGCTATTTCCTAATACCCAAGAGAAAGGGAGGTTGGAGACCCATACTAGACCTCAGAGTGCTCAACAAGTTTGTTAAAGGTCAAAAATTCAAGATGGTCACTCTAGCAATGATTATTCCAGCATTAGAACGTGGAGACTGGTTTTCAGCCCATAACCTTCAGGATGCCTATTTCCTCAGATTTACCCTAGGACAAAACCACTACCAATACAGAGTACTCCTCTTTGGGCTATCATCAGCTCCAGGAGTATTCTCCAAGGTTGCCTCAATAGTGGCTGCTCACTTACACTCCCGGGGGATCATGATCTACCCCTACCTGGACAATTGTCTCCTCAGAGCCCGGATCTTCAAAGAGGCTCGCCAGGTTACCAAAACCGCAATAGACTTATTCACGGAACTGGGCCTGCAGATCAATGCCTAGAAATCAACTCATCTGTAGTACAATGCTTGGAATTCATAAGAGTCGACCTCCGCTCATTACAGGCCAAAGCACTCCTACCTCAGCACAGGTTCCTCTCTTTGGCCACACTCATAGACACTGTACAAAACAGCCCCCAAATATCAGCCAGATATATCAACTCTTGGGGAATATGGCAGTGGTCACAGCGGTAGTACCAATGCCTGGCTTCACATGTGATGTCTCCAGATGTGGTTCAGTTCAGCTTACAGACCAAACAGAGGGGACTGGTATTTGGCCCCCAGCAGCACATCATCTGTTAATTAC